>NW_025336481.1:40748574-41038574 GCF_004798865.1 Varanus komodoensis | reverse complement strand
AGGCATGTAACTGAAATAAGACGTGCGTTCATCTTGCAAGCGGAAGGGTAGCTGTCTTAAAGCCATGTTCCCTCGAAGTGTATGGCAATCACAAGGTGGTGGTGGTGGCAGCAGCCACTATTTTGGGTAAGATGGCTATGTGCCGCTCCTAGATTCAAATGCAGCATGAATCCCACTGCATAAATCCCACTGTTCCTGGGGAACAGCAGCATACCTTGAGCATGATTAACCATGGGCAAGTGGCATACAAGTAAGGCACCGATGGCCTGAGGATGGAGAATGGGGCATAGCTCCCATTTCCTTCAGGACACGCAAGATGTGGGTTGCTATTGTAGGAAACAAGATGCTCAACTAGATACTCCATCCTGAGATTTTCATGCTCAGCTAGATACTCCATCCTGAGATTTTCATGCTCAGCTAGATACTCCATCCTGAGATTTTCATGCTCAACTAGATACTCCATCCTGAGAATTTCATGCATTCAGCCTTGCCCAATTTCCATCCGATCAAGTCATTCATAGCATCCAGCCAGGAACTTGATCAAGCCACTTGTTGCCGTGCCTGTTCAGGGTCACTAAAACAGGGAAGAAAGCAGGCAATCCTCATTATGAACTCTGGGCTGTGTTTGATGGTCCATCACTGGTGTAGGCCTGTAATGTATCATTGAACATGACAGAAAGCTGGAAAGTAGCAGTGCGTCTCTTGGTTTGTTTAATGTGAAGAGTCAAGCCTGAGGTTGCTACAAATGTTCTGCTTCAAGTCTTGCTGCCCGCATTAAGAGAAGCCAGCTTCCAGAATTCCTTGCGTTGGACATACCAAGGTCTCAGAGGCCCTTCTCCATGTTCCATCGCAAATGAGGCAGGGGCCTTTTTCGTGGTGACACCTGGGCTGTAGGACATTCTCACCACACCTGCTTTGAGAACATTTTAGTACCAAAGTCTTTTTATTTGCCTTGGCCTTTAAAGACCATATTTAAATTCTGCCAAAATCTTTTGCTTTGTTTTATGACAGATTGTTGGATTGTTGTATTTTCTCGATGCTCCAAAAGTCACAGAATGTAGTTCCTGGGAACCAGCTAAATGTGGCAAATTGATACGTGATTTTTCATTTTCTTCCCCCACCCCCAGACACCACGAGCTTTCGCTTTTTTTTCTTTTCTTTTTTTTTTTTGGATGAAGATTTCTAAATCTCTTTGTCTGTTTTCAGATTCTTTGCAGGATCTGGATTAGATCTAGACAATCCGTCTTTTTCATGGTCTTTTAGTATGTTCTACTGCATAATCTTTACACTGGTGGTTGGAACCACTTGGGATGCACTGGACATCAACATTCTTCCTCCAGCACTCCAAATTCCTCATCCCAAAGGGTCCTCCTCACACAGTGATAATGGTCCTGACCACCCAAATGCCTCACATGACATATACATTTAATGTCAAATAGAGCAGTGGCAGTGCAAGCTTATGCCTATGGGGATCACACAGCAAATTCATTCCCACAGGGATTGCATTGCACTGTGGTGTTACCCGGAGGTCTCTGTAGGTGGTGCTGTGCCCTTGTGGAAGAGAGCAGAACGGCACAGCTGTGCCAATGGCTGGGGCAAGTTCACACAGGGATTCCAGAAAATACCGTATTTTTCCGTGTATAAGATGCTACTTTTTCTTAAAAACATTTACTTAAAAATGTAGGGGTGTCTTATACACGGGGGGCTGCAGGTGCACTGGAGGGGGAGACTGGCACGTGCGGGGAGGCAGTGAGCATGGGTGGGGTGCTGGGGGGCAGCAAAGCAGGGGGCAGGGGGGCAGCAAAGCGGCATGTGCAGGCAGCAGCAGCTTGCTCACTGGAGATGGGTAGGAAAAGTGGGGGGCATCCTATACATGGGGGTGTCTGATAGACAGAAAAATGCGGTACTGTATTCTCCCCTCTGGAAGATTTGTGATTTCTTGCAGAAGAATGAAATACAAATGAATGCAACACTGGGAGAGAGAAAGAATATTTGTAACGTGATGGCTGAGGCACTGCCTAGGGGAAGCTGGTCATCGGATATATCACTAGACTGACCCAGTTGTCTCTAGAAGCTTTTATCAGATGTTCCTGTGGCCTTTGCAATCTTCCAAGTGCCTGTTTATGTACTTTATTAATTTATTTTATCCTGCATTTTCCCCCAATGAACTCAAAGTGGCTTACATCATTCTCCTCCCGCTGCTCTCCATCTTATCCCAACAGCAACAACCCTGCGAGGTAGGCTGGGCTGAGAGGCTGTAACCGGCCCAAAGTCCCCCAGCTGGTTCCAGGGTCAAGTGGGGACTCGAACCCAGATCACCTGAGTCCCAGACCACTGTGCCACACTGGCTCTCATTTACATATAAAAGCTTCTGTCGTGCTTGGAAGTGGGGGAGCAACCTTTCTTGGACTTGGATTTTCTTGGTTCTTTCACTACAGCACTATAGATTCCTAGTAAAGGTCCAATGGGTTGGTTCCACTGAACAAAATTAGCCAATGAGATTTCCTGATTTTTTTCCTTCCGCACTCACATTGACTCCCCCCCCCACACACACACACACTCACACACAACCAGGAAAAGTGGTTGGGGGCATGGAATCTAAAGCATGCCTAAACTACTGCTTGTGATGAACGGTGAATGGATCTCCTCCAGAAAGGTTCATAGATCTCAGGTCTTCTCTAAAGAAGAATCAAGCAAAGGCAGCCTGCTGGGGAAGATGAGCACAGGCAAAACCTGCTATGACCAGACCATCAAATTCTCCATCTGTTGCAACTTTTCGAACACATTCCATAGAATCATAGAATAAGCCTCTAAATTCATCAGCGTGAATTATGAATATCAATAGCATACACACCTTTGTCCTGATAAGCCAGCAATCGATGCCCCAGAATACAACCAAGACAGGGCCCTGCACAACCTGATTGGGGTCAGATAAAGACTGTACACACAATTCATTTGACTCTAGTAGGAGTACTCATGTTGGGATTTGGGGAGAAGAGGTGAGGCAGCAGAGTCACTGAACTTCCTGTTATAATCACACATGCTCCTCCCAGCTGAGGGCAAAGAAGAGGCATTATCTCTCAAACAACCAGAGATGCCCACTGGCAATGCCTACCGCAACTCAGCACCTCTTTTCAACTCTAACCTGAAGTTTAGAAATGCTCAAGGATTTTATTCAGGCCCCACTCTAAAAGAAGCATTAAGGTTTGCACTTTCCTAGCCTAAAATGCAGATCAGATCAAGGCTATCTTGAGCTGTCATGTTCTCCAAATTTTGCAATAGATTGTGTACCTCAAAAGACTGCACCAAAATGCATATCAAGGGTACAACACATTCAAAATACACTTTTGTAGAACAAGAAAAATTAGGAAAACATGAGAATTTCCAAGCACTTTCTAAAATTACATACTGGTCAGAAATGGGATGGGGTGGGCTTATGAATCAGCACAGGAGACCTTGACATTGGCCAGAAATAGGCTGCCGCTTCTGCCTCTCTTGAAGCTTGTTCATATCTTTTAAGCAAGAAGGAGTGGTTGTCTCAGGGTGGGACAACAGCTCAGCAGGACAGCATATATTTTGTATAGGGAAGGTATCATTCCAATTCCTGGCATCTCCAGATGAAGGATCCCAGGAAGCAGGATTGGAAAGACCTTCACCAGAGGAGAACCAAAGCTCATAGAGGAGCCCTGGGCTAGGAGTAGCACTAGTCTGACTCAGAATATGGAAAGATCTTATGTTCCTGGAACAGCAGAGAAGGTGAGGGGGTCATCCACCACCGGTGGACAGGAATCGGAGGTCTTCCAGAAGCTCTGCTCTCTGAGGTAGCCTCTGAAGTCTTGGTTCTCCAGGTGTTTGAGTTGGGTTGCTCTTTGACCTTGCTCAAGAACCGTGTGGACGCACTGCCTTTTCCTGTCCCTGTATCCCTTCCCCTCCCTGTTGGGTAGATCTCATGAAGCCCATCACTTGCCTTGCTCTTGTTCACTTGTCCTGCCGCAAGCCTGTCTCTGGTCTCCCATTTCAGGTAGTTCCTGAACTTGCCTCAGTTTCACTTGTTCCTCGGCCAGATAGTGCAGCCTCACAACTTTGTTGGAAGCAGCCCGGCCTTGTGAAGGGTTTCCAGGTCATGCTGCTCCCCAGCACCCCAACCCTGGCGAAAGAATCTGAAGAGGGCTAGGATTCAAACACCCTGATCCAGGCCAAAGAGCTGTGAATCCTGGGTCCTCTTTGGTACATACGTCCCCTTCAGGAATCCTGGTTCCTTCATCCCATCTCCATCCCATCTCCAACGCCACCAGCCACCAACCCACTTGCTACTCCCTCTTCTTCACTGAAAGTTGGACAGGCAGAACACAGTCTTTCCCACGTTGGCTGTGCATGGCAGGACAGCACTAATTTAGAAAGCACCTTGGGTCTTCAAGGTGGCTTCCTTCTCTACAGCCATGCTGCAGTTCCTCAGGTCAACCAGATGGTTGACTCCACCATTCTCAGGACTGCCTTCCATGGAAATTCAAGATCAGCTGGGGATGCTTTGGTTGCAGTACCCTGAAGGCACGTGGCCCAGGCAGTTTTCACACATGGCAAAGCCTTTCCACAGGAGGTGCTATGGAAACTCCCCCACCCCCAGTACAGAATCATATGCCCCCCACCCTGTTCTTATTCAGGCACCAATTAAAAACATATTTATTTTTTACAAGATTTGGAGAGTATAGGAGAAGGTGGTGTCAATTTTCTGATGCTGCAATGATGGTTTCTTGTTGCTTGTTGAGTCAGGACCTTAACAGCATTCATGCGAGGGGACTCTGCGGGTGCTTGAAAGGCTGGCACACTGAGGAGAGGAAGGATTTTTTTCTTCAATCATCCCAGCTTGCAGGGCATGGAATAATCAAGTTACAGGAAGCCAGATTCCAGCTGGACATCAGGAAAAAGTGCCCTGGCAGTTACAGCAGTAGGACCAATTACCCAGGTTGTGGGCTCTTCCGCACTGGAGGCATTCAAGTTGCAACTGGACACCCATCTGAGATGGATGCTTTAACTTGGAGTCCTGCAATGAACAGGAGGTTGGACCTGATGGCCTTCCTGGCCCCTTCCAGCTCAATCAATTCTGTGATTCTGTGGGTTCTATGATTCTATGCATTGTACTGTTTTTATTTGGGCTGCTAGTGACCCTGGGCTTCTTGCGAGGAATGCAGGATAAAAGTAAGCCAATCAATATCATGAAGCGAGGCAAAGCAACTTTCTCATGTAGTATATCTGGAGTGCCAGTAAAACTAGCAGAACAGACCTGACCTATGAGATACAATCCAGCAGAATAGCTAACCTGCCCATTAATGAGTGGGAAGGGGTGCCATTTGATCCATCCAACTCAGGAATCAAAATGATTTTTGTTGGTCCTGCTCTTCTCAGTAATCTCTATGCACCAATTTCAGATTTTAGGGTCAGGGGAAAAATAGATTCAGGCTTCTGCCTCTAGTTGAGGGTTCACGAGGGTTCTAGCATGAGCATGTTATGGATGTCGAATGAGGCTTTCAGAGCAGCTAGAATGGTTATTTTAAATTTAATAAAACATGGTTACATTCCATAAACCTCTGGCCTCAGGTGAAATATAAACTCAAATTAAAAAGTAAATCAATACCAAGAGGACCTCGGGTCACAAGAGGCAATAGATAACCTTACAAACTAAAAGACTGGTTTAAGATAGTTTTTAACCAGATCTGCATCAAATACTCGTATTTGGGGTGGAAACTAGCAATTTGACGAAGTAGGAACTTTGGCTTGAAAAGCATGCCCATTGTGCAAAATTGACTGTACCAAAAATCTCTCTTCCATTTTTTTTCCTTCATGGAACGGGCTCCCAGTGATCAGCTTCTTTCTCAGGGCACTTCAGAGTCCCTTACTATTCCCTTAAAATTGAGAAGTGTTTGAGGGTGTTTTGCTCTGTTTCTCTTCCTGTTCCACAATTCAGGGTCATTCTACATCTTCCCTGGCTGCTTGCACTTCCTGGTCTGGAAAAGCTCCGTGGAGGAGGAGTTGCCTCAAAATGACTTTCTCTGGATCTTGATTAGAATGTGGGGAGCCAGAGAGGTGGAAGAAAGTGGAAGAGTCGATCATGCCATGGAAGACAAGCACCCACACACACCCCTCACCCGACTCATGTACAAGAACCCTGAAACCCACTCGTGAAAATTTCTCATATTTTCTTCTCTCTGATCATTTTACTCCTTTGCAAGCAACTTCTTTTCTTTCTGATTGAATGTGAACAAATGAAAAAAGGATGGAGGAAATTTCTAGTATAGCACTGATGAGAACATTCACCTTTTCATAGAATAATGCAATAGTAGAGTTGAAAGGGCTCAGTGAACCATCAGGGCTTCCCAACCCTCCTGCGCTCAGATGTCTGTCCAGCTGCATCTTGAAGGCCTCCAGGGTGGGAGAGCCCACAGGCTCTCTGGCTCATTTGTTCCATAGTCACACTGCTCTAACAATCAGGAAGTTCTTCCTGATGTCCACCTGGAACCTGGATCCCCATAACTTCGGCCCATTATTCCATGCCCTGCACTCTGGGATGAGTGAGAAGAGATCCTGTTCTTCCTTTTTGTGACATCCTTTCAAGTACTTGTAGAGCGCTACCATATCTCCCCTCTCGGTATTCTCTTCTTGAGGCTAAACATGCCCAGTTTTTTCAAACTATGCTTCTAGTCCCTGGATAATTATGACTCAGTTCAGACAATTCTATAACCCACACTCAAGGGTTGAATTTGGGTTGAATATGGGTTGTTGTTCTCATCAAGCTGTCTGAACCCTGTTCCATTTCCAGACTCATGGAACAGACTGCAGTTCATCTCTGTCCATAGGTTGTTCGTGGTTAACAAACCTTGGTTTGTTTGCATGGCTGGGCCCAAGCAGTATGATAACCTATCTTTTGACAACAACCCATAGTTCAAGAGTGACCCACATGCAACCCTTGACTGTGCATTGCCACATTGTCTGAACCCAGCCATTGTCTGTTCCATCTTTAGCGTTGTTCCTGCCTCTGGTGGTGAAATCTATCTCTTTCCTAGGCCATTCTCAAGAGATGCTCTGGCACTTTACGTACAGCCTTCCTGGCCACTCCATTCCTCAAATGCACATGAGAGGACATCAGAATCTACCCATAAAATACCCCAAACTGTGCCAGTCAGAAGAAGCTGTAAAGCACCAGAAGGCAGGAAACTCTTTCCCAGTCAAAAGCAAGAAGCCCCAAAGCCCTCGTCAATCATGGAAAGAGTCAATGAATGAACATAAGACCTTCTCCCAAAGAGGGATGGGTGCAGATTGAGCATTTCAAAAATTGCAAACCTGCACATTATCTCGGAAGAACTTACAATACACAGATTTCTTCAAAGTTGGGATGGAAAGAACTTGGGATTTCAAACATGGGAGAAACCAAAACTGACAGATTTGTCCACCAGGCCTAAAGCTTTGAGTGCTTAGTTCTTACAAGTCTGGTTTGAATCCCTGGTCTCAAAAAGCTGTTTGTAATGCTGAATTAGAGTTGCCACCTCTTTTCTCCCTCTCATAGAGTCTTCATCTTAAAGAACTTTGCAACAGGCAGATACAACACGGCCCTATCCATGCAGAGAATAGGACTACCTGTTGAATCTGACTTTGGCAGATGGGTGAGAATTCCATTTTTTATCATAGCTTACTGAAATACTCACATTTCTTTATACAGCATGAAAAATAAGTGATATGTTAAGCATCTGAATATACTAGAAAGCAAAACTACAGCAATTAGGGTTTCTACAAGATTGCTTTTGGAATGTATCACACCATTTTAAGGCACGTCCTGGAAATAACTGGAGGCCAGAACTGCTTGAGTTACCACAAGCAATGTAGAGATTTTGTAAGTATAAAACAGGAGTGTGTAGAAACTCTGCTGCCACAAAAAGGTTGCAGTTGTATCCATGCTGGCTGGGAAATGCAGGGAGTTGTGGGACTCTGTTCTGTCTGAATATGCATAGGATTTACCTGTGTACTTGGTGCAGTGTAGCATAGTGGTTAGAGCATTGAGCAGGAACTTGGAAAACCAAGGTTCTAGTCCTCACTCAGCCATGAGGCTCACTGGATGACTTTGTGCCAGTCGTGGATACTCAGCCCAACCGACCTCACAGGGTCGTTGTTGTTGAGAGGATAAATGGAATGGAGGGGCAATGTGTAAGCTGTTTTAGTTCCTTGTCAGGGGAAAAGGCATATTATAAATGTAAGATGAAGCTGGTGATGGCTTTAAGCACCCTCTACTCTTGTTTCTGGGAGAGGACTGTTTCTTTTTTAAGTCTTTGAAAGCCCCAAACACACACACGGGGGAGAGGGAAAGAAATCTGGCATTTTTGCCTTCTCCCACATTATTTTTAAACCCTCATTTACTTTCTATTCCAATTATGGAAATACTTTGAAAGTTTGGTAAAAGTTCTTCCAACCAAAAGAAAAAAGAAAAAATGAACTCAACAAAATTCATAACCATGTCAAGTTTTCATCCCCCTTGAATGGAGTATAAGATGAGAGTGGGGTTTGTGGCTCACTTCTAAATTGGCAATTTAAAGAAAAAGAAAAATATTCTCAAAACTGCAAGTAAAAGATGGGTGTGGGGAGGGGAGGAGATGGCACTGCCAGAAAGCTTAATGAAAATTGCAAGAGCTTCACCTGAGCTCTGTTATTTGCAGAATTATGCTCCATACAGGAAACAGTTGAACATATGTAAAGGGTACTCAAGGATATATATAGATATATAGATATCTATAAATTACTGGACCACTATTCCTTTTAGCATTCTGACAGTTAATGGGGCTCTGGCATCAAATTGCTGACATCTCGGGTGAAACCAAAGAGATTTTACAGCAATAAAGGAGGATTTAACTCAAATAATCACACTTGAACTATAGGTAATTCAATACCAGCAACTTCCTTACATTAGCTTTCTCTAAACCATTATATATGTGTGTGTGTATGTGTGTGCGTGTGCATGCCTGCCCTGCCTGTATAAAATCTTAATTGATTTGTCTGATTATAGCAGGAAAGATTAAAGGGAATAATCTAATACATGCTGAAAATTGCAGCCATTTTTGTGGAACAGCTTGGATTATATCAAGGCCACTGTAACATTTTGGAATGATTTCTTTGACATTCCAGTGAATCAAAGTGAGCCCCAGACAGATTGCTACATTGAAGAACTATTTTTGTCATTCAGCATTTAAATACTTTCCAAGCAGAAGGAGCATAATCCTAATACCAAGTGTATTTCCATATTTCTTTCCACATCAAAAAAGCAAAGTTTCAAAACTGAATCTACACAACACCTATAAGAGGTGCAGAAGTATTTAGATCCTTCTTTAACACAAGGACTCAGGGTGCAGCCCATAAAATGCTTGTAAGCTTGGTGGACGATGCCATAAGCCAGTCTCTCCCCATCTTCCTTCCCAGCAGATCAGAACGGAAAGCTTTTAAAATACAGGCATTTATTAGCACTGGACAGGTTTGTGGTGTCACAGGGTGTTTTCTATGAAGGCTGTTAACAAGTAGCATCATTCAAAATAATGATCCCTCCACTTCATGAGAGTAGCTTCTGCCCATGTGAAGAGCTGATTCCAAAGTGAAAAAAACCCCTGCTTCCCTTCGTTTTCCAAAAGTCCTGGCCCCATCCTTCGGGTGGTCTACGCTACTTGTGGGCCAGACAGTGGGAACACCTGATGTTGCTTAATCGGGCCACCAATTTGACTCAGCACCTCCTCACTGGGCTTATGAATTAACTCCCTCACCCTTCCAGGCCTCTATTCTACATCCCGCTGCACCCAAGCACCACGTTAACCTCGACATTACCACGCCCCTGCCGACTGCTCTTCCCCCTCGGCTCTCTCCCATTGCAAATCTGAACTACCCAGCAGGGTCGCTGCATGTTGAGAGAGCTAAGGAGAAGAAGCGATGGAGGTCGTCTTCGTCTCCCATCCACCTTCTCTGCCTTGTCACTAGATGGACCTTTTTGACCATTTTATGAAAGGGAAGAGGAGGCAGGGAAGGAAGGAAGCAGAAGAGACCTTATCATCCCCTGGCCCCTCCAGTCTCTCCTCCTCCCCTCCCCTCCCCACCCACCCAACAAAACAACACCTTTTGCCCCTCTCTAAGGATGTGCCTCTCCTGAATCCATGCAGATGCCTTCCAGTGCTTGAACTTCTCTAAGGAAGTAGAAGTCCACCAATGCTAATGACACTGCACTAATATAAATCAACGCTTGCATGGCAATTAGCATTTGCTAGGGCAATGGAGGAAAGGGGTTATTTTATTATTATTATTATAACATTTCTATGCCGCCCCTTGCCGAAACCTCGGGGCGGCTTACAACATGATAAAATACATTGAAATACAATAGTACATAATAAATTACCATTAAATACAAAAATACAAAAAATACATTGATTTACAAATATAAAATTAAAATTATCAGTATAAAATAAAAATATAGGAGGAGAAAGAGAAGGAAGAAGAAGTTGCCCTGGCCAGATCATATGTTTTAACAATTGAAATGATGTTTAAATAAAAAGGTCTTTACCTGGCGCCGAAAAACCAGTAACGACGGTGCCAGGCGGACCTCTTTGGGGAGTGAATTCCATAGGTTGGGCGCCACCGCAGAGAAAGCCCTCCTCCGGGTACTTACTCTCCTAATTTCTTTCATGGAGGGTTCCCAGAGAAGGGACTCTCCCGCAGATCTCAAAGGGCGGTCGGGCATATACGGACGTAAGCGCTCGTTCAGGTAGCCAGGACCCAAGCCGTTTAGGGCTTTGTAGGTCATAATCAACACCTTGAATTGGGCCCGGGATTTGCCATCAAACGTTGGCTGTGGCATAGAGTTTTGTCAGCAAATGGCCACTTTTCCCCAGTGTTATAACAAGTGCTAGCATGGGTTTTGCTAACACAGCAGGATGCTACCCTTGGACATTACCCTTGGATAGTTGGAGGCCACCCTTGGCCAGGAGTCATTCCAAATGTCTGTAATTTGCTGGCATATCAATCTGCCTGTAAGAAAGGGCTGATCTACCAGTTTCAATGTTGCTCAGTTGCTCCTTTTACTTACCTTAAATTATGAGTGAGTAGAAAAATCAGAAAAGTGCAGATTTGGGGATGCAACTGTGTTCCAGTTTGCTTGTTTATTTGTGTATCTTTTGTAAATTCACATAAAAACTCAGGCAAAATAGATGTGCAACCCAGAGCAAGAATACGGCTGCTGATGCTGGACACTTACCCACATTGGGAATGGAAAATCCACACAGTGGCATACTTAATATTAAGTCTGAAGCAAGAGAATCATTTTAGATATTAAATTATCCCCCCACATTGTCTTCAGCACTGGGATATTTGCCTGAAGTGACAGGAGTTATAACAAATTTAATTAGGTACTTTAAATGTATTGTTACCACTCTTGAGACTTCCAGATGAGCAACTCTTAAACTAAAATTAAAATGATTTTTATTGTATTTACATCTCACATTTCTTTCCTGCAAGGATGCCAAGGTGGCTTACACAATCCTCCTCTTCTTTACCATTCTATCCTCACAACAACCCTGTGAGGTAGATCAGGCTGAGCGTCAATGGTTGGCCCAAACTCACCCATTGATGTACATGACTGACTGGAGCCTAGAACCTGGATCTCCCAAGTTCCGTTCCAACACTTTAGCCACTGCACCACACTGGTCCTCCAGGAAATGTATGCATTGTGACCCACACAGGAGGAATAAGCCAATGGGCACCAAAATCATGACATTACTAACATAATACATAATAATAAAGAGCCAGTGTGGTGTAGTGGTTAAGAGCACGGGACTGGGACTCAGGCGATCTGGGTTCGAGTCCCCGCTCAGCCATGGAGCCAACTGGGTGGCTTTGGGCCAGTCACAGACTCTCAGCCCAACCTACCTCACAGGGTTGTTGTTGTGAGGATAAGATGGAGGAGGAGAATGATGTAAGCTGCCTTGAGCCCTTTGTAGGAAAAAGGCAGGATATAAATTGGAAAAAATAAATAAATAAAACATCATTGGGAAAGTTTCTATTTATGATAATGGAGGTGGGACTTCAGCGCTGCCTGTCATAGAATTATACAGTTGGGAGGGCTTAAGACCATTATCTGTTCCGGGAATGAGTAAAGATTCCACAGGTAAATCCAGATTATGAAATGCAGACATATATAGTGTTCACATTAAAGGTTGGGGGTGTTAAACTTCTCCAAAGGCCGAAATCAGTTTCAGAGAAGCTCCCAGGAGCTGCATCCCCCTCAGCCACAGGTAAATGGAGCAGGACTAAAATGAATAGCAACAATACCAGAAAGCTCTTACTACCAGTAATTAAACTGGAGAAGAGACAACTCAGCCTTTTAGAATAAGGACTAAAATACACAAAAGTTGGAAAACCGCCAAATGATAAATGGTCGGCAAGAAGAATAAGAAACGGCCTAGAGAACTGTGGAATGGGCAGGGCTGCCCAGGGAATCTCAGCTGGGCCAAATCCTGCCCCATTATCAGAATATCAGAAATCCTGGCAGTGCTGGATGTCGGGCACATCTCGGATGTGACCTGGGAGTGGGGAACCATGAGTCATGGGAAGGATCAGTGTGCCGGTTCACCACACGGGGCACCAGCACACTGACCCAGCATTTCTCCATTCAAGCGGTAGCATGGCAAAGCCTTCTCCACGTTCCTCCACCCTCAGAAATGCAGCATGCAGGATATGGCTGTCTCGATCAGGCCTCTGCAGCTGTGAGATTTCATCCAAGGAGACGGCAAATCGGTTCTGCCATCCTGGAGGCTTCCTAACAGGAGGGCTTCAGCCTGTTGCTTTACTGAAGCATCTGTTTTCATTGCAGGAATAACATCCATCCTTTAGATAGGGCTTTTACCTAGCATCTGTATGTCTTTGCTTTTCTATGTATATACTATTACCTAGGGTTGGGATGAACCTTTTTGGAATCCACCTCGCTCACATCCACAGACTTCTTCCTGTACTTGGCCCAGTCCAGCAAATGAGCCAAACAAGAGGAAGTCCACAAGTGCTCACAGACACACCCCATTAGGAATGCAGGCTGTGGCATGTAGAAGGGGGGTGCCCCAGGCAGGCACACCAGCCGCCATTCCTGGCAACCAACCTCCTTCCTTGCTCATAGCTGGCTCATAGTGGTGCCATGCCTGGGAAAGAGGTGCTATGAGCAGACCCACCAAACAGCGGCAGCAGAGGGGCAGAGGGCCCAGTCTGAGCATTGTGTGGGGTGAGCACCCTGTGGGTGTTGGATGTGCCCTCCAGGAATTTGGACCACAAAGCAGACCACAGTCCAGGGAGCCAAGCCCAAGGAATCCAGTGGATCACCGCCCCCAATGCGGGTTTCTCACACATCTCTTGTATTAACAAAGGAAAAGGCGGCACTGTGGCATAAGCGCACTGCGGTCAGATCGCAACAATACATGAAGCATTTGTACCATGTAAGATTTCATACCAGACTGTCCTCACTCTAGAAGAACCAATAAAAGGGTCTGGGAAACATGGGAGAAGCTCTGCAGGATGGCAACACCATGAAAAGACCCTGCAGATTTCCATGAGTTTGTGAATGCACAATGTGAGGAGTGTCTCATGGAAAGAAGCCCTTAATCTCCTGCTAAGTGAAAAAAGTGCTTCCGTAGAACATCAGAAACAGGAGTTCTGGTTTGAAGAACAAGATGGATGTTTGATGGATATTGAATGCTGATGTTATTGCAGTTCCCCCTCCCCCATGCTCTTATTTCGTTGTGCATTTTTCTCTAAAGGTTGGTTGTGTTGTCTTTTAAAAAGTTGATAGATTCTTTGGTGGATAATAGATGTGGGATATCAGTATTTGAACTGATTAACGTACCACACAATGCCTTTGTATTCAGCAATTTGATGCATTCTTACCTAGGAATAAACTCCACTGGCCGTAATGACACTTACTCATAGAATCACAGAATAGTAGAGTTGGAAGGGGCCAAAAGGCCATCAAGCCCAACCTCCTGCTAAGTTACACCATTCCATTCAGATGACAGTCCAGTTTGTTCAGTTTTGAATGTCCAGTTTTTGAATGTCTCTTTGCAGACTCCACAACTTCCGTTGTCGAACTGCTCTGTCAGTGAGGAAATTCTTCCTGGTGTCTAGTCTAAATCTGTTTTCTTTTAACTTAAGTCCATTTTTCTGTGACCTGTACTCTGGGATGGACAAGAAGAGTTCTTGTCCTTCCTCTTTGTGACAGCCTTTCAGGTACTTGTAGAGTGCTACCATATAACACCTCAGTCTTGAGGATTACCTTGCCTAGTTCTCTCAATCTTTCCCTCCAGTCCTGAATCATCCTTGTTGCCTTCCTCTGTATCCTTTACAGGTTTTCTGCTTCTTTTTGGAAGTGATACTTCTGTTAATGCAGTCCGTTTTTGTAACTGTATCACATTGTTGGCTCATATTTAGCTTGTGATCTACGACAACCCCAAGTTCCTTCTCATTTGCAGTATTGGTGAGCCAAGTGTTCCCCATCTTGTATCTTTGGTTTCTTTTTCCTAAGAGGAGGATTTAGTATTTATCCCTTTTGAATTTCCTTCTGGTGTTCTCTGCCCGGTGTTCTAACCTATTAAGATCACCCTGTACCTTATCTCTGTCTTCTGGGTATTTGCTGTTCTACCCAGCTTTGTGTCATCTGCAAATTTAATTATCTTTCCTTGTATTTCCTCATCTAAACCATCAATTAAAATGTTGAAGAGGACATCCCAGGACAGAACCCCGCAGCAGCCCACCTGTCATGTCTCCCCCCTTTGAGAATGTGCCATTGATGAGCATCCTTTGAGTCTTATTTTGCACCCAGTTGCAGATCCACAGAATCGTTGCGCCATCTAGCCCGCTTTTTGCTAGTTTGCTGATCAGCATGTTGTGGGGCCTTTTGTCAAAAGCTTTGCTAAAGTCTAGACAGATTATGTCCACAGCATTCCCACAATCCATTTGGGAGGCTACCCAAACGAAAAATGAAATTTGAATGAAACATGCATGGGAGTGTGGTGTGGATTGGCCACTAGTCTGCTGTTTTGGAGAACACACAGCGGCACAACTCAGGCAGAAGCACAGGTCTAACTCCATGCCAGAGTCTCAGGGCTGGGCCATGTGCAGTCAGAAGACATGGGAAGAGCTAACATTAGACAGGTAGTGCCTGAAGGGGACAAGGCTGAGGGTGAGGGTTCAGGATGCCCATAAGGCTCAAGCAGAGCTTTGGCAGCACAGGAATCCCTCTTATAGTCCTGCCTGTCCAGGTGGATCCAATGGCCACCTTGGATGGAGAGAGATTCAGTCCAGAACTGGCAGCTTCTTCACGGAAGTTTCCTCCACAAGTGCCATTTATGGTACCTGTACAGCAGGTTAGACTTCATCATTGACCATAATCCTGCACACAGTCCAGGGCCTACCCATTTTGAGCTCCTGAATTTCTCCTCTGAACAGTGTTTGATTAGATGATGGTACCTTTGCAGTTAGATATTCCCTGTGGTCTTTAGTTATAGTATAGGTCAAGTTAGAGAGTCAGCCCATGTTCACTGGTTCCACAAAAGAGAAGAATATGGACATTTGATTTGAGAATTAGAGTGGGAGAAAAAAACATATGTCTCCAAACAACAACAACATGCCTGTATTAGGCATATCACAGATTCTAAGCAAGCAAAGCATCATTTATCCAAGAAAATAAATATATGACTAGGAGTTGTGAACTTGTTGGAGGAGAAGGGGAATGCTATGTCTCACATAAGCCTGTGCATGCATGAACAAACACACACACACAACACAAACATACACACATATATAAACAAACTGGCTGTGGGTGGACATAGAAAAGGAGGGGGATTAAAAGAAAGTCTGTCCATCTTGACTGGATTCCAGTAGTGCAACATTATTCCATGTGGTAAATAAAGATGTTAGCAGTTTACTCTTCTTTTGACAAGTAACACATTGTTTTTAAATATCAAGACCAAACGTTGGCATTCATCACAGAGCTGCACGTCAAACAGGTGCCCACAAGATATGTTTGCCAAGCTCAAGCATATACGAAAGCCAAATATAAGGAGAATATAGTTAGCATTGTGGCTTAAGAAAACGCTGTGGAAATATTTCTCAGCTAGCGCAGAGCTACCATTTCACCACAGCTTTGGCAGCCATGATGGCTGATCGAAAGAGGAACTCCAGGTGTTTGGAGAGAATCGAAAACCTCACGGAGCAATACTGGCCAGGTCCTGCATCCAGGTTGGCATGGAAGGCCTCAAGGGCAGAGCAGGTAGGCAGGAAGTAAAGAGCTTTTATTCTCTCCCTCAACCTTCAACTTTCTATAATGGACAAGTCCAGGATGACATTTTGCACAAACAGAGCCTCAATTTGGCCCTTTTAGAGCATTGTGAAATTTGGGATAGTAAAAATGTCCCCAGATTTTAACCTCCTGCCTTTTAGTTTTCTATCTATAAACCAAAGCATACCTGGGATACAAAATCCCTCCACATTTGCAACAGAAAACCCCTGTGGGGTGCTTTTGTGACCCCAAACAAAGAACCTGTTTTGAGGCACATAAGAAGGGTAATTGCTGGTCATCTTAGATTTTTTGGAAAGCCAAGAGTTGGACCTCAAATCTATAATAAAAATAATTAAAATCCATTGCAGGAAAGCATTTTTATGTAGATTTGAAGTTTCCTGGCCAAATTGTCCTGCTGATTGACAGTCACTTGGCAGAACATTATTATATAGCTTTAGTTGTTGTGCATAGCTAAGCCTTAAATTACCTGTGCTATCTGAAACTTGAAATCCATTCTGACACTGATTCAAACCCCCGGGGAAAACATTCGGTCAAACAAAGGCCTTTCATAAGCAGCATTTGCCTTGCCTGAGGCAATTTGCTTGGGGTGAGAAAATCACCCAAATGCAAGCAATGCTAGGTTTGAAATTGATGACAGTCAGTGAGGAGCATACACAAACACCTGACTGTGCCCAAACACAATGAAATCTACTGACTCCTAGAACCTCACTTTCCAATGACAATGCCCATCAAGGGGGTCAAGGCTGAAAGAAACAATTTGGGGCAGGAGTGGAGCCGGCTGGAGCAGGGGGTCAGACTGGATGCCCCAGGAGGTCCCTTCTGACTCACTCTGTTTCTATGTTTCTAAGTTGGGCAAAGTGCCTACCAACACCTTACTGGGACAGGCACAAGATCTTTATAACACCTCTACAGCTTGACGGATGAACATGGGTCCTTGGTCAGCTACAGGCCTCTTTTGGCCTGACCTCATGTTCAGGCTCCCAACTCTCCTCCATCCTGCATTCTCTGCTGCCAGGTGCTTGTGACCCCACCTGCTCTGGATTCTGCCCTGGCCTGCCTGGCATGCAGCCCGCAAGAGCAAGCAAATCCTAACCCTCAGTGGGAAACGATTCATCACTGTACTCTACCATATTGGGCTATGAACCATCCCACACTCCATTCTGTTGCATTAGCTTGTCCGCTTTCTTAATATTTACGGTTTGCAGTGTGGAAACTAAAAGAATATGCACCACCATCCCGCGGGGCAACCAGAGCATGGAGCGGAATCATCTCGTAAACTGGAGCTTCCGCTAGTTGACTCATCTTTAATGCTGCTGGAAGGGTTAATGGGCTCCTGCTGCATGCTGTTCCCACACAGATCTTTCTCCATGGATCAATTACACATATGAAAGCCTGCATCAACCATGACATTTAGGAGACTGAGGTCTATAGAAATCTATAGCTCTGACCTCACTCTAGGAAGAGTTTCTACTTCTATTTACCACATGGTAACTGTTCCCTGGCATTTTCCCTGGTGACATTTGTTGCAAATATCAAAGATTCGTACGAGCTGGAGCAGGCCCTTGTAGGCCATCGACTCCAACTAGAAATTATGGTAGTCATTAGATCTATTCCTTCTGCATCTCACAGATTGTCAGGTGTCTTTCATGTTCATTGACAGAATCAGGTGAGTTTTTACAAGATTTTTCTTCTGTGTGTGGTAATCTGTTTGCACACATGTACACATGGGCTAACCTACATTTCTGACAGTGCACTAGTGCTAACTCATGTTCACTAATGGAGATTAATCTATTTGCATGTGTGCAAAAGTGAAAGAAAGTGGGTTGAACTCGTAGAAATACGAACTCATGTGAGCCCTCCGCAAATTTCCAATCCCGAAGTCCAACCCTCTGCTGGATACAGGAGATCCAAAGAAAGGCCACTCCCAGGTGATAGCTGTTAACGCTCTGTGTGAAGAAGACCTTGCTATCAGGGAGAAGCCCGGGGTAATTGGTTCTACAGTTGAAATGCTCTTACCCTCAAGGTGTTTCTCCTTATGTGCAACCAAAACTTGTCCTCCTTTAGCATAAGCCCATTAGAAGTAGTCCTGCCTTCTAGGATGTGGAGAAGTCTTTGCCTTTTTCTATGTGACAGCGCTTCAAGCATTTAAAGCAGCCTTCCCCAGGCTGGTGGCCTTCAGAGGCATTGGGACCACATCTCCCAGAATTCCCATCCAGCAGGGTGATCAACTGGGAATTCTGGGTGTTGCAGTCCAAACGTGTCTGGAAGGCACAAGGTTGCGGAAGGCTGATTTAAAGAATACCATCCTATTACCCATTCATGTTCTCATCTCCAGATAAATCAAACTGCATGGAATATGTTTGCCATATTTCCCTATTTGTACAACTTTATATTTAGCCATGTTCCAAAGAATGACAGACAGCTAACCTTCTTTAGACCCCATTAAATACAGATCTCACCACATGAGAGTGTAGTTTCAAGAAAGTCTCACCAGGCATAACTGACAGAAAAAGACTGCCATATGCTAACCATGCCAGTTTGTTTTTGATCAAGATTTACCCAGTTTACTCCTTCCAGAGCAAACACAAACTCAGATACAATCTGCAGCCAAATTCTATATATTTCCAAGTTTGAAGTATAATCTGTGACCCAAAATAAAATTTATTTGGCAGTATGTGCACATTTGAAAAATGCACACAGATGTATCTTAATGGGAAAAGAATGCACACATTTCAAAGATGCACAGAAAAATGCACACACAAGTATGCACAGATGTTCATTTAAAAAAAAGAAAAGAAAATAGAGCTTGCAATCTGATATGGGTTCAAGTTAGAATGAGCTTTGGGATGGAATTCAAAGAATTTCAGCAAACTCAAGTTTTGCTGATTTGTACATCCCTACTCGGGGCTGGTACTAGTTTCCACAGCGTTGTGTCTTCCCAAGGTGTGCAAAGCATTACAGAGCAATGACACAGCCATCTGTTTATTCCAGGAGAGGGAGAAAAGAGAGGCTACTTTTGTACACCATACTGAGAGGGAAGATAGAGGAGACACCCGTGAGTTTGTGGAAGCAGAGTGGCAGAATGATAGAGAGCCTGCTTTGCACACAGAATATCCTGGATACAATCCTTGCCTTTTTTGCTTAGCACTGCAAAAGATACTCTGCAAATCTGTAGAGTAAACAAGATGTAGACAAGACTGGATGGGCTAGTGATCTGACTAAGAATTTTCCTATCAGTCCTGCTTCCATTTCTGGCCCAACTGGTATAATATCTGGAAAGGGATGTGTGGAGCTGAAGGGTAGGTGTATTCAGCCAGCAGATTTTGCACAGAAGTCTCTTTTCAAGGAGAAGGGGCCCTGTTTCTGCCTTACTTCTGCTGGAGGAATGTAGTCTCTTGATCCATCTGGTCCAGGAACATCAACACTGACTGGCAGCAGCTCTACCGGGGTTCAGGCAGGATTCTTCCCTTCCTGAAACCCTGGAGAGGATGCTATCTTTTGCATGCAAAGCATATGTGCAATCGCTGAGCAAACTCAGTCTTCCATGGTAGGTCTCTGCAAATGCAGCCACAGCTACAAGAGTTGCTGGGTCAACGTAATTCCCTAACTCCATGTGTAGATGCAAGGAGTGTGGTGCCTTCCCTTTTCTTGGTTTTCACTGTGTTCTTTACGGCCTCTCCAATACTATCTGGTGGGGCAGTGGAAAAAGCAAAAGTTTCCCTACCATAATAAACTGGCCAGATTCTGCAATGACTTAGCTGATATATTCTTACTCTTATGAAGGTTGCATTAGGAGACTTCTAATATTATACAGGCAGTCCCCAAGTTACAAACATCTGAGTTATGAATAACCCATACTTATGAACAAACTGCCATAAAACCTATTAATCACCACAGAGAGAGAGGAAGCGAGAGGGGAGAGAGGGAGGCTCCAAAGGCACCACCATAAAGAGAGCAAAGCAAAATGGGACAGAGGGAAGCCTCCAGAGCAGACCTGCCTGGCCCACCCAAGCCAGGGGGGAAATTTCTCTGACATTTCCTTGCTGCAAGGAGAAGGCAGTGGTGAGTTTGGGCATGGAGGTGGCCTACAAATATTTTCAGTTCTTCCACTTTCACATGAGTCCTGCACGCCTAACCCCTGCAAAAGTGGGTGGTCAACTATAAGTGATCCAATTTGCATTCAAATTTGACTTAGTCAAATTTCCATTTTCTCAAGAATGGAACTCAGTCATAACCCAGGGACTGCTTGTACTCTTCTTACAATGACCAAGTTTATAAAGTTACTTTTTGGTATCAGGTGACTTCTTCCCTCTGCAGTCAGTTCTGCCCTGGTGAGATCTGTGCAACCAGAGAAGAGAAAAAAAATTGTGTGTGTGTGGGGGGGGGGGGGTCCATCTATATTCACCTAGAAGCCGCATTCTCTATGTTCTAGTTGTTTGGTTTATTTATTTCTGCCAACATCCAAGGTGATTTACTTCTGATTTTAATCTGACCACCCCAAGCCCCCCATCCTGAACCTGTACACTGATTAAAAGTAAAAGAAGCACGTTATGAAACTCAGCAAATCTGTGATTCAAAAAGGGACACCTTACCAAGGGGTCAGTATTTTATATTAAGAGGAAAAGTTGGAAATCAGGGAAGAAATGCTACTCTTGGAGTAAAGAGATTCTATTGCTCTGAAAGCGTACATTAATAATTCATTTCTTTATAGAATTCTCGACTCCTGGCTCCGTGCAGGTATAATAGTTTGAAAGACCTTCTACGCTCGGCGAAATATTAAGCTTTCTCTACCTCCAACAAATTTTAAAGCAATCCACCTTGATGTGACAGGCAGGCCTCTGGCTTGAAGACAGGAAACTTCGAGTGCCCAGGACAAAAATTAATCTTTATAAAATAGAGTGAGAGAATAGCATTGCTGAATCGACGTCAGGGTTTCCCAAACCATCGAAGAGGCTTGTGGCGGAGAGATTCCGTTTCCTGATAGTGGATCGGGACTCTTGTGTTTGCTTGCTCCTCTGTGCACTGTGCCGTTCACACCCAGAAGAGTGATGGCAGGGGTGCCAAGTCGCATGGGGAGCGGCAAAAAAGCATGAGACCATTCCCTTTAGGTGAGTCAGGAAGAGGTGTTGGACCTTCAGCCTGTTGGCCAAATGCTGTCCCCCAAAGTTCCCCAGAAGGACATGCCCCTTCCCTTGGCCCTGCCCCCTTCCCTTAGTCACCAAATTGGGGGAGGGGGGTCTAGATCCTGCACCGCTTTCCTTCAGCCCTTCCTCTCTGCAAGTTTGGAATGCTCCCCTAAGGCCTTTCTTAAAGCTTCTCCTAAGGCAGGAGGCACTTCAAGCGAAAATAGGCTGGCACTCTTACTCTTTTGCCTGGCTCGTTTTGCCTTTAGCTAAACCCACCACTAGACCGAGACTCCCGACCACTGCTCCAAATTTGGATATGACCCTCAGGTTAAAAGAGATCCAGGACCCTGGAAAATCCATGGCACAAACATGGGCATGTGAACAGAACAGTCACCTTGTTGGATTGTCCAATGAGGAAGCACAGTGGGCATGTTTCTAGAAATAAGCGCCTATCCATATGACTTTATTAGGCCTACTGTTGTCTTAAGAGGCTTTCGATGGGTCCAGTTTTTAATTGCTAGTTTCCTGGCTTGGCCAAAGCTTGGTGGTGTAAGGAATGGAATCCAAGCAATGACGATACGGGAGGCAAAGTACCAAGCAGCAACAGTTCAATACGTTCTGGCCAGACCGGGCACTCATCCCAAAGGTAGTGCCCAGGGGAGCAGTTTACACAGCCTGTTATTCCCTTCACGTGCAAAGTCCCTGCCTCCTTTCTCCCATTGGTGGGATACTGGGAATTCACATTCTTCCCATCCGCCTTCATCATACTACTCCTTGTAATGTTACCCCCACCTGCTCGTATGTCCCATGTTCATGTTAATGACCCTCTGAGTCATAGTAGGAGGCACCACTAATATGCATTAGCTTATTACGCAGCCGTACCTTGGATTCTAAGTTCAAAAGTTGAATGCCATGTCTGCCAATTACATCTTGTAGTCTATGAGTCTGTGTTGGTCACAATACTCTTATTAATCACGAAGTGATCTGCATAGCTTTACCCGTTCTAGTCCGTTAATCACAATACCTTTATTAATCACTAAGTCATCCATAGCTTTACCTGTTCTAGTTTGTTAGACAGTAATATTCTACTTCTCACAGTGATGTCTCCAGTCCTAACCTTGTAACCTGGTAGAAAATCTCTTCACTGACCAAAGATGGTGAACAGTCACACACATAGGAAGGGAACTGTGATAGATATGTCTAAAATTATTCATGGTATGGAAAATATAGGTGGGGAGACATTTTATCCCCTCCCTTGTAATACTAGAACCTGGGGTCATCCCATGAAGTTAATGGTGGGAGCAGAAAGATTCAGGGTAGGTAAAGGGAAGTGGGGCTTTCCACAGTGCATTGTTTGATCATGGAAGTCACTTCCAGAAGCTATCAGGATGGGCACCCATTGCAGAGCCATCTGGTGCCGTGGTCATGAGTGCAGGATGGGAACTCAGGCAACCGGGGTTCGAGTCCCCACTCAGCCATGGCGCTCAGAGCGACTTTTGGCCAGTCACAGCCTCTCAGCTCAACCTGATGTTCTGCTGCCTATCAGATTCTTCCCACATCCCTAATTATAGAATTTATTTATAGAGCAGATTTCTGAGTAAAACTGCCTAGGATTGCACCATAAAATAATAATGCATGTGTATTGTGCCTGTGGATCAACACAATGGTTGTAGCTCGTTTCCCTGGTGTGAATCCTCTGCTTTGAATGGATTCTTGTGGCTTGCTTCATGCTTACAACTAGACTACAGTTTGGATTGTGTCAAGGTGATCTTTGGAATCCTGATGCACTCATGCACATGAGTGCCTTTGCCTGGGGACAAGGGACTTGAAAGTGCATACAAAACCCATAACCGCTAAGATGAATAGCAGGTATGGGGTCAACAACTTGGTACCATTCAGTTGTTTTGGTTTTGTGAGATCACACAAGATCCAGCGACCCACAGTGACACCCCTCCAAAAGGCCTGAGTTTATTCAACCCTCACATGTTGTGGAAATGCAATTTTTCCTTCTTCAGAGAGCAGGTTCCTTGTTCTAGGCTCTCCGGGGCCACCTGGTGCCATCAAGGTGTTTTGGATTACATCTCCCATCACCCCATGCCATTGATCATACTGACTGAGGCTCATGCGAGCAGTGTTTCACACATTTGGAGGACCCTGTTTGCCTGCCCTTCTTTTGAAGCTTCTTGAAGCCAGAGCAAGAAGTTGGCTCTGTGAGATTGTCCCTGAAGATACCTTTCCAAACCACAATAGGCCTGGCCACACCACCTGAAGCCCGCCCATCTCAGAGCTAACCTAGGCTTTGCCCGTCTTAGATGCTCCAGTCCCAAGTCCCCCACTTCTGCCCACACTTTCCAGTAAGCTCCCTCCAACATCCTTTCAATGCAATTCCTTTAAAAGACAAAACCCGCCACACTGCCCTGCAGCATTTGGTGCGCGTGCTACCAATCTCCTTGACAATGATCACTTAAATCAAACCCAGTGACATCATTTGTTCCTTCTTCCCCTGAAAGGAATATGTGTAAGAGCCCCCAAGAAAGAGCTCTGACACGATCTGATCCGTCTTCTTCTCCACTGGTCATTAATCAGGCATCAAGCAATCTCAAGCAATCATGTTGTTGTTTGTTACAAAATTAAACAATTCTGCATCTTTTGTCCATGCCAGGAGGTACAGCTGTTAAGCAGGATTTTTTCCCCCTGTTAAAAGACTGAAATGCAACAAATACAGCATGACCTTGAGCTGAAAAGAAAGATGTATATAGAGGAGAGGGGAAAGGTCCTTCCCTAACAAAGGCAGAGATATTTCATAATTCAATTACCATCTTGTTCAAAATGACTGTTATACAAAATCTAGAAATCATTCACATTATAGAAGTTCTACAGAGGTTAGATTCCCTTCACCCCACAAAAACATTCTTCACTTCTCTCACAGAAGAGAGATGGATGGCAGGTCGCTACCATATAAATTAGGGACGTGATTGCTAACCGTGATGTGTATATGACTCTCTTGAACAAAGGGGTGCATTCAGTCTCACCATTTTTCACAAGTTTCTTGCATTGTCTTGCGAGAGGAACGTTTCCGTGGGTGGCGTTGGACATGATCCAGAGTGATTCTGAAGTGCACAGATAGCACTAAAGAAGAGGCATGCATCCTTTCAGGCAGGATGTGAAAACACGGTAAACATCACTCATGCTTCCATTCTGTGTCCTATCCAAGGCCATGCCACAACTTGTAGGTTAATTAACTGTGAGCTCTAGGTGTGTTGAACTTAGGAGCTTATCCGGGCATTGTTTCAGGTGGGTTAACTGTTAACAGGTGTGTGAATCCCTTAAATTCAGCCCATTCCACCCATCTCTTTGGTGAGAGTGAGTGCGCATATGCAGGCCTAGGTTAGGAGCCCTCCCAGAGTGGTTGTACCTGGTCGTATAGTAAACCATTTGTGTTGCAGTCCTGTGGATGCTGCACACTGTGTAGGGGACCAAAGGACAGGAGAGCATTCCAGCGCCAGCTCTGGAAATGCACTGCAGCAAAGAGCGGGGTCTCCAGTCATAAGTCCCGTGCCTCCACCTTCACAGCCAGTCCTGTTCTCTCTGTTCTGCCTGTGCTCCCAGGACACAAGGGGCTTTCTGGGGTGTGAGTAGGAGTGCCGCAGGGAGGCAATCATCATTTCTGTGCCCCTTCTACCCTCAGTTGATGCCCATGATCTTCTCATTTGGGGGAGTTACAGGCAGAGGCATTAGTTGGCACCTTCCAGTTATCAACCCAATTCCAGCTACCAAGGCTCAGCAAAGTATTTCAGTTTTAGCTGCCCATGGGGAAAAACAAATGGAGTTTACACTTTAATTCAAGCTTACCTAATGTGGCACTTGTGAACTGCAGTGAGAGCCTCAAGTTAGCCTTCAAAAATTGTGCTTCTCTGAGCTTTGCAATGGACTTCAGCAATTATTTTCGAAGTATACAACATGTGCATATAATGGAAAATGATATAAAAACCGATGCTTTCTCTAGCATCAATTTCAAACCCAACATTTCTCATATCTGGGGTAATTTTGTCACCCCATATGAACTGCTTCAGGCAAGACAAATGCTGCAAATGAATAGCCTTGTTTGACTCAACAGTTTCCCTAGGAGGTTTGAATCAGCATAAGAAAGGTTTTCAGGTGTCGGATAGCACAAATTATTTAAGACTCAATCTTTCCCAAGCAATGTATAACAACCAAATAGGTGCAACAGATTGCAAACTCAAGAATCAATCAATTTCACAGGTGCTCTTCCTCTTTTGCTGCTTCAACTTTCCCTAGCATGATTGCCTTCTCCAGTGAGTCTTGCTTTCTCACGATGTGCCCAAAGTTTCATCATTTTCGTTTCCAGTTCTGGCTTGATTTGATTTAGGACCCACTTGCTTGTCTTTCTGTCAAGAAGTAATGCATGACACCATAGAACGATCAAAGCAAAGAAAAAGTAGGATTTTAAGGAGGAAAAGCTTCATCAAAAGGAGCAACTTTTTAAGGCAAGTTTTTAACTTTCCCTGGGCTGTTCCCACTGAGCTTTGTGCTGTAGGCAGGATGGCAACCCAAAGAGCTGGGAAGAAAATTAAACTCGCTCATAACCAGGAGACGTGGAAACGGTCCACAGAGGGCATTTCTGCATCCAGAAGGGCCCATTTGCAACCACTGTGTTCTATTGTCAGGAAGTGCTGACTCCTGCCCCGTGTGGAGAGTCGTGTTACTGCACCTTCTCACGCAAGTCGCAGGTTCTGCGAAGCGAGCTTTGTTGGAGCATCAGGTTCTCCCTAAGCTCTGGCTTAAGTCATGTGTTTCTGGCCTTACTCTTTAGTTCTGTCTCCTAGTCCTGTTTTCCCAACAACCTGTGCTCCAGTCTCCAAAACATCCCTTCCAGGTTGCTAGGATTACTGGGTCCTGAAAGCTAGAAACTTTGCTCCAAAAGAGTATTCTTTGGAGGGAGCCTAAAATGCATAGCTTATCATTCCACAGGGTCAAAACAGTGAGTCATGTTTCTCTTCTATATATTCAAGATAAGCTTTTTGCACCTGGAATGTGCCTATGTCACGTTTTAAGGTAAAACAACGCAAATGCAAGAGGATTAGAAAACCCCAGTGTGGAATCAAACCCAAAAGAAAAAGTAAGTCCCCTGGCTTTTATCTTTTTTATTATGATTATTCCCACAGGGGGATTTTCAGAAAATCTCAGTCACAGGCAACAATATATTGTTTCTGAAATCTATCCAATGGAGTTAAATAGGAGCAATTTTCAAGAATATTGCTTTAATCCTCCCCAAACTCCAACCACCTCTGAATCCTAGAAATGGTATACCAGCAAAGCTATTGAGGTACAAAATCCTTTTCAATTCTACAGTAATTTTGTTTTGCAATCTGTTTACATAAGAGTGCGATGGGAGTGTAGTTCACACCACAAAGCTAATGTGTTAACAGCAGCATAAAGCCACACTGTTGTCATAGGTTTCCGTGGCACCATTACTGGCGTTTGGACCATGTGAGGGGCCTGTACCACAGGCCACCTGACCTCAATGGCCACCAGGCTCTTGAAGGCAGTCTGACCCCTCACTTCATTGAAAATGGAGTTGCCAAAGCTTAGACTAGAATCAGGTGATCAGACCACACGACACCTACCCCGGTGGCCAATCTGCTTCTGCACTCAGTTTTGACCTTTAAGGAGTAGATGATCCGGCATCAGAATATCCTCTGAACTGCTTTCTGGAATATGAACCTGGCAAACAATTTCATTCTACTTCTGAGGTGCCATTTCCAGTCTCCCTCATGCCAGAAGGAGAGGAGAAAGGTACCTGGAACAGGACCCTTCCAGGGATGGAACCCAAGATCTGCATTTGCCTCCCATAGGAAGTCCGTTTGTTCCCATCAGTTCCATGAACCTTTTTCAGACAAGAGTGAAATCAGCTCTAAACACACCTGCAAGTGTGAGCAACTATATTCCCGGACAGAAGGGACGGGGCCCTTTTGGCAGTGGCACTATATTTATGGAATTAAATCCAGTGAAGGCTCATATGGCCCCTTCATTGCAAGAAGGCTTCAGTCAGACGTTAAGGCATCTTTGCTCCCGACTGGTTTTCCTCGATAAATACATTGCCGCTGTTAAGCTGACATTCATTTTTTAAAGCTGATTTAGAGTTGTGCAGAGTCAGATGCTGCTAGTCAGCACTACCCTTGCCTTGCTGCCGTTTCATAGTTACTGATTCCTACTGCTGTCCTCCGGATGGTTCTGCCGTGCTTTGCCATGGTTTTGTTTTCATTAAGATACCATTTACGCGATAGAAGTGACCTTGCAAACGCTTGGCTCTGAAACGTGTCTTTTAATGATGTCAAATGGATAATCAAATAACAACAACTAGTTTTTAAAGAGGGTTACTCTTAAGTAACGTGATGTTTTGGGCATCTATCTAGCTTTTGTTTGTCTGTTTTATTGCATGATCCTAGTTTGCCATTTGGCTTCTTCCCATCCTTGCTGTATGTGTGTTTGCATTGTAAGCTAACCGAAATAGTCAAAAGAAAATCAAGATATACAGTTTGAGATTAGACAAAGAAGACTTCTTCCGCGGTGAGTCCATCCCTCCTTGATTGGATCCCAGCAGTGGCCTGGCCTTGGTAGTCCAAGCAATGAAACCATGCCAGTGGGACTGATTCAGAGCAGGCGCTGGCTAGCAGAGACCAGCTTTGTAGAACCTGAGAATCAGGTCTCGTGCCTGGACAATGCCCGGCTCAAGCTACATTGAGTTCCTGGGGGAGCAGGATGAGCTTTCTCTGTGCTATCACCAGGAAGCAGGCTGGCCACTTTGGAACTCGGCAGCCTATCTGTGCTTTTCGCAGTACTCCTGTAGCAAGAGAAGCTGCTTTTGCACTTTTCTCATCTGGGTTCATCTGACCACCCGACTTCAACCTCCCTAGCTACCTTCCCCTACAACCAGTCTCACTGAGGTAGATGCAGCCCTAACATGGCCCCAGGGTGGAAGAGAGGAGCAGACCACAGATCCCAGGGAGGAGGCTCAGTGTGGCACCTCCTCTACCATGTTGGCACCACATTGGGTTTTGGCCCAGATGGGTTTGGGGGTTTGCAATGTGGGGAACATGCCTAGAAAGACCAGGGTGATTAACCAGGGATTCTGTAATCTTGATCCACCATTTCATATCTAATTAGAGTGATAGTGAAAAATCTCTCCAAAGCATTCACACGGGTTTTCATGTGCAAGGAACCAGTGGGTGGGAGGAGATGCTACAGTTCCAGAAAGGAGCTACTGCAAGCAGCTCCATTCCCTACAACCCACTACACACCTGTTCCTTTTCCTTGCTCTCATGGAGTGCGCAGCGCTAAGACAGAATGTGAGATACCAATGCCTTGCTGCTTCCAGCAGCAAAAGCCCCCACCCTGGCCTCCCACAGCTAGCAAGGAAGGAACCATGGAGCTGCCTCTCTGCAAGGACAAGGGCGCCCTGGAGAAGGGAGATGCAGACAGGATGGGGACAGGAGGGAACGGAAGCCAAGGACTCGGCCAATTCCTATGGGCACCTCAGCAGCCTTCTCTTGCCCTCCTGGCACTTAATTGAAATAACCAAACAGTCTCTCTGGAAACGAGACACAATGGTGGGGGGGGGGATCCCTGCCAGCACACCTGACTGCAGGCATAGGATGCATTTATGCCTCCAAGTGAAATCTTACATGCACCGAGGGCATAGGATTGCGAGTAGGGCTAGGACTGTGTTTAAAACAGAAATGGAAAAATTGAAAATGCTTGGGGAAATAAGGTCTCCACCTGGTGCAAATATGAGCACAATGTAGGTGCAAGTTTCACCTTTCTGGAAAGTTCATTCGACATTCTGGGTGCCGTGAGAGAAAAGGCCCTCTTCTTAGTAACCATCCACCTCAATTCCTTTAGTGGGGGGTCCCCAAGAAGGATGAGGAGAAGTTTATGAGCCAAGTAGCTATGCATGGGAGAAGATGTTCCTTGCACTCTACTCTTATAAAGAAAGAATCAGGATCAAGAGGTTTGGATCCCTTTATAATATAAAGGAGGTGAGGCAAAAGGGAAATGTTTTATTCCTGATTTTAAAAAGGCATACCAAATTTAAAAAATAAAAAAGTTTTATTCCTGATTTTAAAAAGAATTGTATAAAGCAGCATTCAAGGTCCTTGACTCTTTCTTCCAAAAAGCACTGAACTGAGCTTCAAAACTGTGTTTGCAAATCAACATCTCTGTATAGAGACTGCACCGAACAGAAACTAATGAAATTCCAAGGTGCTCTGGGATGCCTGCTTTATTCTGATCAGTGGTAGATTGCACTATTGACCAAGTGTCAGCCATGGAGCGATACAATGATTGAATAAAAGTGGATACATAATCGGAGGCGAGAACTTTGCCACGACCAGCCGTGTTGCTTTTTCCCTAATACCAACAGAAATGCTGCTTTTAACAAATGCTTTGTACCCCCCTTCTCTCTTGCTTCCCCTTCTTTTTACTTCCAAAAGCACGCACACCCTTTTTCCTGTGTGGCTTCTCCCCTGACCATAATGCAAGGAGCCTTCGCCAGGGATGCTGATGAAATATTTGAGGCCCAGATATTAATCTGTTATCAGTTGCGTAGGTGTGAAATGTGATGAAGATGACAGAGATTCCTGCTCAGCCGGCCTAAAGTAATTTGCACCGAAGATATTTAGATCTGTCTTTGGACGTTGCAGATCAGTTATTGCAGGAGGGGCCCAAGCGCTGATGGGGAGCCTACCTTAAAACTTATTGCAAATGGCAGGGAAGCCGCATGAAAATTGGGTAATGAATGAAATTCAGATTGCAGAAATACCACTTAGGGATGCGACTGATGCGGCACAACCAGGTTCTATGTGCAAAGCCGAAAACTGCGACCGTGAATGGCCTGTGCTTTTGTCCTGCAGATTCCTCAGTGCTTTCAGTCATGCACTCGCCACCCATTACACACATACACACGTGCACACGCACACCCTGAACTGTTAGGATAGCAGAACAGATTGATGCCACAGATGCTGCCCCAGCTAAAACTTGAAAAATGCCTGGAAACAAGCAGGGTGGAAGATCCTTTTACTGGGCTTTGCTCATGCACTGGTGCTCTATGAACCTAGGATGCCACATGATTCTGGATCAAAGCACTCGTATCCTATCTACTTCCAAAGAGCTCTTCCAAATATGAGGGGCTCTCCAGGCCCTCAGGATAGGTGAGAATATTCCACCGGTCCTGCTAGTGGACCTTTGTTTTTGATCTTAATGTGTGGCTCCGGGATTTGAACCAGAGACCTTCTGAATGCAAACCAGGTGCTCTACCATTGAGCTAAGGGGCCTGCCTGAACTAGCCCTACTCTGAAAAGCCAGTGCTCTCCAGACGTGAGCAAGCCTAACCCAGGCCCCACTCCTTCTGTTTCCCTGATCAGCAAGATTCTGTTAGGATGCCTCCTCCATCCTCCCAGTTTCAGGCGCCTAGTCATTTTGAGATAGACCAGTAGCCATCCCTAGAGCCCAGGAGAGCTGCCCCATGACAGCACAGTATTATCTGCCTCCCTTCCAAAGGCCAGGGCAGCCACTGCAAGCTGTTCCATGCAAGCGTTATTCCATTGCAACATTCCCAATCAATGTGTCTGCTTCACATTGCCCCACAGAAATGCATAGCAGGGGCTTACTTCTATAGGAAAGAAGGAAGGGCCATCTTTGAGGACACCATTGCAATGGAGACCCCAAACCTTTCTCTTCCCTTTGATGCCCCCCCCCCATCCGGTTCCTACTTTGCAGAACTCCATTCTGGAATTCTGTGTTTTGGGCACACTGTGATGGGACTGCATATTGGCCAGTGGCAGTTTTGGAGGCTGGCGGGTTTCAGAGCCTTCCTGAAACTTGTGATGATGGATCCTTGCAGACCCCCAGTGGCAACTTCTTCTAGAGGTGCAAGGCCACTGCAGATAAGGTCCTCTCTCATGTAGTTACCCATATATCGTCTCAGGTGGGCAAATGAGAAGAGTCGCTCTTGCTGATCTTCAGTATGAACAGGCTGATGTGGTGAAGACAGTTCTTTGAGTAACTTGGTCCTGGACTGTTTAAGGGTTTAAAGGTGTAGCATCCAGCGGAACTGGTGCCATTTATGACCTGAGTCCGCTAGTCCCTGGCTGGGTCAACTTGGGAGGAAACAGTCCAGTGGGAACCACCCTGCAAGACACTGTCCAGGGTCCTGAAAGTTCTCTGCTGTGATGCTGTTCTCCAAGACCTGGTCAAGACCATCCACTGTGAGCCTTTTAATGGACATGCATCTGCTTTCCTGGGCTTGACTTTTCTATACCCTACACTGAACCATTCATGAGTGCATGGGCTTTAGGATCTTCCCCCTGCGGATCAAGCCAAGCCGGGACAGTCGGTGCTACGCTACTGAGCTCAGTCGACAGGGTGCCCTTTGAATCTATATAACTGAGATGTCTTACATTACCAAACTACCTGCACACATCCCTGCTGAAATTCCATGTTACAAGATGCTTGCATTATTGATTTAATAGCTGAAAAGATACAACTGAGTCCACTAAAGTCCTTGAGAAAAGCACACAAGAAATGTATTTGGTTAAGCTGCAAGTCAGCTCGACACATGCACCAATGGTAGAAATAACATCAAGGTCACTGGGGGTCTCATGTCTTCCCCCACCCTTCCCTAAAAGCCATTTTCTCAACAAAATGCAATCTTCATCCCTCTCATTTTTGACTATACGGCTTCACAATTTGCCTTAGCCATTCAGAGCTGATAAAATGTGGCTATGTTCATCACCTTTAGACAAGAGCTTAACTCAAAGCTATAAAATGAAAGTATCTCTTTCAGGGTTGTTGTTTCATTTTTCCCCCTTCGTATCACCCGCAGTTTTCTCCCCCCCCCCCAAAAAAAAACACCAAAAAAGGAAAATTGCATAAATAATACATTTGGGCCTCACAATACCAAACAAGCACAATAGCTACTTTGCAGCTTTCATCAAAAGAAGGCCATCTTTTTCATTTACATTATGAAAGTGGTAATACAATATCATCAGCCCTGATTGGTTGAATCGCGGAGCTGGCATGTCCCTGGTCTCCAGATAATGCAGCTGGGTCCTCGTGTCGATGGAACATACGGCTGTGGAAACATATAAAAGAAATTTGTCATTGGTTCTCAGAGTAATCTTAAAATTGGGGGGGAGCAATAATGAAGATTTATTGAGAAATGTGTGGGAACAAGCAAAAACTCCCCCATGGGGGGAAGAAGGGGGGAAATGAAACTCGCACAAGCAGTGTTGTTTGCTTTGAAACCATGGTATGTTTCAGTGTTTGGCATCTGAGTTTAAATTCATCATGTTTTCAATGGTGGCCAGATGCAGGGAGTTGTCAGTGTGTGGCACTTTGGGTCAGGGCCTAGCAGGTATGCCAAGGGGTAATGAAAAATGTGTTTTTCTCCCTGTCTCACAGAGGCTTTCTGTGACCTTGAAGAAATTACTTCCTCTTAGTAAGTGGGCCAGATAATCTTACAAATGCACCGTGGAGCATATTAGTTAGAAATCCTGAAGCATATTAAGATCTCAGACAAGACTTACCTGGCAAAGACACACCTCTTTCTTTTGCAAACTATGCAAAAAAAAAAAAAAAAGCCTGCTTTTTCCCTTTATTTATTGATTTCTTTGTTAAGGGTGCTCAGAGGATTACAGGCATCCTATGCAGAACAGAAGGATGTGGTTGTGGAGGACATCTCCACATTCCTCCCATTCCGCAAAGCATCCGGATGGCCAATTCCAGCCAGCCAACTGCGGCACTTTGGCCAGGGAGGGAAGGCTCTTGGATGCAGAGACTGGTGTCCCAACCTTCTACTGTCTTTGTCACCCTCCCAGCCCCAAAATTCTCCTCTGAGGTCCCACTTACGACCTCAGAAGATCAGCCAGCATGGTTCTTTTCATGCCAGCTGCAAGAAAGGGTGATCTGAGTACTGAAGTTAAAGCTCTTTTTCCAGCCTTGGATCTGGGAGTTTGAACAGTCCCATGGCCCACTAGATGCTGTCTAGGATTGCAGTCACAGTTATATACTGCTTTCTAAAGAGGTTGTTGAAGTTGAACATAAAATATATCAGCAAACCAACAATAACGTATAACAGCCAAACAGCACTAAATAAAAATAGTCCAACCTACTTTGCAGGGTTATTGTTCTGGGGATAAGATTGAAAGCAGCAGGAGGAGAATGATATATACTGCTCTGAGTTCTTTGTAAGAAAAAAAGTAGGATATAAATCTAATAAATAAACAAACATCAATCAACAGTAAATCTACAGGCTGTCCTGTGTGTTCTATCCTGAAGAACCCCATACCACAATTTCCAAGGGGCTGTAAAATAGTCATCCAATGTTACTTTCTGAAACTGAGCCTGTATCTAAGGCCAGAGCCACTGCAGCAAGTGTCTCCAGTGGCCAGCCTTTGCAGTTGATCCAGGAGGACACCACGGTCAGTGGCGACAAAAGCTGAGGAGCAATTGAGCAGAATTAAGTGGGGTGTACCACTCCTGTCCCTCACCTAGTCAAGGTCATCCATCGGAGCAATCCCTGGCCATAGTACTCAGATGCAGATTTGCCCTTGTGTGTGTAGGTCACCCCAGAATTTGGTTCAACAAGTCCTGTTTCCATGTTTTCAGGAGCTGTGAGCAAGATGTTCCTGTTAGCTCCGCCTCCTTTTCACCACTATATCACTCTCCATTGCTTGGTCCTTTCCCCCTGGATCCAATGCACACAGCTATAGCTACTCAGGGGGGAAGCAAAGTGACATCTGGGTACTCGTTGTGAGACTGCTTGAGGGCTCAGTGGTTAACAACCAAGGACAGGGTCACAGGGAGGACAGCCAAGAAACTCTTGGGGTTGAGGAGGTCTCCATGCTGAGGTGGGGTGGTCCTGGACCGAAACCCACCCCTGATAACTTCTGTCTAATCTCTGACCTCCTGTCCACCCATCCTTAGCAATTGGTCTCTTTGCCTGCCTATTGTTTTGTTGGGGTTTATTTTTTAAAAGAAAAGCCTTGCTTTAAGTTGTTGGATATTCTGCCACTGGCGTTTAACCAAATCAACACACTGTGGATGCTTTGTTTTGTATTCTCTGAAAGGATGCAGCCCAGAAGCCAGTGAAGTCATTATAAACAATGAGATGCTGAGCAAGGAATAAGTTCCATAAAACATCAGCCAAATAAATCAGTATTTCTCTGTCGGAGCTGAACAACCAGTGACCCACCAAACCAAGTGCCACTCGCCAGCCATAAATTGTAGCCTGTCAAGTGATTGACAGCCTCCATTGTTGTGGCTCCATGGGAGAAGCAAAAACAGGAAGTTTGCTGAGCGCCTACCAGGCCGCTGAGCCTGGCCCATGCGCTGTGTTCGAATGTTGTACCCTGCAGGGCTGGGCAAGCGGCAACCCTCAGCCTGACCTCAAAACCCCTCTGCTTGTGATCAGCTCAGGCTTCTGGCAACAGCCTTCAGTCCCTTCCTCTGCTATTCCACTGCTGGGAAGGAAGTGGGGGTGAGGAAAGGGGGAGCAAAAAATAGAGGGCAAGGGAGAAAACAGAAAGAGGAAAATAGTAGCCAACCCACTTTTGCCTCCAGCCCTTCCATCTCTGTCTTTGGCATCATCCGCTTGAGTAGCTGCACAATCCCTAAAAGCTACCCTTAGGACAACGCAGCCTCAGTGGAGGAAAATGGCTGCCCAGCTGCTGCTCCGTGGGTTTGTTGTACATACTACAGGGAAAGTCCAGGATCTCCCTCAGTTCCCACAACCAATCTTATCTAACGGGGTTGTCTTCTTACACTGACTGCTTTCCCTCAGTTCCCCTGTTTATGAACTTGACTTGCTTTACTCATTTCTTTTTAAAACTTCTAAACTGCCTTCATCCAAAGTGATTTCAGGACAATGTAAAAAAGCAAATGGAACTTTTTAAAAAATCAAAACCCTCTTAAACCTATTATCTGTGTTCTCAGCTCTTCTGCTTCTTTCTCCTACCTTTCCTTCACACTTTAATCAACTCTATATGTTTCCCTTCACTGCCTTCCTCTGTTGTACCATATTAAGTTTAGTCTCCTTCTCTTAACTTTTCAGTCTTTTCATGATCTTTCCCCTTCTTATCTAACTTCATTGTTTGTTCCTGATTGTCCTTCTTGGTTCTTTCATTCATCAAACATTAATCTTCTTATTAAACCTTCACCATCTTGTGCTGTCTCTTGTCTACATGCTTTCTCTCTTCTGGCACCTGATGTGTGGATCTTCACCCCTTTAATTATTCAGCTCACCTCGTCTTAATCTCATGTTAAGATCAAAGATAAAACCAGCAGATAAATTCTCAAAACATTCTAATTATATTAAAATGACAGGGTGGATTTTTTTTAAAAAGGCTGACATCTAAAGGGCTGTTGTCCAACAAATCTTTTCTGAGGGCCATTTCATAACTGGGATGCCATAGTAACGCCCCCCACCCCCCAAAATTAAACACTCAACCTTGTCTGCTTCTCTTCAGATGGGAGATGCACATGGGGAAGACAGAGTCCCATGCATGTGTAAACAGAAAACTGCCCTACAAGGGCAAACTGGGGAATACTGAGGATTTATTTTCTGTTTAAATATGCACTGGATTCTGCCTTCAAAGCTCTGGCACATGGATGAGGGAGCAGGTCCTCCTTTGGAAACCTTCATTCCAAGCCATGAAGGGCACAAATGATAGCCTTTTTCAGTCCAGGCGCTGGGTAGAGAAGCTCTCCGGTGAAGCAAAAAGATACATGCATATTTCAGTTCAAAGAATTAGTCCTAGAGTCTTAGAAAAGACATTGTGACTTTTTAGAATGAGGAATAAATTGCACAAAAGTGCAGAAATCACCCTATGACCAATGAAGGGTAACAAGGCATGGCTCTCTGGGCAGAGATGCCGACTCCAGGACTGAGGTCTTCCACCCTCGATTTATTGTTGCTGTTGTTACATTACATTTGTATCCCACCTCGCTTCCTACTAGGCCCTCCGTCTCTCTGATTTACCTTCATAACAGCAATGCTGGGAGGTAGGTTAGGCCACAGGTCCATGAATGGCCCAGAATCCTCTGTGAGCTTCACAGCTGATTGAGGGCCTGCACCCAGATCTCCCAGGTCCCCAGTCCAGCGCTCTAACCACTACCTAACTACTAGGCCCTTGAGCTGGGCTAAGATACGGAGCAATGACCAATGGTGCACTAGGTCAGCAAGATGAGACTGCTGGAATTCTGACCACTGTCTTCTGCCCCTGCTGAAACTTCCAAGCCACCTCCAAAGGCATTCTCCCTTATAATATGTCTGAATATTAGGACTGTGTCTGAAGCTCCATCATGTGTGAAATGGCTCCTAAATACTTCAGAGCCTCCAAGTACTTGTTCCCTGACACCCGTGCAGTTTTGCACATAGGCTCCCAACATGAAAAATGCAGACCCTTTAACAAACCTAATTTCCCTACTCGTCCAGAAGATCTAAGCCAGTTGCATGGAACAGTTAAACCTTAGGACACATCAGGAAAAATTAGGACCAATTCCAATAAGTTTACAGCTAACAGGAGATGTGAGGAAAGAGCTTTTCCAAGTACATCTTTCATTATAGCACACAGAGAATGGTATGCGAGCAACATTTGGCTCTTCTTTCTAAGCTGGCAGTATCTGAGGACGGGGTTAGTCTCTGGGAAATGCAGGGAGACTTTGGAAAAATATTAAAATTGCTATGGGAGTGACAGGAAAAAATGGAGTGAGACAGATTCCTCTGGTCTGATCCTTTATGATTCTTCACTGGTTATTGCGTATATAAATTTCAATCCCCATGTACTACTGGAGAAAGGAGGGAGGAATGATTAGCATATCACTCAAAGCGGCACAACTTTTAAAAAAATCAGCCCCGATACAAATTCACTCTATATAAAATGACTTTTAATATTCTTTTCCTTAACATAAGTATTAAATTTTATGCGATTAAAAATTTATTTACTTGGTCTTTTCCTTTAATTTGGATTTTTATTTGCTATTATTGCCAGTCCCATCTGATCTCAGCAAATCTCTCTCTCTCGCTCACCATTTCTCTGCATATTACAGCAAAAAAGGATGTTAGGACAAAAGCATGCCATTAACTGTGACACGTTGTTAGGCTTTGAAAGTCGACTCTTTAAAAACTAAATGAAAAGTGACCTTCTCAACCGGGTGGCTGTGGCCCAGCATGCAACGGTGCCACAAAACGGGACCTGGTGTGCCCATCGCTGGGTTAGCAATCATGTTGGAGAGGGGGATGCGAAAGATGCAGTGCCGAGCCCGGGCAGGTGCTCTTCCTTGTGCTCAAGGGTTGGTCCTCACTGGGGAGGTCAAACTGTGAGAGCCACTTTGGACTCTAGGTGGGGAAACGCAACAGCCCCTCACTGCAGAAGCAAATAACGAGGCTGGTGAGTTTCCTGGGACTGATGGAGAGCAATCCTGCAGGATAGGTGCCCCATTGTGGGACGGTTCTGATCTCAGTGCTACACTCCAGGCTGATCCTGGCAGGGCAGGGAGCTCAGCCAAGGCTGGGCTTGCCTCCTTTGCTGCAATTTTTGTTAGATGGACTTCACCCTTCCAGCCATGGCTGAAGCTAGATGATAAACATAAGGTCTCTTCCCTCCCCGGCCCTTAGTCCACCCTGACACACCCATTGCCTCCTGTCCTGCAGTCAGAGCCTTCTAAGTTGTCCTATTCTGGAATCACACATTCCAACAAACTTACTGTCAAGCAAAGTGACATTCCTGCTGGTAGCACAGCTGGACTGGACACTTCCCATACATTCCAGGGTGACCTGGGAGATGTATTAATCCTTTGTATCCTGCAGATTGTGATTCTGAAAATTCGGATTTTGTTGACTGGCTGCCCATGAATGGTTCTTAATGAACTACTTTCTTTTAAAAATAATAAGGTACAGTGAATTTCAAAATCAAAGCTAAAACCCAGGCACATTTCTTTAAAATAAATGCAGAGGACAGGACAGGAGAGGAAAATAGAAAAGTTAATAAAGGTGCTAAACATAGTTTTTGGTTTTACACTTGGTCTTGCTTTTTAGAAAGGAATTCCAAATTAGGGAAATCAGATGCTGCATTCTTCCGGATGATAAAGACCAGTATTGTCCATCACACACTTTCTCTGGTCAGTGTCCTCCAGCTGCTTTGGACTGTGCCTCCTATCATCCCTGGCCGTTGGCCATGCTGTCTGGGGGCTGATGGGAGATGTACTCCTAAATACATGCTAGAGCACATCAGGGTGATGGAGGGGTGTTTCCTGTCACTGGTAGTAACTTTTCAAGGTCTCCCGCATCAAAGGACCTTTCACACCACCTGCTATCAGAACATGCATACCAGAGATGGTGGGACCCAATCCCAGGGCCTTCTACTCATAAAACACATCTGCTGGGACAAGGCAGTGGTTCATTGCTCCTTCGGCTGCTTTCTGTGATGGTTACCACAATTTCACAAGTGCAGGGAATTTATTTATTTATTTATTTAAAATATTTATATGCCGTCCTATTCGCAAAAAAGCCTCAGGATGGCTTACAATGTAAAATATAAATAACATAAATAAAATTCCCAACCCACACTGGCTGCAATCAAAAACATAGAAAAGACAATATTAAAACTTATTAAAATACCGCTGGAATAAAAAGTTCTTAGCCTGGCACCGAAAAACAAATAACAACCGCATCAGGTGGACCTCTCTGGGGAGCTCATTCCATAAGTGGAGCGCCACCACAGAGAAGGCCCTCCTCCGGGTACTTTGCCTCCTAATGTCTCTCACAGAGGGTTCCTGGAGGAGGGCCTCTGCTGCCGATCCCAAGGGGTGGGAGGGCAAATATGGAAGAAGGCGTTCCTTCAGGTAACCAGGTCCCAAGCCATTAAGGGCTTTGTAGGTGATGACCAGCACCTTGAATTGAGCCCGGACTTCGATGGGGAGCCAGTGAAGCTGGTAGAGGACTGGGGTTATGTGAGAATAATGTCCAGTCCCCATCAGCAACCTGGCTGCTCTGTTTCGCACCATCTGAAGTATCCGGACTGTCTTCAAGGGCAGCCCCACATAGAGTGCGTTATAGAAATCCAACCGGGAAGTAACTAATGCATGCATCACTGTCAAAGCTGGGATTTTTCTCATGCAACACACGTGCTCTGCAGTTGTTTGCATGTTGGAGGGGAGTTTCTTGCACTGGGGCACCCACTGGCAAGTTGCATACCTGTTCTCTGCAGCTATGTAATGGTATTGCCACACGCAGCAGCAAAACATATTCTTTGCATATGGAAATTCCCAGGTCCAGTTCTAGCATTTCTAGGAAAGGAAGGCTGTTTTAGAGCATTGGCGTATGTGCAGTTTGTCCTTTTAACTGGCAACACTTAAGTGGCAATGTGATTTCCAGCAGGGGTGGTGCTGGATGATGAAAAGGTCTGGGACTCAAACTCATAGGATCAAAAATAAATACAGCAGGACCCCTGCATCCGCTAGCTCGGTTACTGTGTTTTCAGTTAACTGCGACTGACCTCAGCCCAAAAGAGAAGCTGTAAAGTGCCATCCAGTGCCAAAGGAAGTCCTAAAGTGCTGTGATAAGAATGAACAAAACTGGGAGGGGGGGAGAATATACAGTTTATTGGAGTTTATTTTGAGTATACAGTGTATTTGGCTGCTCACTGCTCGCCACCCACAGGTGCCTGCTTGCTATTGTATAGTGTATTGTACAGTGTTTGCTGTTATACGCAGTTTCAGGCATCCGCTGGGAGATTTGGAACTGATCCACACAGATACTGGGTCCCGCTGTAACTAAAAATGAAAAGTACACATTGGTATATGCTCTAAAGCTTCTCCCTCCCATGGCTCTGTTTTTAAAGGGCTTGTCTCCCAAGGATAGCCCTATTTGTAAAAGGGGATGCATGGATAAAGGAGCGGAGGGCATTTGCTCCAGGAAAAACTCCAGGCAGAAAGATTCCAGTAGGGGGCAGCAGGAGGTGAAGCACAGGTGGGCCCAAAGGCAGCTGATTCAGGGGATCAGAAGCACCAGATATTCCCAGGCCCCTGGACCTTGATTTCAGCAAGGGCCCGACATACAGTGTAAAGTGAACCCCAGACAAATTCACCCTTGTGACACAGGATCACACACACCATCTATTCACCCTTTCTGTTCAAGGACAGGCTGGACATGCACATGGTGGGCATGTCATGAGCGGAGCCAGCTGGAGCCCAGGGTCAGACTAGATGACCAGGGAGACCCCTTCAGACTCGCTCTGTTTCTATGTTTCTGGGTGGAAGAGATTGTATGGGCGGGGGGCTCTTTTTCTGTGGATCTGGGGGTGAGTACCACATTGCATGCTGTGTTTTAGAGTGGGGAAGAATCGGTGAGCATTAAGGTTTGCTCCTGCTAGGGGTGCGCTTTCATAATGAATGAAACCCCGCAAGAAATGGGACACGTTTATTTCATTTTATACTATTAAAGGAATAAAGGCCAGAGCTCCAAAGTAGTTTCAAATATCATATATTAACTTGTTACAAAATCAGAGCCATTTTAGCTCTTATTTCTCCCGAACAGCTAGAAAAGGTTAGTTGAAGGTGACACTTTGGGATGTATGAGAATTTCATTTCGATTTGCATTGCCTCATTCACAACCCCAAACAAGGAATGTCCAAGAGCACATTTCTCAAAAACAAATGAACAAACAGAAAACCCTCAAGCTCACACATGCATGAGCTTGCAATCATGGTCAAAAACAAGATCCTTTTGGAAAAACGCATGCTTTAAAATGCACCTTTCCAAAAATAATATATATACTTCCACAGTCAATGGGAGGAAAAAGCACACCTGGGTGTGTGCTTTTGGAAAAAAAAATCACTTTGCCCATTCAAAATCATACACTTTTCCCATTGGAAAAAACAGGGGAAATGCTTCTGTTTGAGGATGCGGTAGAACACGCTCCAAGGAGAAGGACCCCTTACCAGTATTCCTATCCCTGGTTACTCAGGATGTGGGGGAGAGAGAGAGAGAACAGAAAAATGAAACAGACAATCTAAGCCAGTGTTCCTCAACCAGATGCCATCTCAATGTGCTGGACTGCAATGCCCATCGTCCTTGGCCAAAACACCCAGACGGTCAAGTGACAGAAGCTGCAGTCCAACACATCTTGGTGCTGCCAGGTTGAAGAAGGCTGTCAGAAGCTGTCTGCTCTTCACCCTGAATGTGTTTTAGCAAAAGTAGCCACCCTTTCGGCAGGACAGGCTTCCCAGGAATGGCTAGGAACGGTGGAGGCTGCAGACTAAGCCATGGGAGGACACCATGTTGCAGAAGGCTGGCTGCTGAATGCTGGAAGACGGAGGACCTTCTCCTGTCTCGCCATCTCTGGATCACACCCTTCATTCTGAGGTGATGCTCAGACAGAGGTTTGCTTCATAGCCTGATTCCTATTAGTCAGTCTGTGTGCCTTGAAATTACCTGCATGGTGGATAGTCCTTTTCCGAGTCATGTTGAAATTTGGCAGGTCTGTTCCTTTGGAGAGGTAGCAGAGTTCCTGGAAGGTGGGTGCTAATAGGGTACAAAACACAGAAGTGGCTGAGAGCAGAAGAGCAGCAAGGCTGTCCATGGAAAGCAATGAGAATGGGGAGTGAAAGGGAATAACACAAACCAATGAACCAATACTGAAGGTGGCTGTGATTCTAATATATGAATAATAAAATGAATTGAGGACTGAATACTGGCGACGACGATAAACCCAACATGGGCAGGAACACTTGCAGAGCACTGGCTCCCTTCACTTCCACTGCCATAAGAGAGAAATCAGCCACGACTACAGGAGAAAAAAAGATTTGATTATGCTACTCGTAAGATGAAGAACTTTGTCCATTCCTCCTATAGAGGAAACATGCAATAATACAGGATACCAACTCAGTATTCCATTTCCATTATTTGCCAAGAGAGAAGAATGAGGAGAAACTGAGCAACAGTAAATATCACATCCAAGGCATTAGAGAGTGGAAGAAAAGATCGACAATGTGAGCTCGACTGTTCCATCCTCCCCCTGCCAACGCGCAATTTAGTCTGCAGATAGATAGACTGAACTTCCGTAATAGAACTCCTATCTGCAGTAACTATCTAAGCATTTATACTTCACACATCACGGGTAGCTATCAGAGCAGTTGTGACTTCTGGAGCTAAAGGAAAATGCCTTGGGCCTGGAATTTACTGCTGGATGGAAAGAGAATGGAGTACAGGAGCAATCAGATCCTGAAACGGAAAAGAATGGCTTGTGTCTTGTCTCCCTGTTCTCTGTATGTGTCCAAGGTGGCGTCCGGTGTGGGGGCTGCATGGTGTGCCCCCATCCATGTGTGTATCAGCATTTTGGAGGCAGGGGTTGAATGAGACTGTGGTTGTGAAAGGGGCAACTCAACACCCTGTCGGGTTCAGTGGTCCGCAACTCCCACTAAGAAACTGAGCCATTAACTCCCAGAAATTTCCATGCTGATGTTGGAAGTTTACAGAGGTAAAATGTGAGATACCATGACACTCTCATCCTGGACTTAGCTGTTTTTATCGCAAGATCAGAGAGAATCTTGTTTCAAGCCGGGTTTGATAAGAATATACCACAATGTGCCGATTTCTTCATATTTGGGGTGCAAAGAATTTGAGATGGGAAAAAGGGAAAGGAATATGGGGGAAAGCAAGCGGGGCCGGATTGTGCATCCCAGCTCAGGGCCTGGAGTGCTTTAAAATGGGTTTGAATCCCCATAGGTACAGCCAGACTGCCTTAAGCCTCCAGCCTCTCTTTCTTACAGCCTCTGCACCTCACCAGCTCTATGCCAAGCAGGTACGTACAACCTGGTGGAAAGACTCACCAAACACCCCTCATCACAGTACCTTGCCCTCTTTGCCTGGTACTACATCTTGCAATTTCAAGAGTTTGCCAGGGAACTGAACAGAGAACACAAAAAAGCTCTTGTGTGAGCATGTCTTGAATATAACATAATCCAAATTCAGCATACCAGCCTTCTGCTTTTTAAAGCAGACATATTTTGCTGATTAGAATATATAACCCCATCGCAGTTACCTGTTTTAATTAAACTGTACCGTCTGAAACTTAACATGGTGACAAATCATGCTAATTGTGCATGCCAGATTTACCTCCTGAGACTGGTCCATATGTTAGACTCTGCCGTTTAACGCTGAATTGACAGGGGCATTATGAAAAGTTGGAAGCATTATGTTTGCTATGGAGACACGGCACTAAGTATAGAAACCTTAGAACAGTGAAATGGATGGGTGGATTTCTGTTTGCTTGTTCCAGGAATATGAGATATACAAAAGCCAGAGCAGCATTGCTGACAGGGGGAAATGTCCCACTGGGAATTTGCCAGGAGTATGGGTAGGTAGGCTGAAGCCGCTCCAGAGCCACTTGGCATGCTTTTCAGTTTGTTTATTTATTTCATCCTATACCATCCATCAACTGAATTTCTCTGAGTAGTTTACAAGGAAAAGCTTAGAATCTACAAACTATGGTAAAATATATTAAACCATTAAGTTTAAATCAGAATAAAACCAAAGTAGCTGCCAAGACGGAAGCAACCAACAGTGGAAAGATCTAAAATGGAGCTGACACAATGTTTAAAATGGAAGCCTGAGACAATAGAGAAGTCTTCACCTGGCACCAAAAGTGCTATAATGGAGGGACCAAGATTGCCTCTCTGGGGTGGTCATTCCTCAACTAAGGTGCCACCACTGAAAAGGCCCCCTTGTGAGTACCACACACAAGCACACATTCCTCACTTCATTCAGCAGGTGCAGCAAGAGAAGACCTCTGAATACCTGAGTCCGGGCATGTATATATGACAGGCGATTATTTTATGGAGGATAAAAGAGAGCCCTGCAATGCTCCATGGCATACCTGCCAAGGTGTAGAACAATTCTTCTTCTGGAATGAGCCACTCAAGTAGAAGTGGAACCACTGCAGTGCAGTATGTCCACCTCCAAGGCCACATCGCCTATTCAGAAAGACACCATGGTCAATGATACTGAAGCTGTTCAGACATCCAAAGAACCCACAGGGTCAGCTTCCCTGTGTCTTTTCTAAGCAAAGACCATCACAGAGTGTGACTGATCCAGTTTCCATTCCTGAACCAGGCTTGAAGATTGACTGAAGGCCCACTTCAGACAGCTGGACCACAGTGACGGTAAAGGAAGGGAATCCAGTAGAATCAGCAGAAAGGGTTAGGGTTTACACTAGAAAGGAGTAGCAGGGGTTTATTTAGTTCAGTTTTGATTTAAAAAAACATAAATTCATGAAGGTCTTTATATTTGCAACAAAAAGGATATCAGATGGACGGTATTTCCCTTTACTGGTCCATTCTGCAGTGACCTCAAGTTTTGCTGCTACAAATCCTACTCAGAATAATCTCTTGCAACATATGATGTTGGATATCTGCCAAATATATCATATCAGATATGTAATGGTAATATTTGACATCTGTCAGAATTTCATGTTTAACATGTGATACTGTATTTTTGATGTATGCCTGATGTTCAATGTTCAATATTTACTGGCCGATCGCTCTAGACACCCGAGAGGCTATGGCATAGTGACATCTGATGGTATAGGATGATACTTGACATTCCATGACATTAAATACATGATTTTCAGGGTTTGAAAGATGGCTGTGGTATTGGTAGAACTGGATGTCTATATCATGTAAAATTTGGTTCATGCAAGGTTTTGCATTCCTTGGCTCAGTCATTAATTCAAATGGAGATGTCGCCAAAAAATTAGAAGACCGAGACGTACTGTGATCCAAGGAATGAGCAGCCTCCAGATATCCTATCTCTGACGCCCCGATCATCTCTTGTAAGCTCAAGACTGTGCCTTTCTGATGGAATGGCTCCATCTCATAGTTGGCCTTCCATTTCAAGTTCTGCTTGGATTTTCTTTGGGAAATGATGATATTTGAAATGACTATTTGAGATTCAAGAAAACAAAACAATTGATGTGATGACTCCACACCCTCACCATGCCTATATGCTCCTGAAATATGAAAGGGGAGTGGGGTTTATAACCTCGTCTTAGCCTTTCTTGGACCCATGTGCCCCTGAGTAAATGTGCACATGCTGTTCTGTTTTCTGCCACCAAGTCATCTCCGACTTACGGCGACCCTCGGAATGAGAGACCTCCAGAACGCCCTACCTACAACAGCACTGCTTAGTTGTTTGAAATTCAAGGCTGTGGCTTCCTTTATGGAGTCCGTCCACCTCTCGTCTGACTTCTTTTTCTTCGCCTGCCTTTGACTTTCCCCAGCATGATTGTCTTCTCCACCGTCTTGCTGCCTCATGATGCACCCAAAAGTACGACAGCCTCAGCTGCATCATGTTTGCTGCAATGGCAAGTTCCAGCTCGATTTGCCCTAGGACCCACTTGTTTGCCTTCCTGTTAGCCCAGGGTATTCACAGAGCTCTCCTCCAGCATCCATTTACCCAGACATGGTGACTGGGAATGCAATAATGGCATGGATGAGCCTTGCCTTGATCTCCCGTTAAACATCCTTACACTTGATGATCTTTTGCAGTTCCTTCTTTGCTGCCCTTCCAAGCCTCAGACTTCCAATTTCTTGGCTACGCTCTCAGTTTGAATTGATGGCTGCCCATGGCTTCTCCACACACAGTGGAGCACATGATACACACATTTTCCCTTTGCCCATGTAAGAAAAAGCATCCTGTGTGGAACAGCCCTAAGACAGGGAGGAGACCTGAAAGTAAATACATGTATACAGAATACTCTTAGGCAGAGTTGTTTCCAGGGGGAATGCAGTTTTATCCCTGAAGTGTTTTATTGAGTGCGCTTTTAATCAGCATTCTCTTATCTGCAGACCACTGCATGTTGTCCTTCTTCAAACTTAAGACTCTTTTCCCCTTGCAACCTTCCCCCAGAGATTAATGTGCCCACTGTGGGTTACAAATTTCAATAAATAAACACTCTACTTAGAATTATGAAAATGCAGGCAGTGGTCTGGGGTTTCTAGCAGAATATCTCCTTTATGAATCAGTGCCGGCTTTTCTTCCCTCCCCTGCAGTTACATGTATATTAATAATAAAAAGAGGCAAACAAACACCTTGAACGCCACTGAAGGGAAATAATTTTCATAAGCATTTTAAGTTGTGGAATCAGATTAGAAATATGTAGAACCAAAAGGAGGACCTACTTCAAACAGGATAAGAAAATCATGTCACAATAAGGACTATGAAAATGTGGTATTTGGAAACACTCCTTTTACCAAGCAAAGTAACAAACACATGATGGAAGGAAGTGGCGCTGACTTGGGAAGCCAACGAATTTTAGGGGAAAGGGGGTGCGATTGTGTACAGCAGGTTGGAGGGGCCATGCCTTCTCTACTAATGGGTTTTCAGCTTTGTGGATTTTCCCCACCCCGTCAAGTCCATGCATTTATCCTCCCTCCCCAGCCTCACAACCACTAAGGAAGTTGTCACGCTGTTGGTCCATTGAGCCCATGGAAGCACGCTGGCAAGGGTACCCCAAGATCTCTTGCAGGGATTTTTCCAGCCCTATCCAGAAGCACCAAGGGTTGTACATGGAACTAGGGATGTGGAGGAATCCATATGTGGGTTGGGAGTCCCACAGATTCCCTGGGCTCGGTTTCCCAGACTCCACTCTGTTTCGTCACAGCCCTGGATCTGAGTGTGCGCAGCGTTCACCAGGAATGGGGCCCATGCCGCATCACGCCTCTTCCACACCATGCACAAGCATCACGCCTCTTCCACGCCACATGCAGCCGCTAATTATGTTGCTGCCCCTGAGGCAGAAGAAGGCTGCTGGTTGCTCAGCCTTCATCCCAAGAGTGTTTGTGGGCTTCCTCCCAGCTTGGCTCACTTTGCAAGACCAGGCCAAGCAAGAGAGGAAGTCAGTGATGCTGGAGGGAGGGACTGCAGCGAGTTTCTTCCCAGCCCTACCAGGGAGCTTCTGCATGCAAAGCAGGTGCTCTACCACTCAGCTATGACAACTTCCTTCCTAGGTCTCCCCACTTTGTGATCACACTGTGTGGTGGGTGCGGAGGAGGAGGAGCACCACCAAGACTACTGCGTGCACACTTGATGGCTCTTTCTTCCCCAGCACTCCTTGACCATGTAAGGCTTAGGGAACCAGGAGCAGCGCAGAGAAGTTACCCCTCGGCTGCTGGCCAAACAGTGCTGCTTCTCCTATCTCCAAATCCCCAGAGTAGTGCAGGTCCGCCAGAGCCTCCTGAGTAGGGGATGCATGAGATACTCGTTTGGTTTAATTTTGATAGGGATTCATTCTGTTTACACCAGGCAGACTTTACACGGACCAAGGCTCAATCTGTGGTCAACATTCATTCATTTGTTGGCTTACATTGGGAGTTGCAGAACCAAAACAAACAAGGAGGTACTTCTGTTGCTGCTGCTGCTGAGGCTACCTTGATCACCCACCTGCGTTCCACTGGCAAGGCAGCCAGGTTCCAGGTTCACCTCCTCCCTGCTTCATCCTCACAACAGGAACCCCATGTGGCAGGTTAGGTGGAGAATCAGTTATTTGTCCACAGTGAGGCATGGAATGTCATGGCTGAGTGGGAACTAGGCCTCCTGAGTCCCAGTCCGACACTCTGACCACTACACCATACTCTCTACTCCACTGTAGACCAGCACTGGCACGTCTTCTTCCTTGCCCTCAGTACCTCTAAGCCCCAAAGAGAACTGCCTTTAAACGCCATGAAAAGGGCAGCTACTTGTGGAAGGGCCTTTTTGGCAGTGGCATCTCATTTGTGGCATTCGTTCCCCAGTGAAGTGCGCCTGGTACAGACACTGTTCGTGTTCTGGCACCAGGCAAAAACCTTTCCCTTCCCTCAGCATTTAAACATTTAAATGACATTTTATTAATATCTATAGCCAGCTCTTCATTTTACTTTCTGCTTTGGTTCTTGTTTTGATTTGTTTTCATTGGGGTTTTGCATTAATTAATTTGTCTACTTATACTGTACATTGTTTTGTTTAGCTTTACTTATTGTTTAATCAGAATGTTTTATTGATTGTTACTTTGTTTTAATATATTGTATCATGTTTAGAGTTTATTGAATGTAAACTGTTCAGAGAACTGGGTGGGCAGTAAACTTTTTTTATATAAATAACAAATAAATAAAATCAGTGGAAGGACTTCTGCAAGCCAAGCCCTGTTTCTTGCAACACAGTCTTTCCTTCTGTAGAAGACAGGTCTGGTATCTACCCCATTGAGTCCATGTACAGCTTTAGATAAAGTTTTGGATGCTGGTGGGCAACAAGAGTGAACGTGCTTCCTTCCCATCCTGTAAGTACCCATTGTAGCTAGATTATCTCTGGAATAAAGCTATCATGGGAAGAGAAATGCCATTTTCTGCCACAGGCCAGACAATATTTTCAGACAGCCTTTTTTTTCTTTTTGTAGCATTTTGTGATGTGTGTGCTTAAAACAAAAAAGAGCCTCTCATAATTGGCTGTAATGTAGCCATTTGCCAAATTTTTTTTTTTTTTTAATGCAGCCCCTAAGCTGAAATCTCCAAGTTGAAATTTCACAGGACCATGAAGCTGGACAGAACTGCCAAATAAACCCCTGTTTCTATTCAAACACAACAGAAGCACAATGGAGCCCTGACATTTTCTGGCTCCGTTTGCCAAAAAATCAGGTCTCATGGAACCCCTTGGTTCTCTTGCCAAGAAACAGGCTCAGCAATTGGAAAGTCTGAGTGGAGCAATTTCCTCCAGAACCACATGCTTCATAGGCCTTTTAGTACAGGTAAGAGAGCTTCGAAAGCCTGTTCTGGCAAGCCAGATCACGGGCCTAAGGAGAGCCCAATTAAAGTCAACAGATTCTCTTTGATATGCCAGAGAAAGAGAAAGCCCACTTAAAATGAAACTCAACAGTAAACATAAAAGGCAATCCATTCACCGAATGCAATTACCAAGAAAGAAAGAGTAACTCTCATCACAGAGAGAATATCCAATGTATCAGCAGAAATGGTAACAGATACAGTTTTCTAGCCTTCCTCTTCGTGCCTTTCAGCTTGTAAGTGGGGTGGGCCACATGTGGCCTGTGACATTGGTCCCCATCCCCTGGCCTCTGGGATGGCCCCAGTTGCTACGCCACCAAAATGCCATGGCAGGACAGCAGCGGCACCTTGCCTCCACCCCCTCAGCACACTTTGGTGACACAGTGGCTTCACCACAAGATGGCAGGCCTCAAGATGTCTTCTTGGATTGCAAGTCTCAAATGAGCTACAGAAGCTCTTCAAACCTACAATTGGTTGGAGAAAGGAACATTTTCCTGCTGAGGGTGAAGGACACGATGTCATGCCCCCGTTCCACATACAGAAGTAAACCAGACTGGGAGACTGAATCTTATTTCAACACTAGTGAACAGGACAGTGTCCTCCACCAAACCTGAAGACTAGCTTAGCTCAATCTCTGTGAGGAGAGATTGAAAGAATTAGGAATGTTTAGCCCCAAGAAAAGATGACTAAGAGGAGATGTGAGAGCATTCTTCAAGTGCCTGAAAGGCTGCCGCCCACTGGAAGGCCAGAATCTCTCCTCAGTCATCCCAGAATGCAGGACATGGAATAATGGGCTTAAGATACAGGAAGCCAAGTTCCAGCTGAACTTCAGGAAGAACTTTCTGACTGTCAGAGCAATACATCAATGGAACCAATGTCCTAGGGAGGCTGTGGGCTCTCCCAAACTAGAGGCATTCAAGACGTAGCTGGATAGCCATCTGAGAAGGATGCCTTACCTTGGAGTCCAGCACTGAGTAGGAGGTTGGATCTGATGGCCTTCCTGGCCCCTTCTAGCTCTGCTATTCTGTGATTCTAAGGCAGGTGACATGCAGTACCCAAAGCTCTGTCGCACAGCAGAGGGCAAAGGCAGAAATTGCTCTGGAGGAATGACTGTTGGTTCCCCTCCTACATCTGCCATCTGGGACATCTGTCTCCTGCAACTGCCACCTCTCTGGCTCACAGAAGGACCAGGTCTGCTTAGGACACCCCATTTAACAAGGTTCTTGACATGTAGAGGCCTTACTAGACTCCCCAGATTTTAGCATATAATCATTCCAAACTATGGGTTTGTATCCAGATTTAGTCATACTGAGAGTAAATCCATTGTCATTAATTGGGCTTCAGTTACTAATGAGTTTGACTAAATACAAATTCTATATTTCAAAATGTTTTGTTTTGCTGGCTTGTTATTCTTGTTGCCTTTCCATGGGTTTCTCATGGGTCCTCGTTGCATGATATGGTTTTACTCTTAGTTACCTTGAGCTCTGCAAGGAAATGCAGGGATCGCATATTTAAGTAAATAAAGGTGCAATCCAATTGGCATGCCTGTCACCATCTGAACTCAGAAGATTATGAGCATCTTATACAGAAAGGGAAGAGGGCAAAGGCAATGATCACCTCCACGTTCCTCCTGCCATGCCAAGCACTTTGATGGCTGCTTTTGGTTTTTTAGGTATGGTGAATCAGAGCATAAAGGAAGGACGATGAGGTGCTACCAGGATACATCATAACGTAGCAGCTCATCACCTCCAAAAGCCCATCTCCAAGGTCATCATTAGAACCTTAGAGACTCAGCAGATCCTGTTCTGTCCATGCCATCTGGGCATGGGATCAGAGCTCCAATGCCCATCTATGAGAGCAGAGCAATTATATGACCTCATAGCTGGGAATCCTGTCAAGTGGCCGTAGGATTGCTGTGTAAGAAGCAATCTCAGAAAGAAGAGGCCAGTTTGGTTAAGGCGAATGCTTCTGTTCGGGGAATGGAATCACAAGGGACAGAACATTAAAGAAGCATGTTCAAAGAAGACTGAGACCTGGACGGGCAGCAGTGAAGGAACTAGAAAAAATCAGCAAATGCAAGACTGTTTCACTGGAGACTGAGGACAAGATCATTCACACCTCTGCATTCCTGATCGCTATGGATCAGTGGGGAAGCTGAACAGCGAAGAAAGCAGACAGGGGGAAAATGGATACATCTGAAACATGGTGCTGGAGGAGGGCTCTGTGAATACCTTGGACCCACAGAAAGAAAAACAAGTGGGTCCTAGAGCAAATCGAGCTGGAACTTGCCATTGCAGCAAACATGATGCAGCTGAGGCTGTTGTACTTTTGGGCACATCATGAGGCAGCAAGACGGTGGAGAAGACAATCATGCTGGGGAAAGTCAAAGGCAGGAGAAGAAAAGGAAGTCAGACAAGAGATGGACGGACTCCCTCAAGGAAGCCACAGCCCGGAATTTCAAACAGCTAAGTGGTGCTGTTGTAGGTAGGGCGTTCTGGAGGTCTCTCATTCCGAGGGTTGCCGTAAGTCGGAGATGACTTGGTGGCAGAAAACAGAACAGCATGTGCACATTTACTCAGGGGCACATGGGTCCAAGAAAGGCTAAGTCGAGGTTATAAACCCCACTCCCCTTTCATATTTCAGGAGCATATAGGCATGGTGAGGGTGTGGAGTCATTACACCAGTTGTTTTGCTTTGTTGATAGGAAACAACTGTTTGCCATACATCGTTTAACAAAGAACAACCACAGGCAGGGAGGGAGGGAGGGAGAGAAGGGACTGCTAATGTACCCAGAAAGGCCATTTAGAAAACTGCCAGTGTCTTAAAGTTTCTCCTAACAACTTATTTGTCATATACTGCAGTTTTGGTCTTTGAGCCATGTTTATGTGAAGCATCTTACCTCTTCCCCTGCAAGTTAAGTTTGTTCAGTTCATCACAAATAGCTTTCAGCTGTTCTGTAAGTCGTCTATTTGGGCTCCCTTTCAACAAAAGGTCACTTGGTGTTGCCTATAAATTTAAGCACTTCTTTCTTCGGTTGTTTGTTGTAACTTGGGGGTTCTGAAATCGGAGTGGAAACTTGTTGCTTGTGGTTCTCCAGGCCAAATGTGCCTCGTGTGAGATTGAGCATAACACGTACGTGAGGAAATATTTGCTCACATACTTTATTTCAGCATGTCTTTTCTGCCTTTACAAGTTCTGGGTCGGTAACAAAGCCAAAAAATAAACATTAAAACAAGATTTGAGAGCAGGAGGACTTCAGAAAAGCCCTGCTGGACCAGAGCAAGGGCCCATCTAGACCTGCAAACCAGCTGGTGGCAACCCAGCTGCCCACGGGATCCCTCCAGCAGGATGCGAGTGCAACAGCCCCGCCAGGCCAAGGTCTCCACCAACTGGCAAGCACATGCTTCCTCTGAACGTGGAGGTAGCATGTAGCACCCCAGGCTAGTAGGCACTGACTACTTTCTGCCCTGCAAATCTGCCCAATCCCCTTTTTAGGACCCCTCGCGGTGACCTCGGGGTCACAAGCTAGCCAGAGTTCCACCAATGCATGACTGAAGTGGCGTGTTGCCTACAGCACAAGCACAAGTGACTCCCATCTTGAAACAGAAGCCTATGCTCTTTGAGGCAGGAAGAGAGGGGATGTATCCAGTGCACTGCTTGTGCACCTGAGGATCCCCATTCAGGCTTCCTCTGTTCCCCTGGTAAAGAGAAGCCTTCAGGGGGCCTGTATTAAGAACCCAGCCAGGAGGTTGGCCAGGAGTGAGCGGCAGACTTCAACTCTCAGTGCAGTGAGCACTGAAATCCACACATCTAACAACATCTTATTCATCTCTGCAACAGACTGGCAGTGAGGAGGCACTGCTGGGCCTTCCACATTCTTGGTGGAGCAAGACATGAGGCAAGTCTGGTTTCTTCACCCTGTTCCTTTCCCCACACCACGGAGAACAGGTAGGGGGACAGTCAAAGGAACAAGGACCACAGGCGGGAGACCTTGCAGCTGCTCCACCTTCGATTTCATTGGGTGTTTTGTAGAGTGAATGCACCTTTCCAGGTAGGAATCTGGCAAGCAGAGAGAGGAGCATAAAGGGACAGTGAGGCGACCACTGAAGTCAACACAGTGGCACCTGGAGCTGACTGGGAAGGCCTCAGCAGAGGCTTCAAGCAGGTCTTGAGACACTGCAGCCTACTGTTGGCTGTTGTTGTTGTTAGTCGCAAAGTTGTGTCCATCTATAGCAACCCCACGGACAACACTCCTCCAGGCCCTCCTGTCCTCCACCATCCCCCGGAGCCCACTCAAGCTCACAGCGACTGCCCCAGTGACTCCATCCAGCCACCTCATCCTCTGCCCTTCCCTTCTCCTTTTGCCCTCAATTGTTCCCAGCATCAGGCTCTTCTCCCGTGAGTCCTTCCTTCTCATTAGGTGGCCAAAGTATTTGAGTTTCATCTTCAGCATCCGGCCTTCTAAAGAGCAGTCAGGGTTGATCTCCTCTAGGACTGACTGGTTTGATCACCTTGCGGTCCAGGGGACTCGCTGCCAGACTGTGCCCTAAAGGTCACATCAAGCAAGCAAGAGGGGGCATGACAGCTGGTCCCAGCAAAAATTTACCCCACTGCTGCTGGAGTAAGAATGACCATGGATGAGGAATCTACAACCACCTTTGGCTCTTTCCTGTGATGCACAGTCAAAACTACCCCTCCACACTTGCAGCCCAATTTTTAAATACAAAAGTGGGTGACACCCCGATGATCTGATGGTGAGGGCGAGGGCTATGAGAGAAATTTTAGAAAGGGGGAAGCTTGCCCACTCATAGTGAGGCCGGCAGGAACATCCCCCTATTTCTTTTAAAATCTTGTTTAGCTGACATCATTGACAGGAGAGGAGGGAGCTGATCCTGCTATTGCTAATAAGCCCCCCTCCCGGATAATTAGTAGATTTCTCATCCCTCCAAAGCAACAGAAAGAGGGGGCTTCCCCTTCCAGCCCTAAGCTCCATTTTGGTTGAAACACTGCATAAAACCTCTCAGGCTGAGTGCTAGCTTCATGGCGAATCCTTCTCTGGATTGCAGCCTGGTCTCTATAGGACTAGAGGGAATTGTCTTCGTGAATACAGCATTTTCCATGTTTCAATTGTATTTTAGCTTTAATAGGCTTTTTATTGTTCTGTACTGTGTTTTAATGATGTATTTGTTTGTGAGTTGCCCAGAGAACTTACATTTTGATACAGCTATATAAATATTGTAAGAGAGTAAATGTATTTGTTCTGAAAATGCATTTGATCAGATTTCTCCAACTTGGTGTCCATGGGCTACTTCAATGCCAAAAGAGCTCCCAGAGTGGATTTTTTTTTTGTTTTGAATTTTTATTATATGTATAGGATGCATATAAAATGCACACATATTTCCAGCAATTATACACAGGCTTCAACAGATACCGAGTAAGTATCCATCTGAAGTTCATGTCTATTTACCACCTGTTCAAATATTGAAAGCATTGTAAGGTCTTTGAGCAAGCTGAATGTTTATCCTTCCAGTGTTTTAGCTGTCAAAAGGGTTCAAAGAATCCATTTATGCTGTCTTTTTAATTTCCATGAAGCAGGTAGACAATTTTAAAGAATATGTACATCAGTGAATATTAAGGCTGTTCCAGTACTAAATTTATCTTTGTAATAACCTGCTCCCCAAAAGAAGCAACAACTGGGCAATGTCAAACATATTTAAAATTCATTGCATTGCACTACCAGCAATTGGCTGAATTAAACAATCCCTCATCAAAGAGATATTGTGGTGTACAATAGATTTAAAATGATAAGGTGCAGGGAAAGATCCATAGATGTGATAGGCAAAAAACAAGGATGCAATCCAATGATCAGGCATTTGATGGCGGTCCCTTGAGCATCATATCAAAGTCCCAAAGCTGCCCATGAGTCCCACAATGTTTGCCCTGGATATATTAAAGATAAAAAGCAGTAGTAGTAGTTGTCAGAGGAAGATACTGTCCTTAGCACAAACAGTTAGAATGGTATAGCGATTGTGTAAAAGAGAATAATTTGAAGTGGGTGAAATTGAGTGGAGCAAAGACACAAACTTAAAGGCCCAGGTCATTCCAAAATGCCTGCTGGAAAAGCAGGTTTTGCCAAACCAGAAACCTAACAAAGAGGATGTCCAGCTAGCCTCCCTAGGAAGGGAATTCCAGAGCCTCTTCCACATTCACAACCATTGCCCATGAGGGTGGTGAGACCATATGAAAGGCCTCTGCAGAAGATCTTGGAGCCTGGGCAAGAACCTACGGAAGAATAAGGTTTTTCAGATGGACTGGACCCAAGCTGTATAGGGCTTTATAGGTCATCACCAGCATGTTGAATTGTACCTGGAAGCAGACCAGAAGCCAATGTAGCTGCTTCAGCAGAAGAGTTGTGTGCTCCCTGTAGCCAGTACCAGTCAAATGTCTGGCAGTAGTTCTCTGAACCAGCTGCAGTTTCCAAAGCATCTTCAGAGGGAGCCCTCTATAGTGAGTCTTACAGTAATCCAGACAGGTTGGAACTAAGGCCACCATGGCCAAATGAGGCAAACTCAAGGAATGGGTGCACCTGACACACTAGTTTTAACTGTGCAAATGCCCTTCTGGCCACCACCAAGATCTGGGCATACAGACTGAGGAGTGAAACCAGAAGTACACCCAAGCTGCGAACCTGCATCTTCAGGGGAGTGTAACCCATCCAGCACAGGCTGAATCCCTATTCCTTGATCTACCTCCTGATGGACCAGGAGCACCTCTGTCTTGTCTGGATTAAGCTTCAATTTGTTTGCCCTCATCCAGTCCATTACTGCAGACAGAAACTGATGGAGCACCAGCACAGCTTCCTTGGAGTAAGATAGAAAGGAAAAATAAAGCATACTGGTGAAACCAAACCCCAGCACTCCAGACAGCCATTTCCAATTGTTTCATGTATGAGATAAATAGCATGGGGGAAAGAAAAGAACCCCCACCCCAAACTCCACAGGTCAGTGGCCAGGGAGTTGAATAGGAGTCACCCCAGTTCTGCGTCCAGCCCTCCAGAAAAGAATGGAGTCACTGCAAGGCAGTCCTTCCAATTCTAATCTCAGTGAGATGGCTGGGAAGGATAGCATGGTCAATGGTATTGAAAGCCACTGAGAGGTCCAACAGAAAGACTCCCCCAGTCCAGTTCTACCAAGTCCTCCGCCAGAGCAACCAAAGCTGTTTCTGTCCCATAGCCAGGTTGGAAGCCAGCTCTAGATGCGCCATCTCATCCAGGAATCCCTGGAGTCAGAAGGTCAACACACACGCTAATACCTTGCCCAAAAATGGGGTACTGGAGACTGGCTGATCATTATAAGACACAGTGGGAGCCAGGGAGGGCTTTTTCCACAAGAGTTGCACCATGGTTTCCTTGGGGCAGATTGGGATCCTGTCCTGACTGAGAGAAGCATTAGGCACACTGCAAATTAATAATGTATCACTCAGAATTGACTGCCTTAAATAATACTCCAAAATCTGCCACACCTCATGAACACGCTCAGGGACAGGCCTTAGGTACATGATGTCCACCCTCACAAAGCCAGCTCAAGCAGTGCTGCATGTGTGTGCACCAGACAGACAGACAGACAGGTTGGTTGGAAGTCAAGGCCAAAGAGGATTGTGTGAACCTGAATCTTTCAGCACAAGCCTAATGAACACAGGAAGTTTCCTTATAGTTGATTGGTGGTACATCTCTAGATGTTTGGGGTTTAGGGTTTTCTACTACCTCAAGAAGCTGAGGATTGAACCTTGGACTTCGTGTGTAAAGCAGGTGCTCTCCAACTGGATTACAGCCTCCCATGTACTTTTCCATGTTTCACTGCTTCTCTGAGTGACTTGGCTTGTTCCCATATATGGGAGGTCTGCATTGGAGAATTGACCTTTTGTTCGAGGTGCCTGCCCCGCGACTACCTCATTTGTACAAGACAGGAATGGGTGGCACTGTGCCTGGCTGAAACGGCTACGGGCGAAGGAAATGGAGCATTTTAGCTACCACTACCAGGCAGAGAACTTGCACATTCAACAACTCTGGTCCCCAAAGCCTTTTCTCCCGGGCTGGCCTGGGTCTGGTTTCCATAGCAGGCAAAGGCACTTGCATGAGAGGAAGTTAGAAAACAGCCCACATAAGTGAGGAAATGCTCTCAGATTCCAAATGTGTGCTCTCTCCCAAACTTTTTGTTTGCATGATGGCCTTGGGCGTTTTCCTGTTCTAGCTTTCAGATCCATTGGCAAACAGCTCACTGCAGCTCTGCGTGGAATCCTTTGGGGGTTAAAATAAAGGTAGCTTATGAACTCTGTTCTCCTTCAGAACTAATGGACTAGCTACCCCACCCCCCAACACATACCCATCTCATTTCTTTCTCTCTGTGCTTCCCATAGACACACATACACACACACACTCACCCCGCTTTTCTCCCCAAATAGTCCCCTTTGTCCACTTTTATGAATTGAAACATACACTCCCAGTGCGCAGACGTGGGGAATCCTGCCCATTAATTAAAGGACTTGTCAGCCCCAATCCTGGATTCTTACAGTGTAGGAAATGTCTCCCCTTTTAAGTGCAAAACCATAACATTACCATTTCCCCAAGTGCTCTCTGTTTTAGGCTGCTTTCCTAATTAGAGGGATGATAACAGCTTTCCTGATTGGCATTATAAAAGCACGAGTTTGGCTTCATCTGTCCCAGGTGTGCTGTGTAATTTTTTTCTCCCCTCTTCTCACCGTTTCAGAGCAGTACCTCTCTTCTTCATTGTTCCTTAAAGTTTTCATCTGAGGAATTAATTCAGATAAAAAGACATTAGAAAAGAACCTCTACTGCCACAGCCCATCAGTGAAACCTTTTATCAAAAGTACAAACTATACAAGCTAGAGATTCTTTTTCTTTTTCTTTTACCCTTTTGTTTCTGAGGGTTAAAAAAAAGGAGAAGAAGAAGAGGAGGAGGAAAGGAGAGGAGGGAGGGAGGAAAGGGGAAAAACACCAGAGTTCTGTCAATGGACTGAATGCACCATTAAAACTGGCGTCACTACAAAGGTTAGCGTAGATCTAACTGTCAATACAGTGAGTGGAGTGGAGTCCGGTAAGGGGAGGGAGGGAGCTTTGGTGAGAAAGAGATACTTTGATATTTTGGGATGTTAGAAGGGTGAATGTGAAAAATTGGAGGTTGGGGATCTAATTACCCAACCATAATTGGGGGCTAGGGAATAAGTTGCAGTCCTCTCAACTCACCGCAGATCAATTATGTTAAGAGAACATCTGTAAGTAGAACTTAATGAGGTCCATTAGAGCAACATGTACAGCCTTCTCTAACTGTACTTGTCAGCTTCTTGGATGAGCCAAAGAGAGCTGCTAACTAGGGACCTGGTGGAGGTGTTTAAATACTGAAGGAGCCGAGCTGGCCCACTCAGGTTTTGTGCTCAGCCAGGGAAGAAAGTAAGGCAGGGGGGAGGCAGGCAGGCAGGCAGGCAGCAAGGAAGCAAAATACAGGGATTTGCTCCCATTTGATGCTACCGAAACTCCAACTTGGGGGGGAGTATAGGGAGGTGGCATGATGCAGAAGCCCAGTTTTTCTTCTTGAACTGAGGGTGTCTGTGCATGGTTCCCCCACCTTTCTTAAAAGGAAAAACAGGATTTTATGTCATCCCCCCTCATATGTTCCTCGTCTTTTGCTCCACTATAAGACGTTTTCATCATAAGAGGCATCCCTCTGGGACTATACAGAGACCTCAAGAATCAGAGGGGAGGGGGTGAAAAATCAAAACCCCAAGAATAACCAGCGCTTTCCAAAAACTGGTAAGCGAGTTTTTTTCTTTTTCTTTTTAAGGACAAAACTGTCCAAGCTGTGAAACTTGAAGAATTCTTTTTACCCTATTATTTTTCCTCCAGAAGACTTCTCTTGCACAAAGGTAAGTCCTAAAAAATTTCCCCCTTTCTTTCCTCCTTAACCCTCTTCCTCTAAATAAAACCCTTGAAATTTGTAAGTGGATTATTTTTTTTTTAAATCAATTTGGCAAATGGAAAAAGTGAAGAAGGCACAATCCAAAAACGAAAAGAGGATGCTACTTGATGATGGTGTTTAAACAGCTAGTTTTTAACAAATAAATAAAAAATATGTATTTAAACTGTAATTTCTCGCTTTATCATTCCCTCTTCCTCTCTCTTTCTGTCCTCCACTTCTAAATCCGAGGTAAGGGGAACGATCAAAGGGACTGTTCTGTCTGGAGTGAGCCTCTGTCCCTTGACAAGTGCTGAACACCGGCAAATTTGTGGTGGCGATCCGGGTTTCAGCTACTCGGTAAGGGCAGGTTTGGCGCACTGGGGGCTGCAAGAGCCCTAAAGAGCTGCGGAGTTTGCCGAGGGTTAGTCAGGAGCAAATGACTGAGCCCCGGTACCTCTTCACCAAATCACGTCCCGGTCCTCCATTCCCTCTCCTCCACTCCCCGCACACCGCCCCCCCCCCGCGTCCTGTGCACTTGGATCTTTTTCGCAACGAGTGGCGATCCCCGCATCTATCCACAAAGCTTTTTTTAAAGTCGTAAACCACTTCTTGCCTTCACTTTTTCTCTTTTTGTCCCCCCCCCCCCCTCGCGTGAATAATTCATGTGATTCTGAAGAAAGGGGAAGAAACGGCTTTTTCTCTCCCCCCCCCTTTTTTTTTTTTTTTGCTATACTATATATATAATCTTGTTGTAAATTGCATGATTGGGGAAAGAGGCTGCTTTGAAATAATTTAATTCATGACAAAACCTAATTACTGTCAGGTAATACCCTGTCAGCTTTAATGCATTTCATCAGTCATAATGAAAAGAAGAGCATTTTATGACCCATCTAATTATCATTACATTTTAGGGGGAAATGAATGGCGTGGCTCTGAATGTTAACTATTCTATTTTATTCCCTTACACATGTGGTTTGGCATATTACTCACCAAGTTTCTCCCCACTTTTTTCCCTTAAAAAAAGAGCCCTTGATTGGTAGAGGGGGCGGCTGGGGGGGGGGGGAGAAGGAACCATTGCAATTAGATGCGGAGCTGTTTGTTTCAGGCGCGCGCGCGGGCACGCACACACACACACGCACACACAACAAAGTGACAAAGTGCTTAATGCAGGTTGGTGTTGACACCGGGTATCTTATTGCCACAGTCCAAATAGAGTACTAATTACTGTGCATGATGTCACCGTAGGCAGAGAAATAATCCCATCATTTAATTAGTTGAATGATTTAAACAAAGATTTGCATAGATGCACTAATCAGTTGCCGTGAATTACGGAGGAGCCGTTGCCAGCGAGGGGTAACAGATACATATGAGGGGGGGGGGGGGGAGCAGAGGAAGATGGGAAGGTGGGGGGAGAAGGAGCGCGCGTGAGAATTTTTTTTAACATAATTAATTTAATTGTCCTCATTAGCTGTACCATTTGTTCTGATTTTATTTCTCCCTTTCTTCACACATAAGAGCTCCCTCCTCCCCCTCCCGCCGAATGCTTTGGTTTCCAGCGACGGGCAAACACACCCCCACACACACACGTGCGTGCATAGCCGGGGCGCTTCAGAGCGGGGAAAGTGGTGCTTACAGCTGCGGCGTGTAAACAGAAGTGACTTGAGAGTCTAGCTATTGAGCTCTGCCTTTGGTTGAAAGAGAAGCGGCTGCGAAGAATGTTTCTGTCTCCTCTGTGGTGGAAAGCGGATTAACTGAGAGCGTATCGTGTGTGCGCGCGCGTACACGTGAACTCCTGACTCAAACTGCACGTCGGTTTTATAGTGCTTGAGACTGATTGCTGCCTTGGTAAATAAAATCGAGTCTGAGCCATAGGTGGGAGGGACGGTGGCAGGCTTCGAAACTCAAATGCCCGCCTGCAAAAATAATGGGGGTTGCATTCCTTTGGCGGTTCCCCTTATGATTATGATGATCACTGCGACCAGAATCGCTGGATGGGGAGGGGACCAGCACCGGAGGAGGGGGGATGTCAAATTTTGTCAAGGCTCGAGCAGCTTTTCTTGGGGGCCTTGAAAGTACCCCTTCTAATAATGGGTGTCATTCATCCCCCCTTTTGGATGGGGGATTCTAAGCTGACATCTTAAGGCGGGGGGAGGCTTTGTGGCAATCTTAGTGTGAAGCTCCTAATGGCAGACAACAGAGGATCACTTTGAAGTCTGCAAACTGCATTCACAAATTCCTAATCGGTTTTTTCTTTCGCTCCCGGCTGTGGATTGACTCTTAAAAAAGGAAGATGCCCGACGGATAGCCAAGGATGGTGTTTATTTACACAATAAGTAGGCTCAGTGTGAAAGAGGCTAGATATTAAGTCGTGCTGGAAGGGCTGGCAAATATTTTATGTTCTAATTTGGTGTGTGTGTGTGGGGGGGGGGGGAGGGCATAATCGGATAGAAATGCGGATTAACCATGTCCATTGAGTTCAATGGGTCTGGAATGCCCACTGGTTTTTGGTCAGGAGAGCAAGCCTCAGAGCTAGACTTGTCTCAGAAGCACGTCCGGTGAGTTCAGTCAGACTTACTCCCAAGTAAGTGCGTCCGCTTTCTTCTCGACTTCTCTGCTCGGATGGAACAGGACTCCGTGAGGGGCCCCACCAGGCGCTCCCCCTCCCGCCCCAAAGGGGAAGAGGTAGCCGGTCCCACCCCGAACCGCAGGCCACGTGCTTTGGGCCCCGGCGCGTGTGCAAGTTTTAAGGTCTCGAGGAAACTTACGAGGGGTCGAGAGATCTTCCCCACGCCGCCCGCTCCCTAACATCCCATCACGGGCCTTTCCCAGTGAGTGCGAAGTTCATCAGGTTCAGGGAGCCCCTTCTGCCGCTGTTGCCCCGAAAAGGGCCCGTTGGATCGCCCGGGCCGCCGCGCCTTAGGCCGCGCACAGCAGCCGCTCCTTTCCGAGGGCGAGCCCGCTGCGCTCGATGGGGCTTCCGCGGCATCGTGCCCCCCACGGGGCGAGCAGGGACGGGCAGCTCCTCCGTTCCCCATGGGGGGGGGGAGGCCGAGCCTCCTCGAGAGTAGCCCCAAGGCGTCGGGGGCTCACTCCCAGGAAGCGCGCCTCGGCCAGGCGCCTGCACGTCGCTTCCGCAGGGGTCCCTTCGCGCACGAGGCAGTTGGGCCGCCGCCGCCGCCCGCGCCCGGCCTCCGCTTTCTGCCGACTCGAACTCGCAGGCTGGTAAATTTTCACCCGGGGAAAGTAGCGACAAAGCGCAACGTGTCTCCCGGCTGCTTTACACTTTCGGAACGGGCGGCCGTAGAGCTGCAGATCGAGAGAGGGGAAGGAACGGGCGCCGGTGGGGGGCGGGAGGAGGGGAGCGGAGGGGAGGGCGGGGGGAGGAGGGCGAGAGAGGGAGGAGGGGGCGAGAGAGGGAGTGGCGGTAAATAGCCTGAATCCGACCACGAGCCGCCGCTTCTCCTCCGCGTTGCACGCCGCGCGACCGGCTCCGCGCCGCCTCTCCCCCACAACAAGGGTGACCTCCTTCCCTGCGCTGTATTATGTCTGGCTGGCTAAGGGGCTGCTTTGCGCAGTTGCTACAGCTTCTGACTCCCTGCAGCTCGCCTCAAAGCACTCTGCTGCTTTAGGTAAGTTGCCTCCAGCGCCAGAACGGCGGCCGGGGCTCGGCGTGTGCGCGGGGGGGCGGGATCGGTGCGGCTCGACTTAAATCCTAAATGGATCTAGCAGGACACCTGTGGCTCCGGAGCGGGCTAGCCGAAGAATGACTCGGCGGATCCCGCGCGGAGCTCCTCTCCAACACGCCAAACTCAACTCCATCTGCTCGTCTCCGCGCTCTCCCCCATTGCTGCCTCCCCCGCGGCTTTATTTTGCTTGACTCCTTCCCCCCCCCCCCCCCCCCCCCCCCCCCCCCCCCCCATTCCCCCCCCCCCCCCGGCTTTTTTTTTCTTGCCCCCTCCCCCCCCCCCCCCGCCGCCTTTCCTCCTTGCAAACAAGGCAGCTCTCTGCCTTTCCCCGAGAAAGAAAGCGCGAGGGCAGAGGCAGGGTTTCTTGAACTCACCTTCCGTTGCTTTCATCGCGGAGGTAAGTCGAGGCAACGGCTCCGCTCGAGCTCGCCTCCGGGCCAGCTCCCGCTTGTGCTCCGCAGCCTGAAACATGAACTGTGGATCGCACTCCCCCCCCCCCTTCTTTCTGAACTGCAACTTTGGGCTCCGAAACTGGAGCTGCTGCTCTCCATGGGGGTGTGCAAGCCCGTGAGAGGTTTCATCTCCCTCTCTCTCTCATTCTCTCTCTCTCTATGATGACGAGAGGGATGCAAGAACCAGGCAGAGCAAAACCGGGCTGCAGAAGGCAGAGGCGCGCGATTGGAGGGCTGGAGGGGGGGAGATAAGCGGGCAAAGTTAAACAATGAGACGGGAGCAGGCGCCCGCTCGCCCTCGCTCTCGCCCTCGCCTGCGTCGCCGGGGCTGGCCCGCCTTGTTTGCCGCACGGCGTGCGCGGCTGAAACGCGATGGTGAGGACGGACTTCGATTTCTTTCTCTTCTCTTCCCCCCCCCCCCCACGCACCCCGGCCTTATTCTCCTTCTAGGAGCCCGAGCCTTTCACGCGCACCCCCTCTCCGCTCTTATTTACGAAAGGGTGCGCGGTAACCCTTCCTAGCCAGCAGTTCAAGACCAAGCACACAACCACAAGCTCCAATTGCAGGAGGACCACCTCGAACCGGCGCGGCGTTTGTACGGGGAAAGGGGGGGGGGGGGAGAAGCCCTCTCCGATAGGCATTTTTGATAATACGCTTCCTTTTTTATGATTTATGGCAGAGACTTGTGCTTTCTCCCCCCCCCCCCGCCGCCTTCCGGCAAATCCCCCTGCCGCCCGCGATGGGCTCGCGCTAGCACGCGGCGTGGTTTAATCAAATCCATTTGTTAGCACCGAGCTTAAAAAGAGACCGCGGGGGCCGATCGCGCGGCGAGGCGCGGGAGCCGCGCGGGGCTTTTGTCTCTCGCCGTGCGAGGAGGCTGCGCGTTCGCCGCTGGCCCCCGGGTGGGCGAGCGCGCGTCGCGTCGCGGTTGCGGCGGCCCCCGGCCCACGCCCCCCGCCAGGGCTGGCCCCGCCGTCCTGCGCGCTCGGGCTCCGGGCGCGCGGAACCTGCGCCGCTCGACCCAGACCGGCCCGGGGGGGGGGGGGAGTGCGCGCGCGCGCGCGCCCCTGTGTGTGCGCCTCCTTCGTTCCTTCGTTCGTTCGTTCCGGGGACTGTTTCCCACTTCTCGCTCGGCTCGATGCGAAGGTGCTGCCCGGGAGTCCTGAAAGCAACCCATGCAGAAAAAGGAGAAAAGTTTTGGTAAGGCTGCTATCGTGGCGTGGCTTGTTGTCGTCTATTTCTCACTCTCCCCTTCTGCTCTCCCCCCCCCCCAGTTTTTGTCGGGCTTTCAGCATCTCTGTATTTCAGCGTGGATATTGCGAAGCGAAGAGGCAAAGAGCCCCTAAGCCTGGCTCAAGATGTGTGTTGTGGGGGGGAGGGATCTGCTTTCTTAAACCAGCTCTCGTAGGAGGGCTACTTTTTAAAGAGAATTTATTTTAAGCCAGTTATTTATATAGAGAACGACAATAATTGCTGCGCGGCGCTTTCCTTTCCCGCAGCATAACAATACGAACCCCAACAACCACCAGCACCACAACAACAACAAAGCGAACCCACACGTCACGCTTGGCTTTGGCAGGTCTGGCGGGGAGGGAAATTAGCGGCGCCTGGCTTGTGCTAACTGCACAAAGGGGGACGCTTTGTTGTGAGGAGTGTTTCCTCTGTCGTGGCCTTTCTTTTAATTTTTTTCTCTCCCCCCCCCCTTTTTTTTTTTGCATGTGAACTGCATCAAAATTGAGCTCACTCTTGCAAATCTCTTGTTGGCCTTTGCCAACCGCCAGCACTTTGCTGCCATGGTAACTGTAATTAAACTGATAAGAGTGGAAAAATGTCAGTATCTCTCTGAGTCTTACAGCTGCATTGGAAGAAAGGAGGGGGAAGAGAATAAAATTGGCTTCCAGCAGCACCGTGTTCAAGGGGGGGGGTGTAAGGGAGAGAATGAGAGGGGAAAATGTGTGCATTTAAAGTGCATATGGGCAGCAGACATTCAAGGAAATATTCACTGTGAAATCTTGGTGAGGGAGGGAGATAAGTGTGAGAGAGATGAGATGTTTGCACTTGTCACCCCGGAGAACTGTCGGATGCGGGGAAGATGTGGACCAGTGAATAGAGAAACAAGCTTTTAGGCCCCGAACCGAATGAGCTTTCAGAAACTGAGGTGGTGTCGAGGGGGTCAGGCGAAGAAAGGCAGAATAAAATCTTTTGCATCTTGGTAGTGGCCAGATCCTTTGCCCCCACCCACTCCGAATTGATGCTTCCAGCTGTAGGACTGTGTATCTTGCCTCTTTGTGTGTGTCCCTGATTTGCGCCCTTCGTATTCCCCCTCTCTTCAGACCCACCCAAGTTTCCGGCATACTTGGAAACACGGTGCAGTGAGGGAAATGGACATATTTATTCAATTTTATTGTTTGATGGAGGGAGCAATTAGTGCTAAGTAGACAAAAGTCCCATATTCTGAACCACAGCTTGTGGTGGGGAAGCTCCTTGGTGTCACGGAGTTGCAGCTACTTTCTTGTGTTAACTATAGGATCGGGATGTGTGTGAGAGAGAGAGGGTGGGGGGATGAATGGTACAGAACAAGAGAACATAATGGAAGCAATCAAGCGTCAGTGGCTCACAAAGCAATCCAGGCAATTAAAAGCTCACCAGAGTTTTTAAAATGAAATGGCCCCCGCTCATTCTCGCTTGCTAGGCTGCACAGGCTATGATTTGTGTGTCTCTTTTTAATTACGATTTCCCTCAAACTGTCAAACAACTCAAAAAGTAGCAGGAGCCTTTGAGGCAATAGGAAAATTTCCACAAACAATCTGCTTGCCAATCTGAATGGCTCCTGAGGTGTGGGGAGGGGATTTTAAGAAGGGGTCTGCTTATCAAAATGACTTTCTTCAAAATAGGCCTCCCCCTCTCCGTACTCTCCCTCCCTGAATAATTGTGTGCATGGAGGGAGCTGTAGCAGCTGCCGCGGCTTGGCTTGGCTTGGCTAGTACGCTCCTTAACCTCAGTGATGTGACATTTCTGTGGCTTGCAGTCTGCATAATATGTTTAAATCGGAGCATCTTAGCTTCAGAAATGGCCTTAAATGCTTAAGCTACAGTCGTGTGCACTTCAGCTAGGGAGCAAGTTTCCCTGAAATCGGCTGGGCCCGCTGCAGAATAATTGTGCATGATGTGGGCATTTAGCGGAGCTGTGGGGGTTTGTCACAGGAGCAAAACTTGCAGCCCAATTTCATGCACGTGTCTCATAAAGTTAGGCCTTCTTTGTGCAGCGGGATTAACCCCCCCATTTTTGCAGTTAGCCTTTTACTGACCAACTGCAGAAACATAAGTGAACTTCTAAGGGCTCGTTAGCATCATATACGGGACCAGAACTTCACCACTCACCAAAATCATGTTTCCTCCAAACTGAGTGTAGTAGAGGAAGCCTCTCCTTAGAGTGAGAAGGTGTGTGATAGAAATGTTTCAGTCCAGTCCTACCTCTCCTGAAGTTCTCATCTGTGAAAAGCAGGTGCTCTCCGTCCTACTCGCATCCTAAGCATGTGCTCAAGGCAACTGTTGAAATAGGCATAAATGAGGGCCACTTAAAAGAATTTTAAGATGAGCTGAAAACTGCATGCTGACCTGTCTTCCTGAAATGTCAGCACACCATGACCTCTAGGTAATGACTGTTTAACACAACATCCTAAGCCCCCGTTAGTACAGCATCTCTTGGACCCTGAAAGATCTGCATCAGTTGCAGGTTTCTTGCACTGTGGATTTAAAATGAAGAATATTGCGTAAGAATGAAGGCAGTGACCGGCTACAAAACTGTACTAAGTTCAACTGTATTCTTTGTAAATTAAGTAAGCTGTGTCTCTTACTTAAAACTTGGGAAGCTATTGAGCTGTGGTGGTACTTGGGCAAAAACTGCTTTTGCTTATGATAATAATGAAAAAGAATGGCCATTGCTCACCTGGCTTTGATTCGGAGCATTCTGCTCGCTAATTGAAATAACTTTGTCAGTATTTTCTTTTTCTACATTGGCTTCACTAGTTTGCGGGGTGGGGTAGTTGCTTGAAGAGCTGAACTGTAGCTATATGCTAACGTTAGAGAAGTTGTATCACTTAGGAGTTAAACATAGAAGTCAAAAGACCATCAATTCCAGTGCCAGTTGAGAACTTGCTCTGTGGCTTTAAACAAGCTTTGCCCTGTCCTTTTCCCTTATGAGGATAGCAACACTAGCGCAGTCTTCCTGGGACGCATTCACTGAGCTGAGGTAACTCCTCCAAAGTGATTCCGCCTTGGGATAGTAATCATGTTAGGTTCCAGTTGGACCTTAAAAGCCATAACTGTTCCTCAGATGTCTCCTTTGCTTGCCACTTTAGGCTGCTTGTGGGATCACCTTCTGTTGTTTCCAGGGCGGAAAAAAAATCTGACTTCGTTCTAAGGTCTCCATTGTGTTGCTCAACAAGATGGCACTTCCTCTACTTGGATTCTGGGAACAAGCATTGGGAGTAGAATGTAAGGGTTCTGCAGCCCTCAGTGCATTTGCTATTGTGGTACCTGAATCTACCTGAGAAGCACGAAAACATGCTTCTGTCGGTGCTGGTGTGTATGAGGTGGCACATGGCACAGGGGCTGTTTGTTTTCCCAGGCAAGAAGTGCATGTCACGGATTGGTGCTAATGAGTTGTTTCTTACATCTTGGAAAGAAGCACGTTACTGGCGACCCTCCCACTTGTTACCTCTTAGGTCCTCCACGATGTGTGACGGGCATCTTTACATCTAGGCTTGATTATTCACTGGTTCGCTCAGTCACCTTGGAGCACCTACTCATTGTGCATAATTGAAGATCCTCAAGTCATGCTGCATGTGTAAGCTTTCGCAAAAGTCAGTGCGTGAAGTGTGCAGCATTTTTCTTAAAGTTGTTTAAGTTTGGCAAAGTTTTGCCATGGCTCTTTTGCAAGGTGCCACAGCTCTACGCATAGAAATAGAACATAGAAACAGTGCGAGTCAGAAGGGGCCTCTCGTGCCATCTAGTCTGACCCCTGGCTCCAGCCAGCTCCACTCATGACGTGCCTACCTAGATGTTCAGGTTTCTGCCCTGTTCTGATAGAGAAGGAGGTTGGCCCTGTGTTTCCGAAGACTCTGCTGGCTCCATTCTGAGGCAGCAGGTGCCACAAGCTGTAGAGAAACAAGGTCCCACCTCTCTTGAGCCTTGCAGGACTTTGCTTCATGGCCAGCAGCAGCCGAGCTCCCATGAAGCGTTGCTTGGCGTGGAGCTGCCATTGAAATTCCCCACAGTGCCACCGAGCACCTCCAGGCCACCTGCTGCTCAACAAGCTTAGGCCTTGGTGGAGGGATTTCATGGAGTGAGGATGCCTCTGCAGCCACCAAGACTGCCCGGCTGTCTTTGGCGAATGTGCAGGGATGCTACCGCGAGGGTGGAGTTGCCCCTTTCAGCTGGCAACCTCTGCGCTCCAGCAGGGTTATAGCCAACTGGAAAAATCCCATGGGCATGTGCAGACACACGTACACATCATGTAGAACAAGGGTGACCACTCTGGGGGGGGACTGCCCAATCTTGGCAACATTTTTTGAAATGATTCAGAGTGCCTTCTTTTAACGCCAGGCAAGCTAAATTTTCGGCTGCCGTTACAAAGCCAGGGAGAGTTTTTACTTTGCCATGGCAAATTTGCCCATTACCCACCCCAACACAAAGAGTCACAGGATTGCATCCCTGCATGAGTAAAGGGAGCCTTTCTGACAATGTTTCTCTTTAATGAACAGCCTGTCATTAATGGCTCAGCTCTTTGGCAACTATGCCAGAAATTTTATTTATTTATTTATTAAAACATTTCTATGCCGCCCCTTGCCGAAGCCTTGGGGCGGCTCACAGCACAAAATAAAATACAATAAAATACAAAAATAACAATATAAAATTAACAATATAAAATAAATAACAATATAAAAGAAGTCGCCCTGGCCAGATAAATAAGCAAATATCAAGTGCAAAATACAAAATATGTGCATTGCAGCACACTGTTCTGATAGCTTGGTAGAATTTGGCCTCTAGGACCCTAGTCCAGGAGCTGCCTGAAAGAGTACCAAGGCACAAAGCTTTGCAGGAGTGGATCCATGCCGGATCACACTCCTGACCCTGCAGTTCCTGATGAGGTTTGCCACGAAGGCTGCATTGGTCACCGACGCTGTAGGTTTAGTACCCACAGCCAGGCCGTGTCTTCTTTCCATGTCTGCCACACACACACATGTGATCCCTTCTTCAGCTGCTGGGCCAGGTCACCAAGAACCGGGGATGCTCCTGGTTAGGAAATTGTTGGTCCCTTTTCCCCGTTCTTCAGAGCACTGCTTAGAGTGGAACTTCTGATTGTATAGACAGACGCATCTTTTCTGAAAGCTGGCCAGATAGTTAATGTGGGGCTGGTGCAGGTTCGCGTGTTTTTGTGTTGGGCAGGATGCTAAACCCTGTACGTTGTGTGCATTCTGCCCTGTATTTGTCCTCATCCTGCTATAACTCATAGGTAGCCAAGGGAAGAAAGAGTTCTAAAAATATGGGAGATTATACTTGTAGAGAGAAACTGGCAAGTGGTGGAGGACATAAGCACCCATACTTTATTTATTGATTTATAACCTGTCTTTTTTCTTGAATTCAAAGCAGCTTCCACCATTCTCCTTCTTCTCTTCTCCATCTTTCCCCTGCAACAACAACCCTGCCACAGACTCTCAGACCAAAGTCTCCCAGGTGGCTCCATGGCTGAGCAGGGACTAGAACCCGGATCTCCTGAGTGCCAGTCCCATGCTCTTAACCACTGCACCATGCTGGCTCTTTGAACATGCACCTGGGTTCATTTCTTTCACTTCCGCCACATTAACTTTATGAAACATGTACAGGGTTTGGACTATGTATTAGCTTCATGTTGGTTCACACACAATGCTGAGTCATAGCATGGTTTGTTGAACTGTGACTCACCATTGTGTCCAAAGCCATCCTTGCTTAAACCATGGTTTGTTCCATATGTACCAACCACAAACAAGCCATGGTTTGTTGTTGGTACATTGCAAGTGACAGATTATGACTTGCAATGTCTGAACCCAGAATCATGGCATATGTCTGGGTTGTTTATGCGCCTGACCATCCTTAAAAGAATGCTCAACTATATCAACTGGAAAGCAAAGCTGCTCTGAAATAGGACAAAATGGGCAGGAGAGAAACAAAGCAGAAACAGGGAAGAAAGATGTGGTTTGTTTGCTTGTATGCATGGCAATTAATGGCTAAAGCAACAAACCTAGTTAACAGAAATCATGGCTTAGTATTATGCAGTACTATTCTATCATTAGGCAAAGTGAGGCAATGCGGAGTCTGAGAGGCAACAGTAGCAACCCCCAAGCTATTCTTCCTGAACCTCCTGGAGAAGACCCATTCCTTGGAGGATAGGCTGTTGGAGAGGGCTGCTCCATGTAAACTGGGCTCAGATAACCCACACTCAAAGACTTAAGTATGGGTTGAATTGTGGATAGTTTATCATGTTACCTGAACACAGCTATATTCCCATGCTGTGGGTTGTTCCCTTCGAACAGCCCATGAATGAAACAGATGGTTTGTTTGTGGCTTGTGAGCTGTGGGTTGTTTGTCATGGTTATCTTGTTGAAATGTGGGTTAACAACAGCCCACGCTGGGCTCATGCTTGGCCCTCTCATATGTGTTACCATATTGTCTGAATCCAGTCGGTGCCATGTTCTTCATTGGGAGCTGCAGCATTCCAATTAGAACCCTTGCTTCCTTTATAAACATATTTTGAAAAAGCAAGGAATAGTCAGCTTTACACTGCTCTTTAGTACCCCACATCAGGTTGGAAGCAGGAGAAACTGTTAAGGATCCTGTTTGGAAGGAGGTTGTAACAACACCTGAACAGGCAGCGAGGAAGACCTTCAAGAGCATGTGCACCTTGTCTTCCGCGTCATCGCACGCATCACTATAACTCTGCAAATTATTTATGTTGGGTGGAGGGATAAAGGTCAGCTGACAAATTTAAAAAACAATCAAAATCACATAAAAGCATAATACTATGAAACATTGCGAACTGTGGCAGTAAAAGCAGACATTAAAAGCAGGAGAAGAACTGGGAAACTGGAAAGTTTTCTGTTTGGATGTTTGCTTTTGTTGGGTTGTTTAATATCCTGTTTTAATGTAACCTTTGACTTTTTAAAAAACAGATACTTAAAAACAAGGAGAGGTCTGTCAATGGCAGTTCTTCATGGAATGATATGTTACCATTTTAGCAGCATTCCTGTCTCGTCTCATCCAAGTTGTATCTAATTTTAGTCCGATTATTTCTTTTAGCTACAATCCTATGCAAGTTTAGACTGCAAAAGGCCTGCAACTCCCAGCAAGCTCTAGCAACTTTCTGTGTAAACTTCCATAGGATTGTGCCCTGATTTACAGGCAAAAACATTCCCAGACGGTGTCTAGTACTTATCAAGGCTTACTTAGCACAGACTCATTGAAATGAACAGGACTTAAATTAGGCTAACACTGGATACAACCCAGAGAACAAAATCACAAATGGCAGGCAATTTCCCACAAGTGTATCGTGGAATCATAATAAATGTATGCCTGTAGATCTGACTCCGATTAGGCTAGGGTTATCACAAATGTGTGTGCACAGGTGATGAAAATCCACGTGCGTGGTCTAGCAATGAGGAGTCAGAAGAGCCACTTGCTCTTCACAAAAGACTTTTGACAAGATGAGAAGCTTCTCAGCAGAGCTTTAGACTTGGCCCAAGCCCCTTGTGGAGCAATTTCGTTAGCTATAGCTTGGCTCAGGAGTGAGTCCCATTCCTGAGGCAGGTAAGCCTGGAATATTTGGGATCTGGGTATTAAAAGGACCACAGCCTGCCTTGCTGCCTTTCTAGATGCTTCAGGAAGGGCAGCTGCTTTCATCACATTTCTACCTCCTAAGATGCTCTGGGCAGGAACATGGAATTGTCTGGGTTTGCTTATTTATTTTGTTCTGTTTATATTCCACCCCCTTCTCCAAGCTGCACAGAGTAGCGTACACGATCCTCTTCCTCTCTGTTTTATCTTTACAACTACCCTGCAAGGTAAGTTAGGCCATGAGTTAATGACTGGACCAGTCACCTGTGATTTTGATGGCCAATTGGAAATTTGAATTCAGATCTTCTGAGCCTGACAGTCCAGCTGCCTGGCCTCAGAAGACTCAGCAAATGACCGCTCTGCCTGCAGAAGCCAAGTCAAACCACTGCTTGTCCAGCATGTGCTTGACTTGAGTGAATCATAAAATAATCTGGATACGTATATTGGCTGATAATCATCAAATTATCTGCTTGAGGACAGGATGATTTGAGTAGTCCTGTTTGGGGCAGAGCACCTGCTCTGCCTGGGCTGATGCATTGCAGTATACCTTCCGGGTGTTACTCAAATGTGGCATGAAAGATCAGGCCCGCAGCTTCCTCTGCCATAAAAATGGGGGCAACTTGGCCCTGTTCCCAGACCCCCTGTTCTGAGTCTGTTGGTACCTCATAGCATGCACACATTTATTTTACCCACGTATGTACTTGCTATATGACAAACTGCAGCATTTTGCCTCCAGCAGTTGTAGTACATATTAGTGCTCTGTCTATACGGCAAAGAAACAGCCTTGATTTGCCGTGGAATTTGCCTCACAAGATTGTCAGCAAAGCCTGACCTAAACTACATACCAAACACTTGTTGAATTCATGCATTGTGTATAATAAAGTGTGTGTGCTTGTGTGACTTCATCAAATGCAGAGAACAAAATTTAAAACGTGTGTTTGATAGAGGTGTGCAGAATTGCGTGTGATGGATAAGGAGTCATTCTTCCTGCTCGTAATGCTAGAATCCAGTGGGGTTCATCTCTTGAAGAGGATTGGTGGGAAATTCAGGCTAGATAAAACTGCTTCTCGGCATTTTGCTGCCAGGAGGTGTACTGATGGCTACTCATTTGGGTGGCTTTAAAAAGGGACTAGACAAATTCATGAAGGAGTGGGTTCTTAGCGCTACTAGTCCCTATAAGTATCAGTATCCTGATTTGCACCTGTGGTGGGAGAGCATGGATAGGAGGCCAGTGTGGCTGCCATGTTCTCCTTCATGGGCAGCAGGTTGGCCAGTGTGTGAACAAAATGTTGGACTTGATGTGTCTTGCTCTGATGTAGCAGGGCTCTTGGCTTCGTCTACCCTTTGAGACTAGTTGCAAGGTGCAGAATGATGCAGCTAATCTCGATACAATTACATATAATGGTGTTCTGCTATTAAACTCCATTTTTGCTCGTAAGAACTTAATATCTTAGGTGCTAGATCCTAGCCACCTGCTGTTGATTTCATTTGGGAACAGCTGAGAAGATAAAACTTGGCTGCCCCCCAAATTAACAGTGGGCAGGAAAGCGTTTATTTTATAGAAGGTTCCTGACTGGAATTTTCCCCACTCCCTTGCTCTGGCAGATGCCAGTCTGACCTTTTGCAAAGCTCCTGTTTTTCCAAGACTTTTTCCTGAGGAATGGAGACCATGAATATGGCTAACATTTGAATCAGATATACACACTCTTTTTGGATACAGTTTCTCCCATTTGTCCGTAAGTAAATAGGGTGTGTCGATTGGCCCGATGCTGTAGGCTTTTCTTGTATGTTAAATTAAAGTTCAATTGCTCTTCTATCAATTATGCTGTCTCAATCTTATATACTGGCATGCTTTCTTGGGAGCAAGTTCCCATAGGTTTCAGTTTTTTATCTCTCAGAACTGCCTCTTGGAGGACAAGAAAGTTACTGAATGAACCAGCCGTGAGTTACTCAGCTAATAAAAGTAGGTTCCTTTCCCCTCGCAAGCTTCATTTTCTTTTGAACTTCTAAGAGATGCCTCCACATTCTCAGTGGAAGGACAGCCTAAGTCTATGGAAGCTACAAAACCATTTTCATCCCTTTGGTCCTATATGTGAAATTCATAATGCAGTCTCCTTGGGGCAGGGTCTGCTATGTTGCTAACTCTGCAAAGCACTAGGGAAAATATGAAGAGGGTAGATTGTCTGTAATTCATTGCTGCATAAAGAATTAAAACAAGATGCGATGTAACACAGTCCCTGCTTCATTTTGGCCAAGACATGTTTTAGCATGCTTGCTCCCAAGCTAAACTGTTTAGCATTGATGATGATATTGCAAAGCAGCACATTTCCTCTATGGGGAAGCCTATATCAATTCAGTAGTATCAGCCTCACAATTATGATAAAGCCATCGTTTGCGTCTCTGTGCGTACAATGCAAAGGTACAGAATGCAGAATATTCCCCTTATGCTATGTCCATCTAGCTTTGACAAGCAGTTACTCACTTGCAACCAGATATTAGGTTTCAAATTAAATTAGATTAGATTTTTTTATTTGGCTTGAATTAAATCTGGGAGGGGGGAATTTAAGTAAGCACATCTTTTCTCTAACCCTGATCTACAGGCCCTTTCTCATTCATTGCTAAAGTTGGCTCCTAGACAGCATGTTCTTCAAACCAAAATTGCACTGAGTCAATATTTAATATACGCATGGGAGAGTTATATGTTCAGTTAAGTTGTCTTGCATCACAGTTCCTGTTTTAGGGATCAGCGAGTCTGTCAGTGTTACTTTAGCCTGGGTTCCCATTTTTTAATCTCCGGTTCTTTCTGTGCCACATATGAATTGACTCACCTTGGTAAATTCTTTATTAATAATGAAGAAATAAAATTCTCATTCATCTGCACAGGACAAATTCAATAGCTACTGCTATTCCTAGCATGGAGTTGAAAATGTTCTATCTATTTGTAATTAAAGGTGAGTCAGAGAAAATAAATAGTAACCCTAATTCACTACTAACATGGTTGAATACAAAGGGATTTAAACCCAGCGTTTTGGGAACAAAACATTGAGTATCCTGGACCCAGAAAAATAGATTTGTCATCTTCAGTTTTTCCCTTGCTTTGCTTTGAATCTGAAGTTCCTTCCATCTAGAATGTGGAGAAATATGCGTAGTCCTACCAAAAAGAAACAGAAGCAAAAATGCCTGCTCATCCTTATTTTGGTTAAGCTTCCATCATTTATCCCTCTAGCCTCCATCTCCTTGATAAAAGGAATACAGCAGTAAAGAACAAATCTTAGTTTTCCTCTTCAGTCACTTTCTGTTCTCTCACACCCTGTTTCTGTTCGTTTAGGCAGCTCGTACATTTTTCTTTTTGTGCACAGCCTATTTATTACATTTATATCCTGTCCTTTTTCTTTTTTAATGAATTCAAGATGGTTTACATCATTCTTCTCCTGCTGATCTCAGTTTTATTCTCACAACAACAAACCTTTGAGGTAGGCTGGCCCAAAGTCACCCAATTGGCTGCATGGCTGAATGGGGACTCGAACCCAGATCGCCCGAGTCCTAGTCCCACGCTCTTCACCACTACGCCACCCTGGCTTCTTAGGGGTGGGACCCATCCTAGATACTTGGAGCATAACTGGCTCTGAGGGCATTATTTCCAGCCCAGGGAAATTTTTCATGCCGGGATGTGGTTGGCACATGCCTCTCTATCCCTTCTTTGAAGAGTGGGTGTATCATCTGTTTGCATTCAGTATCTTATGTACCCCAAACATGCATGTTCCAGGTGAAATATAAACAGAGCCTTCTTAATTACAGTAATCATTCCTGAGCAGAGCCCCTAACTTGTTGGTGGCAGAGCGTGAATGTGCCACATCCTATTGCAAGTGGGAAGGTGCTTTTCCTTTGACAAAAGGAAGGAATCTCTGGTTCCAGATGAGCATGTTTCGGGTGAAGAGGTTAAGCTATCCAAAGAGAAATGTCTAGAGCAGCAAGCTACTAAGTTGCTTCCAACTTTTCATATTGGATTTGCTTTTTGATATAACATAACCTACCCAAATCTGAGGTCATCTTTGGGGGTTCTTTGCAGGAGCCCCTTCCAAAGGCAATGAGGTAAATGGCTACCAGGGTGTGGCAGCCTGGTTTTGGAATGCGCTCCCCAAAGAGGGGCACCTGGCACCTACCTTGTATTCTTGGCACCAGCTGAAGACCCATTTGCTTTCCTGGCATCTTTACCACCTAACTTTTAGATTCTGTTTTTAGTTTCTTATGTTTCTGTATGGCTGCTGTGATTCTGTGCTGAATATAGCAATTTGCAGTTACAGGTTTGTTCTTTTAATTTTATTGTGATGTCTGTCTCTAACTTTTGTTCAATTTTAACTTTTAACTGCCCGGAGAACTACTGTTGGGCTGTTTATGAATGAATGAAAAAAGTATCCTAAGAGACTGTCTATCCTGGAAGGCATGGGGAAACAAAACACGGAGTATGAGTTTTTCTCCAGCTGCTTTAGGTGAAATTTTGAAGAAGGTGAGAGAGGCGTCTAAGGGATTGTTCCAACACTTGCAGCCTGGAAGCCAAGCAAGGATTAAAGAAATTGTTAGCCAGCCTAGGCTGACATTTGCCATTCAACAGCACAGGATGGGCTGTTTTGGGAGTCCATGGCTGATGGGAAGACAGTGTAGTGAGCAAAGTTAATTCAGAAAATTCAGGAAGGCTAAAGTGTTTTGGGCTCTTTTTGTTTAATGCAAAAGGTTGTGGGGATGTGTTTCAGGCTTATACATTCTACATGGTATGAAGGAAGTATATAGCATGGTCTTTCTGTTTCTTTTTGGTACAATTATTTGGGGTTACCCAGAGAAAATGTATGGTAACAGATTCAGGAAGGCCAAAAAAAAGCACGTCTTCAAAGAGTAAATCTTCAAATTAGATATGAGTTTAGATGGCTTTAAAGGAGAATCATATAACCTCATGCCAATCTGTGGTTATTGGTCAGGATGGATATCAAAATCCCCAAGTTTGGGATAGGTATGGGAGAGAATTTATGAATTTACTGAATTTTGCATTTACAAAACATTATGCAACAAAAAAAGTTTATTCTTAGAATATCACATCTTCCATTTTGTAAGGGAATTTTCCAATATAAGAGTGCACATGCAAACTCAAATTTTAATTAAAACAAAATTCAGCAATGAATTATAGGGGAAATGGCTTGTGAAAACTGTGTACCAAATGTATGTTATTAGGCAAAGCTGTGTACCAAATGTATGTTATGAGAATGCACATAGAAATGTATTCAAATTTTCATGCAGGATTTTTTGAAAAAATGATTTCCAAGTTTGGGATGAAACAAATTTAACATTGGAAGAATAAGAAAATGCGAGAAGCCAAAATCAAGAGATTCATCCAGCCCTTCAGGAGCCGTGTGCTCATAGCAGTGACTGGGAAGCAGCAGTGGGCTCGGTGCTCGGTGAAGGTTCCTTGCGGGGCCTGTTGAGCTACTTGTGAGAAGGACAAGATTCTGGCTTGGGTTCAGCTGGGCTTTTATGTTCTGTCCTTGAGTAAGAATGACCACTGAATTACGGCAGTGGGGAGAAACACGATCTGGACAAACATCTAAGGAACTTTGAAGAAAGAGGACGGTTTTGATCAAGCCTAGCAAAATTCCTGCTGGGACTGGAGCTGGGACTGAGAGCCCATTCTGCACATCTGCTCATTGATGCCTTTCCCCTCCCTCTTCTCATTCCAGGTATACAAATGCTCTCTGTCCAGCCAGACACCAAACCGAAAGGTTGTGCTGGCTGCAACCGTAAGATCAAAGACAGGTATCTGCTAAAGGCCCTGGACAAATACTGGCATGAGGACTGCCTGAAATGTGCCTGCTGTGACTGTCGCCTGGGGGAGGTGGGCTCGACCTTGTACACCAAAGCCAACCTTATCCTGTGTCGCAGGGACTACCTGAGGTAGGACTTGGCTTTTTCTGCACCTCCAGCATGTCCACCGCTTCTCCTCCCGTCAGTGGTCTTTCCCTCCTGCAGCCAAACCCAAGAAGGTCAGGCCCGACGTGATGAAGAGGGAGGGAGCCGCTACGGAGGCGTGCAGAATGGTGCCAGAGCAGGGGAACGGCCTCCAGTCTCCCGGCGGATTCCCATTCCTTGCACCAGCACAGCCAAGCAATTTTAACAAGGGCGTGCCTTCACATCTGCCCATTTTTAGAGAGTATAACCTTTTTGTAGCCCTGCTTTGACTGCCTTTGGAGGTGGAGGTGGGGTGCAGTTGAAAAGGAAGGTGGCGTGAAAGGGGTGGAACCCCAGTTTCCGCTTGTCTCTAGACAAGCAGCGGGTCGCAGGGTGAAACTGTTTCTGGACTGAACCCGTTCAGGCAGCTGTGGTGCTGATGTTTTTCCAGCATATACTTGTGGGTGCAGGGGAGGCAGGATCTGACATGAAGAAACTTAGCATGGCTAGAAGAGTAAACTAGAGTCCTGCTCCTCGTAATCCTTTATTAGGCAGCAGTAAAGTAGCCAGTCTTGGATTTAAGCATTGCTTTCATTCCACTTTACCCACCTTCCTTTAATGAATGTTGCTACAGCTGGTATGGGGAAAGCTTAGAAGCTGCAGTCTTTTTTTCTTGTCTAAACAAATAAAGTATAGAAATGTGCCTCACACCCCACCCCCCGCCCGAGCAATCCATTATACCTGATGTTTGCTTTACAGAGCACAAACTCTGTTTTTGTTTCAGCTGATGCTCTAGTCCCAGGCACTGTTTTAATGCTCTGGGCATTACCTATGTGTTTCTTAAGCTGCCTTGGGGAAAAAACATATCCGAGGGTAGAATAAGAAAGTAAATAAGCAGCCCTAAATGCATTGGGAGCAAGATATAGGAAGGATTGTCTCATCCCATGCGAAACGTCCACTTGCAAGCATCCCAAGCAAACCTCCATGGAGGCTTTCTTTGCATCTTGTAGGAATTGTAGTCCCGTTTGCTGGAACATGGGACTGGGAGTTCTGTGTTAAAGCACCAGGCTGTAGAATTCCCTTCCCCCAAGACACCCAGTTAGCTCCTAAATTACTGGCATGTCAGACCATGACTTCTGTTGTATCTTCCGTTGGCTTTCCTCCTCCTGATCTATGTCTGCTCCATTTTGCAAAGTTTGTTTCTGGTTCTGTTTAATTATGCTTCAGTGTACACTGCAAATTGCTTTTGTTTGTTATGAACCTCTTTGAAAGGTTGCTGGATTGAAAGGCCAGATTAAAATATTCCATACATTAAGTTTTGTTTGAACTTCCATCATTGTCCTAATAGATTAAGGGCCCCTCTCTGTTAAGACCTCCTCCTGTTCCTTTGTCCGCATGTTTGGATCCAACACGTTTTAGCTGCTCTTTAATGCTGAGGTCCATGTTTGAAAGAACTAAAGCTACCTGTGTCTGCTATAGCCTCCTGAAGTAAATATTTCTTGGAGCAAAGTCTCCACCCACCCCACACAATATGGAGAACTTTAATTTTATAAGAAACATGGTTAGATGCACATCTAACATGTCTTGTGGTGATGTTCTGGTAGCATGAGAGGAGGCAGACAGAATCTCCGTCCTTGTCACAAAAGAACAGCAAAGATTCGGGGCGAGGCAGTAATGTGAATGGTGCACCTTTGCAGCTAGCATTGGGTTTGGTGGCTGCGGCTAGGACTGATGACTGGCAAGGCCTCGGCAATTAGAGGTGGCCTATAAATATATGTAAATAAATAACTGCAGTGCCAACAGCAGGCCGCAACACGGAGCAGCGAGCATTACAGCAAGAAAAGCAATCTGGAGCCTTGCCTTCAGCAATAGCTGCTTTCTCTTTTACTGTACAAATGTTAAGGTTCAGCCCCAGGCACAATTTACTCAGGGTTCCTAGGTTCAAACTTTGTTTCTTTAGATGGGTCAGCACCCCATTGGGATGGGAAAGGGAAACTGAGTGAGAAGAGGGCCTTATAGCATGGTAACCGAAATTTCCTGGGAGACATGTTGGCGTCAGGAGCTGTATGGGGAATCCTCTTCGGGGCTGGGGATCCATCAGCTCGGCTTCTTGAGCTGCAGCCTGGTCTCTTGCAGCCCTTAGCCCAGCTTTGCACCAAGCATGCTCAGCCTTTGCACGGGCCCCAGCTGGGACCCCAACAGATGCCACGCAATGCCAGAAGTTCCTCTTCTGGGCACCTGTTTGCGGATTTGTGCTGCAGAAGAAAGTAGCTGGGTTCCGCAGCAGGAGTTCTTCGAGCGCTTGGGGACTTCAGCTGCTCAGCTCACTTCCTAAGCCAGGGCTGAGCACAGAAAGAAGCCTGATGAGCAGAAGAGCAGTGGATTCCTGGAGGATTGTCGAAATTCTAACAGTAGCTCCAGGAGAGTGCTGGAAATAGCTTGTGTCATAATACTGCAAAAGAGAAAGAAGCACTCTTCATGCTGGCTTCCTTCCTGGCAAAGTTATTCTGGTGGCAGTTGCAGTTAGGGCTGGCTAGAATTGCAAATAGCCCTTTGCTTCCTCCTCTCCCACCCTCTCCAGGATTCACCTGTAGATTCCCTGTGAAGCTTATTCCACTTACCATGATGGTTTTCCTAGTTCAGCTGCTAAAGACAGGGAGCCATGCAGAGCACAAAATAAATAACATAGCAAAACTGTAAGTTCTTATCATTCCCTTTCAGAATTTCCAACAGCCATGAGTACTAGAAACTTGCAACCCTCTTTCATGAAACCTTGATATTCTCGCAGGTATGAATATACAGAGTGCAAGAAATCTGATTTTCCCCTTCAGCAGCAGAGTATTCCCTCCTGATCCAGCTGTCAAGAGGAAGTCCTTTTGATCCAGCCCTTATTAATTTGCCCTTATCCCAGCTGTGGCCTACGGGTCACAATGAAGTTTAGAGAACAAAGATGAAAGGAATGGCCTTCTATTGAAACGGGACAGTTTTCTCTGTTCCGACTGGAAGTGGCTCTCCAAGGAGTCAGCCAGAGCTCTTCCTTGGGGAACAAGTAGACGTGATATTGGGTGGAAGGAATTTAATAGGCATCAGAGCAGAGCAATTTTTGGCAGTATGAAGAGAGTTAACAATTTCCGTCATCACCTCTCCCTCCCCCATGGTGACTGCTGTTAGCCCAAGGAGGCTGCACTTACCGATGGGCAAGTAAATGAAGCTCGTATTTGCCCAGATGTTTAGGCATCAACTTGCAATAAATTCTTGCACATTTGTTTGTGAACACACATGGAATCAAAACTGAGTCTTTTTCATAGTTGCACAACTTTCCTCCACAAAATAAAAACACAGCTTTGGAATTTTGCAATACGCATATGCAATGCAGTTTTGTTTCTCTGAAACTTGGACAGTTTTGATGTAAGTGTACATTTCAGCTTGCAAATATTTTCAGTGAACAAGTTCTCCGGTTTGCACTTGCTTTTGAGATTGTGAACGGGGCATGCTCGACTGTCTTGCGACTACAGATGAAATTCTTGCTCACTCCAGGCATCAATAAAAGGCATGTGTGGAGAACTTTGAGGGGACTGCAGTGGGAGGAAAGGGTTTTAAAAGCCCTGCTGTGTGCCGCGATCAGCCTTTTTTCTCCCAAGATGTATGTTAACAATCCATTGAGGTCAGGCCTAGCTTGCCTTCAGGTATAGCAGTTTAGGTTCTTCGAAGCCCAAATGTTCAGAATTGGATCTTGGCCCTCTATGCAAGCATTTCATAGCCTCTGCTGCCCAAATACCATGGCTAAATTCAAAATAAGGTAGGCTTTCCCTGTTCTAGAACTTCAGTTTAAAAATTTGGGTATATTCTTAAGTTGAAATGTGACTTTGGAATTTGATACCTTGGTGGCTTTGTTAACTCATTCAAGATGCTTGATTTCATTACTTGACAGGAGAGTAAAACTTGTCAAAGACTTTGCAATCTTGTTATCTGATAGTTATTCTTATGTGTGTAAATGCTGAATATTATAAGGTCACTATGTCAGTTACTGATATTAACAAAGTATTTGCAACCTTGCTATTAAAATTTCATGTAGAATATAGGAAGAGTATAGGAAGCAAAGCAATTTCAACTTTATAGTTAAGGCAGGACTGATTTCAAGGGATGTGAACTTGGCAATATTTTTTTACCAGTTTCAGCTTCCATTTTAAATTCCCACTTTTTGTTTATTGCCTACATGGAAGCTTGCATTCATTGAAACCTGAGCACATGGGAATGTATATTTGAAACCAGCATACCAGTTTTCCAGTATATTATGCCAGGATTTGCATATTCTTATATCTTAATGTACCAATTTCCAACATATTTCACTTGAGTAATTTTTTTCCAGAAATTCTTGAATCCTTTCCCAGTTAGCCTGAGATTAATTTAGGAGAGCAGTGAACTTGTCCATATCTACTTTCCTTATAAGATAAGTGAGCAAGCAGCAAAATGAAGCCCCTTTCCATGGCAATCTAACTAGATGCAGCCTCAAACCTAGCTAGCCCATGGCTCCTGGGAAACAACTTGACAGACGTTTGCTAAAAGATTGAATGCTCCTATTACCTGGAAATGTATATTTGAGCAGCTGGACTAGTGTGCCACTGATCTGTTTTCCACGCACTAGAACTTCTGGTACTATTGAACTCGCTAAGGGTGTCGCAATGGGAAGGCAGACCTGCGGTGGTAGGACACAATGCTTTATACTCAGAAGGTCCATAGTTATCACTGGTCTAAAAGGTCCAACAGCAGGTGATGGGGAAGCCCCTTCCCCACCTGAAACTCTGAAGATCCATGACCAGCCTGAGTTGACTGGTTGGACTAAGTGAAGAAATAAGCTGCCTTGTCATAAGGTAGCTTCCTGTGTTCTAAAGGATGGGGACTGTGGTCGTACTAGTACATTTGGAAGCTGACGTTTCTGTGCTAGGAAGCAAGTATTATATACTTGTTTGAATATGCATCGTTGAAATGTAATGGTGAGAATGTGGGATGAGCCAGTTCTAACGTTGACATGCTGCCTTCTGGACCTTCCTCCAAGTCAACAATTCCTGTTCCTTCAAGTGTTGATTAAGTTGTTGTAATTTATGCTGCAATGTTAGCACTAAAAATGCATTTTCTTGGTATAATAAATGGAAGGAAACACACTTTTTTAAAAAAAGCACACTTTTCCCAGGTTGAAATGTGTGCTTTTCCTGTTTGAATGAACTGGAAGAACAGTTCACAAATAAAAGGGCAAGCAAGCTAAATCTCCAAAATGCATATTTTTAAGTGAGGTCTAGAGAACTTCAGCAAGTTCAAACATCTCTGGTTCTCCCTTCCCAAACAGAAACAGGGTCCACCCCATTCCTTGCTTTGTGTGTACTTTACTTTTCCCAGAATAAACATGTCCACATCCTTCACCTTTCTTTGGGGGACTTGTTTTTCGTACCTCTGTTCATTTTCACCGCCCTCCTTGGAACCTATTCCAGTTTTTCCACTGCCTCCTTAAGATGCACTTCCAACAACTGGGCTCAACAGTCCAGAGTAAGTCTTACTAGCCTGGGGAAGGAGCAGCCCTCTCGATAGGAGATTGGTCTTGGGTTCAGTCCCCTGCTCCTGATCCAGCTTTGGACCTTCCTCCCAAAGATAGCAGGCTCTTCCTCCCAGTGATAGCTTGCCTATACTCAAATGCGCTGCTTGTGTTAAGCTCCGAGTTGATGCACTTAACATAATTGCAGACAGTCATTTCCCTCATTGCATCTGCATGTACTTAGCTATGCAGTGAACCTGTACAAAGAAATCTCCGTTTTTATGCTAATCCTAGAGGTAGTTAAGCGTGCTCCCTTTTGTAGGCAAATAAGCATTTATATGTAGTCACCAACTGGATGGGGATACAAAGAATAAATTACATATGCTAATGACCAGATTAGGGTTAGGTTGCAGCTCTGTAAGCTTTCCCAGAATCCATTCCTTGATTTTAAATCACTTGGAACAATGCAATCCAAATGGGGATTCACTTGTAACTTGTGCCCCAGGTTGTCAAAGGACAGTTCTCTATTCTGATGGTGTCCTTTATATGAAAGGCTATCCAGTCTAAGTCCAATGTAAAGATCCTTTAGAAGGGAAAACTGCGACGCTTTGAAGCTGCCCATCAACAGGGGGTAGGATACTAAACAGACCCACAGGGCACTGGGCTAGTTGTCCACGCTACAGTGAGAGAGGCTGCTTTTTTACTTGAATTAGAGCATTTTAACATGTAAAATGTGTCAGAACATAGGCCAGGCCCCGCTGGATCAGACCAAAGGTCCAGCTCATCCAGCATTCCATATACATGGTGGCAACCCAGCTGCTCACAGCATCCCTCCAGCAGGATGGGGACAAGGCCTCCTCCTGCCCGAGTAAATTGACCTAAGCAAATGCATTGCTCTTTGTCCTTTCTTTCTTTGATGTTGCGTTCGTATCCCACCTTTTTCCTCCTGCAAGGAGCCCAGGACAACTCACTTGATTGTTGATCCCCTCCATTTAATCTACTCAGCAACTCTTATGAAGTAGGGTGTGATGAGACTGTATGACTGGCCCTGAATCACCCAGTGAGTGGGGGCTGGAATTCAGATCTCCCAAGTCCCAGTCCACCTCTCCTGCCACTCCGTCACACTGCCTCTTTTTTGTGATGCGTTTCTTCTCTTTTTGCTCTAGAGAAATGCCCATGCCCGCTGTAGAAGGTATGGCTCCTGTGCAAAGAACACAGTTTACTGGTGCCCCCTTCTTTCCCTCTCTTGATGGACTTTTTTGCAGCAGTGACAAACAAAGCTATGTATATGTATGTCAGGATTCGGCAGGAGACCACAGCAAAGCACTGAAGGTGGAACTGAGCAGAGAATTTCAGCTCCTGATCATGTCTTCTGTGCCATTAAGCATGTTCTAGGCTGCGATGGCTCCGAAGACATGGAATACCAACCTCGCCAGGTAAAATCCTCGGAGCCAAGAGCGCTAATTCCTGTGCCTTGTCAGAAGCATGGCATACTCTCTGCATAGGCCCACTGCAGCTCCACGGAAAGTGTTTTAAGGGTAGAATCTTAGTATAATGTTTAAAAATGGGTTTTGAAAGGGGGATGGGGTGCCTCAGACTTGGCACTCTAAAATGACAATACCCTGAGCGTATTTTGAGGACGGTTTGTTTTCCACCTGACTTGCATGGCAGCCCCTGTGTTGGTGCATTCAGGGACAGCTCGGTGATCAAGCACTTGCCTTCCGCAGCAGGAGGCATCTTTTTCGAGAAGCATCTTCTGTACCCCTGCCCAAAGGGAACTGGGCATAGAGGAAAACTCAGACTTCACCCTGTGATAGAGATTTTCTTGCTGAAAGTTACTCTGAAAACTTAGTGCAGCCTCCGTTCTACATCATAAGAACGTAAGCGAAGGCACGCTGGAGCAGACCGAAGGTCATCTAGTTCAGCATTCCAGACACACAGTGGCTCCTTTTGAAATTATAAATACATCCTGAACTAGAAAATTCATCATCTAAGGAAGCCTGTGGATCAGCTTTTAAAGTTAGGATGTTTCGCCAAAACTTGCTTCCCCTTAATTTGCGCCCATTGGTTCTAGTCACGGCTTCTAGAGCAATAATGAACACATCTGCTGCATCTTCTGCATGATAACTCTTCAGACATTGTGAAGAGCACTACCATGTCTTCCCCTTAATCTTCCCCAGAGATGCCCATCTCTTTCAGCTGCTGCTTAGTTGACTCACTGAGGTTGAGAATGTGACCTGGAATGCTTCCAGGGTATACTACTGTGTGTAGATGCTGCAGGAGGCGACATCCTCCCGCAACACGTGGGGAAACTACCTTCTAGGGAAGCTTGTCTAGCATGGGCTGAGCTGCTCATTGAAGAGCCCTTGTGAAGCTTTTCCCTTGCAAAACCCGGCACTGCACAGAGCATGGCTTAAAAACATGAATAGGTAGGGATTAGTGAATGAATAGTATTCAGACTCTCCCAAGATTCTCCAAACAGCATCTTTTTGCCTCTGGCCTCAATGCCCACTGATATTTGCAATCACTGTTTTACACAGATGGGAAAATTGCATCACACAGCAATCGAATGTGAAAGTTGTGCAAAAAAGAAAAAAAAAAGCACAGATGTTGAAAGTTGTGCTAATTTCCCCTGTAGTCTAAAACAATGTGAGCTTAAAAAGTCTGAATTTTTGCAACCTGCAGTAAATTGAGCAAAGAAATTGACAGCAGTCAAACATGAGCACGTATCTGAGAATCTGTGGATGTTTTCAGCCAAAGCATGCTCATGTCTGGCGTTCCAACAGGGCTTGCAAGCAGGAAAAATGCCCATGCATCTCTTAAGTGTATGAATTGGGACTTGATGAGGGAGTGAGCTTGCTCAAGATAGCATGTGTGTATAAGGAGCAGCTGTATCGGAAATGTGTTAGTGGGACTGCCCCAGCAGGCCTCCTCTTGCTCTTTTCAAAGTAATAATAATGTGAAGAAACAATGTGCTGACATAGTGAAAGGTCCAACAAACTATGCAGAACAAATATAGTAACATTTAAAATACGAGGTGCATAACACATATTGGGATTGGCAGATGCAGATTGGGGGTGATGTAAGAACTTGGAGAAGTGTGAGTCTCATTTGTCTGGTTTTATTTATTCTAAAACTGGATGATGCTATTCATCAGTGAGCCTAAGATGGCTAAGGACAAAAGTTAAAACAATAACTTAACCATTTAGCGGTTTTACAGGGAGCAAGAAATGCAGCAAAACAGCTTTTGCCTGTTTATTATGCTGTTGTAAAAAGGATAAGGCAGAAGCTCCTGAACGCAGAAGCTCCTGAACACTTTTCTGTGAAACTCTAGTTATATTCCCTGCCTGTATGCAGACATAATATTTAATTTATCGAGCATCTTACTAATACATACACATCTTTCTCCTAGAGATGAGAAATGCTTGTTTAGTGCACTGATGTCTTGCTGTAATTCAGATTGGCAGAACATCCCTTTGTAAGAACATTCCTTTTGTACAATCTGTTACCCCTGACTAATGGCCGTTGTGGTAACAACACTGCAGACTTTTGACGGGAGGATTTTTCACTGAAAGCAAGTAAGGTGGGTGGTATAGGAATCTGCCCTCCGGTTTGGTCTCAATCCAGGCCTCTAGTCTCACAGTCATTGTGCAGAAAGAAGCATTTATGATGTATTTCTTGGCAGGGCCGGGAAACCAGTTCGGGTACTAGAACAGCGTTTTGGAACTAGCATCACACTTCTAATACGGTTAGCAAAGATCAAAAAGGGAAGAATTGATGGCAGAGCTTTGCATCCACTTTCCATTCCAAATTACCTGTTTGGTGCAATCTCCAGGTGGCATGCCTTTCCCCAGGGAGTCTTGGGAATCGTATTAGGTACTGTGTCATTGTCCCTCACAGAACTACAAGCATCAGGGTTCTCTACAGAGAACTTTCTGTCTGTTACCTGTGCAGAGATGTCCTAAGGATTGCTACCCCTTGGTGCACCTGAGCTCACATACATATATTTTCTAACTGGCCATCTGTAACTCCTTTTCACAAAAGGGAATGAGTAGAAGGGGACAAACCCTAACCTCGTGCCTGCGTTATTGTGCAGTTTGGCATACTGCCTTAGCAGCACCAACATCCACCTTAACCATTTTGATCTAGAAGCACACCTGGTTAATAATACGAATATTGTTCCTGCTAACAGATCGTGCAGGTATATGCCATTTGGAGAGGTGGTTTACATGCTAGGCTGGGAAGCCAGGAGATGTGGGTTCATTGCATTAGGACGTGCAGACTTCTGAAAGCGTGCCTTTCTCTCAAAAATAAAACAAAACAAGATGTCACACTTTATCCTACAGGGGAAGTGTGCAATTGGGTGCATGCTTGGAAAAGCATGTGCGATTTTTGTGTTTGAAATTCATGTTTGGCTATACAAAAGAAAAAAAAAGGTGCTCACTTTTGGGCGATAAAAGCATCAAGGTGAAAAACAAAGACCCTTAACCAGTTCAAACATCATTCACTCTTCCACTGCTACTCCTGGGATATCTTGCATCCGTTTCTGATCTACGTACCGGGTGTGGGAGCAGCTTCATGATAGAATGCTGCCCGTCTCTGCTCCTGAACTTAGTATCTGGCCACATGGTCGGGAAATAAATGAATGCATGGCAAGTATAGGTAATTCAGTTGCATTAACTAATGAGCTTCATTGAATGCAATGGAAATGCGAAAGTACAGCTGCAGAAGCTGGTAGCAATGTAGGTCAATCACTCTTTTCACTTTGGGTTTTTAACTAGGCGTACCCTGCTGAGCGGCCAATGACTACAAAGTGCCGTTTCGTTTCTGATTTAATTTTGGCAGCATTTTATCGAAGAGCAGCTATTCACACACACAGCTAAATTATTTTTGCTGTTTGAGACTTGAACTCCAACTCTATGATGCTGAATGTTGGAGTGTGCATATCGTAGTAAACACAAAGATTATAGGTGCCATATATATACGAGAATATTTTTTTAAATCCCTTTCTGCATAGAAATTGAATTAGTACATTTTATGCAAGTGTCATAATAAATATTCCAACCAGGCAAATGGCTTGTGTAGAAAGGATTATCAAGCTCAATGCAGGAGAAGTTTTTTTTAGCCCTTTAAGCATACATAGAAGCTTAATGGTTTCTTCTCGTCTCCTTTCCCCCCTCCTATTATTTAAATTTTTCTTTTCTATGCCTGATAATTAGACTTCTCAATTTATTTCAGGTTTTAAGGGTTGGTCCAGGAAGAAGCTTCCTTTACAGCTGATGTGATGCTAAACTGTTGAAGAAAAATAGGCCAGACAGTCCTTTTGGGTAGCTGAGGCACCCCTCCTCCCTCCCAGCATTCGCCACAAAGCTCAGGCGAGTGATGGTTCTCCTCATTGAGCCCCACTGATAGGAATGACAAGGTGTGGCACCGGCTGCCTGGCTGATTGTGCCCTGGAAGTCACATCTGTGTTCCGTTCATTTGACTGCTACCCTTCTCCTCCCCATCAGACACTTGTGGTGGGCGATTTACTTTGTCTCCTAGTCAGGCAGACTCTGGGGAAAGTGCTGAAAGATGCACCCCAGGACAGCGCCAGCTGCACCAAGCCTACCGACCCCGGGCTAGCCCAGACAACATAAAGGCATCTTGCGGGCAGCAGGCAAGGAGACTCCCCATACCGGCTGCCACAAAAGTAGCAGAAAAGCTCTCGAATATATTTTTCCAGACCCAAAGCCCAAGGTGTAGAACTTGGTCACGCCTGGGGCTGAAGTCTTCTAAGATACCAGAGATGGTTTGCCTCTGGTTGTTGCATGTTCGGTAAAGAAATACAGGAAGGGACCAGACTTCTGAGGTAGAAATAGGTCCTCTTGCAGCAGGTGCTCTGTGTGCTTGAGGGACTCTTCAGATGGAAGGATCAGGTAGCAGGGAAAGACCTTGCTCAGCCTAAAACCCGAGGGATTGCTGTTGCCAGTTGAAGTGGAAAACGCTTCTCATCTTCAGCAAGCAGTCCGTCCTGGTCCAGAGCAGCTTTCTGCAATACCAGAGGCACCACCTTGTCCACCTAGGCCAGGGTGGGCAACCCAGGCCCGTCCGAGTTGGGCTGGGTGGATTGCAGGGGGTGGGAAAGGGGTCTAGAGCAGCTGTGGGCTGCCAGAAGAATCACAACTTGCCCAAAAACAAAGGATGCTGTCAGTCTCCATGGGAGGAATGACTGAACTTGCTCTTTGTCTGTGACATGTCCCGCCATCGAGAGCGGGGCCAGCCTCTTCCCATCTAGTTGCCCCGGAGTGTGTTGGTTGTGCTCGGCAAAATGACATCATGGAGCAGCTGCTCTTTGATCTCTGGGCTTATCTGTACCCCCAAGTGGGCCTGTGGGATTCACATCCCTTCGTGCAACTCTGATATGCAAGTGAGGCAGACCATGCATTTGAAATGCCCCTGGCAAGTCAAAATGGGTTTTTTAAATTGTTGCTGCTGTTGTTACAGTCACTAAGACTGTGATACTTTAATGTTTAAAACATTGATTTTTGTTAGTATAGCTGTCAGTAAATATCTGCACTGTTTTCCATTCATACTGTATCAGAATAGTCATGTCAAAGGGCACACAAAGGTATTTGAAGTGGGAGAATTGTCCATGCACCTTTTTTCCTTGATACCTTCACTTAGGCATGTAATAACCTTTCTTTCCACATGTTCTTTTCCAACATTTTTCTTAAGCAGTAAATGCTTAGGGAAGTGCCTGACTCTGCCTAATCTTGGAAGCTAAGCAGGGTTGGGCCTGGTTGAAATCTGGGTGAGTGAACTAAATGTTGTGAGCTACCCTAACAACTTCAGCTATGGCCAGTATAGAAACTTAAAATAATAATAAAATTGGGGAGAGGAATTTGAAGAAATGGTGTTCCATCTTCCATGTATGTGCTGGAATTCAGACCTTAAATTCAGCACAGTGCTGCATGCTAGCAGAGCTTTAACTTATTTGGCATTATGGGATGAAGTAATTGGACATGTGATCCTCCCAATTTTGAGAACTTGGAGAAGATAATAGATACATCACAGTCTGGCCCTGGGAGTAATTTTAAGTGGATGCTAATTTAGCTGGGCTAGGAATGGATAAAGATAATTGTTTGGACCAAATCATTGTACATATGAATGGGAATGCATTTACACACAATCTGCTTTTTGTGGAATGTTCACAATGCAATTCACAGCTCAAAAATGTGCATCATAGGAGATAGGACATGCCAAAAATGCATAATGTTCAGATAACATCACTTGCAAAAAGTGCACATACTAAGAAAAGTGTACACAAAATTCTGAGGATTTATTTCAGGGGTACACTTCACAAACTGACAGAGAAGTAGACCAAAACAAACATATTGTTAGGGAAGTGAGAAACTTAGTGAAACCGAGATTAGTAACATGACAACCAAAGATTCCCGACCCCTACGTCTCAAAGGTGGAGGAGAAACGGAAGTGCTGCAGCTACTAGGCTTACTGCTATCCAAACCACAGTATGGTTATACAAGTATTTTGTCTTACCTTGTTTTCCTTTAATCACTTCTAGAACTTCTAAACTTGATCTTATAGGTAATACTGGTAAGGATATTTACTTCTTCATCACTTGAGAATAGTTGTTCTTTGTGCAGCCATCTGCTATAAAGATATTGATCCTAAATAGTTCGTGTTTTGTATTATTGTATGAATTGTGACTGCCCAGAGAGCTTCAGTTATTGCTGTTTCTGATATTGTTCATGATGCATTTTGTGGCACGTGGTCACAGCTCATGAGTCATTTGACTGAGCTCATCTCCTGGATTATCAGAACAATCGTTGTGAGTGGGGTGGTTTATTCAGTTATGACAAAAGATAATCATCCCAGCTTGGACTATATGAACATCATTTTTGTTTTTTTTTGGTATAGGCCAAATCCAGTAACTAAAAAACATTTCCGATAATAAATTGCTAAGCTACACCAATTCATGCGATAGCTCAGGCTCAGCTTTCTGGAAGACTTGCTCAGTGAAGTTACAGCATCCCGCATCTTTTAGTGGTTAACAAAGCATTCTTCTAGAGTGAGACAAATGTCTGTAACTCCAGTTGCTGTGTGTGTGTAGGGGAGGGGTGTCTGTACTCTTAAGCACCGGTAAGATTGACTTCTTCTACCTTGGTGTGGAAAGATACTAAATTCTGTAGCCTAGGAACTGAGTCCTGAGCATGTCTAGGGGTTGGAGAGCTGTAGTTTAGGGATAGGTCTTTAGGTGGAATCCAAACACAGTCTGGTTTTGCACCATGCACATCCAGACTGCCAGGATAGCTGGGACAGGCAAACGTACTGGGTTCTCTTCCTGATTAGTTGTCAAACTTAGTGTAAGCTTGAAGTTCCTAGCATGGATACTTGAAAATACTTGAAGTCCCTACCTTTGTAATACACTTAAGAATCTGGAGTAGAACTGTACTGGATGTTCTCTTGTCCTTTCTTCTTTTTCTTACTTTGGAATCAACAATTTGGGTGGAGTAGAAATTCTTTCCAGGAGGCCAACAGACTACTCCCCCCCACAAAAAAGCCCGTTCAGCATTCTATTCACACTATTTATCCACCACAGTTGTTTCCATGCCCCACCCCTTAACAAATTTGTGACATCTCAGGTGTTCTGGTTCTGAGTGTACAGTTTCACGAGAGCATCCCTTAATGGCCTGCATTAACCAGGCCAGACATACCTGCAGAAGCATCTTCTGCCATGTGGATGGCAGACTGAATGAACCTCTGGTGGAGAATTTTGAGAGGGCCTATCTTTCTGTTGCTTCCTGCAACGGAGCGAAACTATATTTGTGAAAGTCACTTCTAGAGATGTCCACTGAAGAAGGCACTCCATCCGCCTCATGGCACTTCAAGACATGAAAGACTAAAGCAGGATGGAGTTGATTTAAATCATTATTTTCTATGTAATTTGCATGCATGCATGCGTTACCAGTGGGTAGAAGAACATCATTGAAATAGTCCCATACCGGGTCTCTCTTGCAGCCTACTACAATTAAAGCTCTTCCCCTCAAGGGAAAGAATAATATGGTAAACCTCAGGCTAAACACAAAAAGATCCAAAGGATCTTTTCTTGGGGAGTATTCTGCCCAAAATGTTTCCCTGTCATTGTTACTGCCTTTGCCCCGTCTCCTCGCCCTTAGCTTCTTGTGCAGGTCTATTCCACTTCCAACACTCTTCCTCTATTCATTGAATGTTTCTGAAACTCCGCACTTAAGGGGTTGACTCTGTGTTCATAGGTCTGCAAAGGAACAATGAGATTAAAGTCTTTTTCTGAACTTTGTATGCTATTTCATAACACTTTTGCTGTGCAGAAGGGGCATGTGATCTCTACAGACACAACTTCACAGTTTTGAGAACTGCAAAACCAACCTCAGTTTTGATAATATCTTCTAGAGAGAAAAGTTGCCCAGTAATCTTACAGAAACCTCTGGAAGTGCTTGGCATTGTGCATGGATTAATGGAATTCATTTACCAAAAAATCAAACATTGCATGAATATACAGCCTCATGCTACATCAAGAACGAATCTTTATTTCATGATGAATAACCTTTGCACTATAATATATCTTATAATGCCCAGTTCCACAAGCCTCACTCTTTCCCCCAGTCCCTGAATGTTTCCTGGCTTTTGTGGAGCCCCTGCATTTTAAAGGATCTAAATTTCTCTCCTAAAGCTTCAATACTGGCAATAATTGCTTTCCGCAAAAATAAGATGGCCCTTTCCTTTTTGTCCCACCCCTCAAAAGAATAGAAGAAAAGCCATGCTGGGTTGGACCAGTGGTCCATCCAGTCCAGCACTTTGTACACATGGGGGCAAACCGCAGGATCCTGTGAGCAGGATGGGTGCAAGACCGCCTCTTGCCCAAGCTCCTCAGCAGCTGGTACATGCAATAGAGGAGGTGGCCCATAGTCAGCAAGGCTGGTAGCTGCTGATAGCCTCCTCTTCCATGAATGTGTCCTACCCCCTTTGAAAGCCCCCCAAAAGGGCATCCTTCAATGGAATGTGACCCCTGAAAACTTCTTCAGAGTAGAACTTAATCCTTGAGCCAATAGAGATTTGGCACCTGCACCCCAAACAATTACAGTGCCTGAGGCAATATACTCTAACCTTTATCCTTCCCTATATGCATGTATACATGTCCCTGCATATAATTATGAACTTACCGTATCAATTTTCTTTGCCTTTCTAAACATATTTTATCCCCAAATGCCCATTTTAACATGTTCTGGGATTTTGCGCAGAGATCTGCATCCCAGCATTCGGAGAAGAGTGAAATCCAACGAATAATTAGATTTTGATCAGCCTATTAGACCAAAAGGTGTGCTTCTGGTCAATTAGCAAAGACTGAATTCCTCAAAGCATCCGTATTCAGGGATGCTGCTCGCTGATGCCTGGCCATTTGCCGTCTGTCTGGCAACACGCATTAAAATGATACTACTTTAAAGCAACCCTCTTTGCGTCTGTTTCTCATGAGTCTTGCTATGCATTCAGAAGGGTCTATTGATCGTCCGTATTCCTTTGTGAGCCCTAGATGTGCTACTGAATGTTGCCTAAAGTGAAGCTTTAAGGCAAATTTTGCGGTTCCTGCCAGCGTAAAATATCTGAGGAATTTTGAGAGCGCCAATGTTTCGATAAGGTGAGTGAAGTTTCTTTGCACATCCCTGGAGGAGGGAGGCATATATATCACCTTGGTTTCATTTTTTAAAATGTTCCAGTTCTCTTGATGGCAAAGGCTTAGTGCTCAAACTGATGAAGTGAGAAAATTAATTCCGTGAATAGATGTGGAACAAAAGATCATGAGGCTTGGCGTAAGGCAGGTGTTGGGCCGACACAGTTCTTGCAACCCCCCCCCCCCCCCCGGTTAAATAGTCTTGGGAAGCAAAGTCCACATGACTGTGGGGCTGGAGGGCTGAGACCCAGCTGTCGTTACTCCAGAGCAAGTGTGGGGAGGGTTAAACCTCCCTTCCCCACCATTTGATACCTGGAATTCCACCTATTCAGTGTAGTGTTAAATATCTTTAATAGCATTTGACCTTAAGGTGATGCGACAGCCAACTTGATAAGGCCTCTGAGCACATGTTTAGGTTTCAAAATGCAACAAGGAAAAATTGGGAGAATTGGAGAAACTTTTCCAACAGAAAAAACTATTTTCTCATGAACATGAATTGCATCCGGCCCACCCTTGCATCGGCTGGGTGAGAGGGCCTGCATTGCAGCCAATTTGGGCGCACAATCTAAGGCTGGGGGTTTGTCAGTTTTTGGTTGGATATTTTTACAGCTACAGAAAATGTTACCACATCGATTGTTCTGCACTCAGGAACCACAGTATCTTGATCAGTGTCGACATGGAACAGGAATTAGTAGAACTGGGGGCAGTTCACGTTGCATGGAAATGGATCGGCCGTAAGATCTGTGAGCAAAAGGTGACACCTGGAATTCACGCATGGGACAGGCAGGTGCCTGCTTGTAGTCACGTGTCATAACCACCTCTTCCCAGAATGTGAAGTTAGCCTGTGCAAAAGCAAAACCACCTAAACAAAACCCGTCCATCTTCTATGGAGATTTTGACTATCGAACTCTCCGAGCATGTGCACAAGGCTGTTTGGCAAATACCATGTTTAGGGCCCAGCCTAATTTACATGTCTGAACTTGGAGGATTGCAAGCATGCTGTGCTGAGCAAGAAAAGCCATCTGTGCTTGCCCGCTCCTGATGCCTCTCGGAGGTCGCTTTTCCGTTCCCGGAGAGTGGCTGGCACAGGTGTTTCCATGCCACCCTCAAAGAGAGAGGCAGGTTGGAGCTCTGAGGCCACAGAGGTGTCTTCGGTCTTTCTGTTCAGAATTGAAAAGATCCTACGCCCCTGACCCCGCAAGCAATCTCTGGAGGCCATGGGATCGTTCCATTAATCTCCTTTGTGGAAAAGAATGCAAACTAGGGTTTTGTTGCGTTCATTTGACTAGGCCTGGAGTTGATGCTAGACATGGATCCAGAAAGGGAAGGGGGAGTCAATGGCTTGGTTTGCAAATCACCCTGCAACACAGTATGGGATGTGGGCGCCCAGCAAAGTGTGGGGAATGACCTAGGCCCCAAGACATGACAATCCATACCCAGCAAGAAGCCAGCGGGTCCAGCCCCCTGCTGTTGCGGGACACCATCCCACTTAGCGTAAATTAAAGAACGAGCCAAAGTTCCTCTTCGAACAATCGCCAGCCACAGACCGTTTTCCTTGCAGGCTTTCTTTATTGCTTCCAAGTAGAAATCACCCAGAATGCATCTCTGAGCATGCAAAGAGCAGTTTGCTGAACTCAGTCTAGTGGTTACCTGCAGGAACTCATAACTCCAGAGTTCATAACTCTCCTTATGAACATGCCTGGGCCCCATCCCCCCAGGGAGGAACTTTGTGCAAGAGAGATGCCTCCCCTCCACGTGCTGCTCATTCTGTCGGACCTCCCCGTCTGCCGACACCTCACCGCACGGTTGAGAGCAGAGGGGCTGGCCTGCGTGTGAGGATTCCTCATTCTCAGAGACGCCTCCCACTGGCTGTGCATCTTGGCCATCTCCAGGAACCCGCTGGCTTGGTGAAGCACCTGGCCTTGACATAATCACCTTGGCTGCCTTCATCTCAAGAGTCTTGACCTAGTCCATCCTCCCCAGTTTCGGTGTAAGACTCGTGGCCCGCGGGCCAATTGCCGGGGCGGGCGGGGCACGGGGAAGGGGCCTGCGGCCTTCAAAGCGCCAGTGGTGCCCGGGCTGGCCTCTGGATAAGCGGCCCCCCACCACCGCGGTGGTGGAACACTTGATGCGGCCCAGCCTCACCCAGACTCTACTTCCAGCGGCCCCCAGGTCAGCTGAGTTTGAGACCCCTGGTGTAAGATGTGTCACATTCCAGTTCCGAATCCTCGTCTGGAATTCAGCCAGCAGTCTGTGAGAATGATTGCCCAGGACCACCATCCAGGTCACTCCCAACAGGGATGGTTAACAAGGCACCACAGCTTACCGTGCGCACTTACGCAGTGCAGACGAGGTCGGTCACTGGTAACGTAAGTATTGCTTGCGAGCACTAACTTTAGAAGTGCTGCAAATTGAGAATTTGCCAGCATCTTAACAGTTCTGTCATGGTCCTCCACTCTCTTGCCAACTTCAAGAAAAAATATTAATTAGGCTCGCAATGTTCACACAGTTTTAATTAGTTGGATTAATGGATTAGAGCACTTTGGCTGGAAAGGCACCCTTGAAAATTTGATTTTTTTAAAAGCACCGTTTATAAAAACCACAGATGGTGAATGTCATCTTAAAAGGCATTTTCTCCTATGCAAGACATGGTGGTTTACTGCTACAGAATGGTAAACTGGTCCGCTCCAGCTAAATCTCATTAACCAATGCATGGTGCTTTACAAATGTTCGGTGGTGAACTGCAATCTTTTCTTAACCTCTCTCTGGCAAAAAACCAAAAACAAAACTTGGTGGGATGGTGATGACAAGAATGCAGCCTTCAAGGCAACTGAAAAGTTCCACGGAGTCTGCAAAGTTGCCCGCACCATTCAAAGATGGCGCCTTGTACAATAAATGTTTCTTTTTAATTCCCATCTCCATGCATAGGCACTTCACTAAGAGTCATACTCTTAACCAGCTCAGGATGCAATCTTATGCATATTTTTTAAAAGGTTATAGAGTTGGAAAGGGACGAAAGAGACTATAAGCTACCCCAAGGACTCCAAGTTAAACCATCCCTAGCAGATGCCTGTCCTGCTGCATCTTGAATGGAAGAGCCCACCACCTTCCTGGGTCATTGGTTCCATTGTGACCTTGCTCCAAGGGTCGGGAAGTTCTCCCTGAGGCTCAGCTGGAATCTGGCTTTCTGTCGCTTGAACCCATTACTCCATGTCCGGTGCTTTGGGATGATCAAAAGGAGATCCACGCCTTCTGTGTGACAATCAAGGGTTAGTCAGACTGGCTAGGGAATGCCATTTGTGGGAGGTCTTCTGCCAAATGTTGGGATGGGGGTCAAGCTCCCTGCCCAAAGGTTGGCTAAGGGATTCCTTGGACTCCGTGGGAAAGCTGCTGCGCTGGTGGGGCAGCACTCCATGGACACAGAAGTCCTGCTGGTGGAAAAGCATAACATGGGGCATTCCAGGTGCATGTTGAGATGGTCCTGGGTCCACAGGGTCCAGCCCTCTTTGTTCCGTAGACATACCCATGGATGGGATCCCCCACTAACACCAGCCTGAAATCAGCACCATTATTTTCCATCCTGTTGGTGTCAGAGGGAGAGAAGATGTTTAAACCATGAGGGAGAGGGGTGAGGAAAAGCCATCATGGCTTTCCATTGCTTGTGCCAACAGGAAGTGGCGATGCTTCTGCCGTGCAACTTCTCCTCCTCCTTTCTGATTGCTGTGTAGGCCTTCACTTGGGTGACGCCCCGATTACGATGCTTTTGTTAGTTTGGATTTCACCTTCCAACAGCACCTTCGAATATGGCCATTGGCCTGGAACTCTTGGAATTGTAGTTCCATACATTTAGAGGGTTGCTGTCACCCCTTGAGGCAGGGACTTGGCTTCTCCAATCTTTACAGTTGGCACTAGATACATAAGTATCTAGTATGCACAGGAAGACAAGAAAGTGCTCACATGAACGCTGAATTATAGATCATCTGTGCATAGTTCTGGATCCGCTTGTGGTGTGTACCAAGGGACTTGTGACCTTGAGCAACGGCCGGTCAACCTTGCATGGCAAAGCGCTTCTGAATGCCTTCCTCAGTCAATTTCCAAAGAGACCCAAGGTATGATAACCAGGTTTTGCAATATGGTGCAGGATGTGAAAGGCTTTTAAATTCTACCTTTCCCCCTCGGTGCCAACTGCAGTCTGTTTTCCATTTTAGTCTTCCTGTCTGCAATTCCTAGAGAGGGGCTGTGTCTCTATCTTGAGATTAGGCCTCCAGTCTCAGATTATGTTGTCTGTGATCTATGTGGTTCCTTCTATATGAAGTACATAAAGTGGGTTGAGATTTGTTTGCTTGGTTTTTCCTTCAGGCCCCCCTTCTCAGGAAGCCCAGCTTAGGCATACAACTTGATAGTCAAGTAATATTTGGTGCTTTCCCCTTCCTTCCTTCCTTCCTTCCTTCCTTCCTTCCTTCCTTCCTTCCTTCCTTCTGAATAAGTTTTATGCTTAATAGACCTAACAAAAAAGGAACTAAAAAGTCATCAATCATCAGAAACATCAGACCTACTGGGTCAGCCCCCACGTTTTTTCTTTTTATGTTAAACTATATACATATTTAGATCTATGCATAGTCCCGTTTCTTTAACCAATAATAAAAAGAGTCCCAGGTTTGATAGAAGTCTGTATCTTCTTTGTCCTTCAGAGACAAAGTCAATCTGTCCATTTCTGCACAGTCCAAGATCTTTTTTAGAATCAGTTCGTTGGTAGGTGGCTCTTCGCTTTTCCAGTGTTGGGCAAATGCAATCCTCGCCACAGTAGTTACATGTAGAATCAAATACATTGCTTATTTACCAACATCATCAAGTACAATGCCTAAAAAGAAAACTTCAGGTTTAAATGTTAGAGGTGTTTGTAGCATTTCCTCAAGCTATTTGTGTATTTTAATCCAATACTTTTTTGCCTTATCAGGTGCTTTCCGCTTTCCAATTGCACATCCCTTGTTAATTTGGGAGCTCTCTCCCTATTGTAAAGCAACGGCACTTCTTTAAGGGGCAATTCCTGTCTAATGTACATCAAATCACACCCCTTTCCTGTCTAAACATGCATGGGATTGCACCCAAAAGTACATTACTTCAAAAACAGCTACATTAGATGAAGGATGCATTTTGGGATGAGGCACTTCTGTTTTTTCTCATTCAGAAGATCTCAGGTTCAAGATCCTTGAGCAAGATCCTTGTTTCTAGATGGGGGTGCTTATTTCCATACTAGCACCGGACAGTAGAATTTTGTTGGGCAAACCACTGACTGGCCCCACTCCAGAGAGAACCATTTCTACTCATTTCCAGTTACTTTTTCAGCTAGGACTTACCGTGCTAGGACTAGGTCCTGCTGGCATATGGACAAGCTTGGATACTGCCCAGAATTTTTAACCCTAAGACATTCTCTTGCATGTTTTCAGTGTTTAACAAAAATGATGGAAAAGAAGGAGCTGTGAAGCAGAGTGTCATGGCTCAGATATGTCTACTGCACAGCAGAGCTGTGCATCAAAATACCCATGCTTTGTATAATAATGTGAAGCAGTCCTGTCTCCTTTACTATAGGGAGCTTTTCTGCATTTTCTAAGTGGGGATATTTACAGCGTTTTGCTTAAAGAACACTAGATGATTATTTTGTGCCTTAAAGCAAGTGGTGCCATATTATAGGATCTCAGCAATCTTTTATAGTTTAACGAAAGAGGTAAATCTTCAGTTGCAAAAGATCTCAACTAAAGACGGTTCTGCACAGTAGAAGTGGTTAGCAAATTGGATTCTTGACTTAAGGGGTGAGGAGGGAACATGTAAACATCTTAACTTTGCGAATTAGCTATTTTTCTTGCTCGAAGGGGGAAAGGAGCTTTGAAATTTGGCTTTTCTTATTCAGTAAAGCAATTAAACTCTAGAGGCAAGAACCTTAAAGACATGCAGCTAACTGCTTGCTATAATGCATTCAAGGAGAACAGAACTCACCGTATACCACAAATCAAAGCAGCTTGAATATCATTTCTCTGCACTGGATAAATGGTCACCCAGCGTTCAGACTGGCTATTTCCCAAAGGGGTTCTCCCCTGTGCAGTAAAATATAGCACTTCACTGACCCTCACTGGTCAACTGAGGATCCACTAAGCTGCTTCAAACATAGTAGTGTGTGGCCAGCAGCTCTAGCGATTTCTGCCAGCAGACAAGCTGCTGTAACTATTCTTTAAAATTCATATCAGTGCTATTTTCTCCCACATGCGTTCGACTCAAAAACTTTTAAAGCCCAAAAGCACCACCAAAACAAATTCAGACTAAATTGTAAATGGTCCTTTCACAAAACATCTTTCTAAGAAAAGGTCTTGATTTTTTCCTTAGCTCTTTTCCTGGAAGGAAATGGCACTTTGAAGGACTTTTTTCCAAATTTGTGTCATTTATTTTATGGTGATCAGCATCCCTCTCTTCCCACTGTTTTCACTGTGGGGGTCAGAACTATGCTAGGTATGGGGTATTGTGGAGGGTGCAAAATAAGAGGTTCAGCTTTGTGAATACCCCAGACTGACTAAAGGATGAACAGGTGAGTCTGGAATCAAATCAAGCCCGAGCTTTTCCTAGAAACAAAATGACAAAATGGAGATGCTCATTCTTGGGCACATTATAAGAAGGCAAGACTTCCTGGAGAAGACACTCATGTTAGGGAATAGCAAAGGCAGAAGAAGTAAAGAAAGACCAAACAGGAGATGGATGTACCCCATAAAGGAGGCCACAGCTGAGCAGGGCTGTCATGGAAAGGACATTTTGGGGGGCTTCATGCATAGAGTCGCCATAGGTTGGAGACAACATGGCGGCACAGAACAAGCTGCCAGTATCACTGCTGCTGCCGTTACTTGCAGTGGCAGTAGGCATTCAATTCATACACTCACACACACCAGCAAACCAGTAGGGGAAAAAGAAGCTGTGCTTTGGCTGTGCAAAGCTTCCAGAGAATTTCTCCTCTTCCCCTGCCATTCCTCTGCTCACAAACAGAGCGGAGGATCTCGAGAGGCCACGGGTACTTTGCTCCGGTAGGCAGGCATGAATCAGCTGCCAGTGTGAGGCTGTAATCCTGCAACACGTCAAATCCTGTCCAATTGAAAAGGTCACAGGTACATGTTCTTGGCATCAGACTATCAAATTTTAACTCGTGTGTCTGTTGAGTTAAGAGTGGGAAAGTGGCATTTTGGATTCTGATGGAACTAGCATTTGTTCTTAAAGGCGTTGTGCTGAGCGGGTTGGTACAGTCGGAATTCTTGCCATCTAGGAGATTCTGCCTATACGCTGTAAAGTAAAAAGTTCACTATATAGGGAAGAACATGCTCGGCACATGTGTGGCTTTGCGAAATTAGATATCCATAGGCAAGTGGACACGTCGGTGCCCACCTTTCCAAAGCAGTCTATTCACATACAGCCTTCAAATGGCAGCAAAAATGTAAATCAATAACCAGGTGATTACTCATTTCAAAAAGCAGATACTGATAATCGGGGCCATTTGGAAATAGGTTTTGAACTTGCTGCAAAATGCCCAGTGGAACAAAGAGTACCAAATAGCCCCAGAGGGGGAAACCTCAGTGGGCTGCTGAAGGCCACTTAGGTTCAAGTGATCCTTTCAAGTGATCTAGTCCAGCCTAAGCAGCTGTTTTATTCAGGCCAAACTATTAATTCATCTTGCCTGGAGTTGCCCGCCCTGGAAGAAGATCTGTAGAGTCTCATATGGAGAGCAGCCTGATCTTTCTAGCTGAGGAAGCCATGGATTGCAAGCAGGACAATGCATGCCAAACATGTACACATCCCTTAAGTTGGCCCACCCCCCGCCCTCACGGTAGACTCACGCACCTCTTACCTTGAAGCATTGCCTGCACTTTGCTCCACCTTCAATTTCTAGTGCACTTGCTCATCCAGAAGAAGCCAGAGTTGGATGGCATTGCTGCAAGAAACTCACTGCTCACAAATGCAATACTTCATTCAGTAGAATAAATGGGGGGGGGGGGTGTCCGGATCCAAAACTTGATTTTTGCCCAGTGTGCATGTGGCCAAGAAGTAAAAAGGATCATATTTGACCAAATAGTAATATTTCTTTTCTGCAATACCACAGTATAACCTGTCTAACTTAAACTCAAAGCAGTTCTGGCAACCCATCCAAGCAGAATCTTAGCTGTGCCATTTTCTGTGCTTTAATTTTAAAAGCATGTTAACAGAGTACACCTCTGTGTTTTTGTTTCCGAGCCTGAATTGTAGTGGGGAGAAACTTGGAAACTTTTCTTAGCTTCTCAACATTCCCTCAACTCAGGACCAGCCATCTGGCTTTGGGTGACTGGGCAGAACCTTTGCATTTAACCACTCAGCAGCATCCTGAAGCTTATACAGGCCTGTGGAGGATTGGAAAGATATATTAGCAACTAGATGCATTAGTAATCTGCTTTTGGCAGGAGTGCCCGCACTTTCCCATGCCTGTTCATGCAGTCAGCTCCAGTCTCACTGGCCGATTGAGCCCAGCACTGGACTGTGAGCACCTTACTGGTTCTGTCTGCTGAAATCTACTTTGCAAAAGTGAGGACACACACAATGGAGCTGCTTTGTGCCCCAGGTGTCTCAGCAGGTTGTCTCAGGTGGGCAGCCGTGTGGGCGGCTACAGAGAGATCGTTAGAAGTCCGAGGGGGACTTGCCATGGCGGCAGCTGCAAAGTGTTGAAAAATGTAGGCGCTCACAAGGTGTTTCAGAAGCCAAGCTCCTAGTCCTGGAGAAGGAGCAAAGAATGGACTAAGGGAGTGACAGAGGGCTATTCCTGTAGTCAGCAGTATATATACACGAGTGGAGAATCTCTTCTGCTTAGCAAGTTAAGGCCTGGGAATCACTGTCCATATGTATGATACGCCATACTTCTCACAGGGGTTGTTTTAGACTCCCTAGAAAATGAATGAGATTGGATGGGTTTTGTCTTAAGGAAGAGCTGAATGCCGGCCCTTCTGTTGTGTGGCGCGATTTTACGGACAAGACCAGAGACTGGTTGGCATTATCGAGAGAGATTTATTTACCTGCAGGGACCAAGCACTAATGGGAGTGTGGTGCCGAGCAGGGGGAAGACGTTTTTTTACTCTTCCATACTTATGCTTGAATGACAGCAAACAATAGGGGAACAATAGGGGGACAATAGGGGAAAACACATTTGCACATTTATCATGCTAAAGCAAGCAAGCGTGGGTACAAGGGCATAACGTCTGTGGTGATACTGGTAATGCTGGAGCGTAGCCTGCTTTGTTGTCAGCTTTGCGTAGCGTGCACATCTGTGTTCGTGTCCTTGTTCTCATGCGAACAGGACACCCTGATCATGCTTTTTACTCGTGATGAGCCATGCCCTGGCTACGTGCTTGATTATGAGGGGGGTTACAACACCTTCAACTGTCCAAGTTCTGGCAGCACTGCAGGGTGAACAGTGAAGGCCTTGCTGCAGATGTGACCTGTAAATGAGGAAGGAAGGTGGGGTTCATGGTCTTAACTGGATGCTGAAGGAATTTAACCTGAGGGCAGGTAAATGGGCAGCTTCTTCTCTGTTCACCCAGCCAGCCTCTCACTTTGTTCTTGGAGCAGCTAACCGATTAGCAAAATCAGTGTTTGCTAGATATCTTGTGAATTCACGGAGTATGGCGAAGAAACTCGAACTAAGCTCTCTCTTTTGCGCACAGGTTGGTTTGCCATCTTAGCACATGAAAACAGAGAGCGGGAGTGCTGCATTCTCCTTCTGCACAAACATCCCTCACCCCATGTCATCCTTAAAAAATTCTTTATGTGGCTATAAGGCTGTCTCCCCCCCCCCCCCCGCAACCCCAAGGGTGCACGGCTGGTCCTCTCAATTCTTTGGCGCTTTGTATGTTAACCATCTGAATTCCCGTAGAACAAAGGCAAATAGCTTTCATTCCTGTGAAGAGCAGTCCCATTCCCGAGGTAGCAATTGCAACCAATTAGGAAAGCTTAATGCAGGCGCAAACCATTGAGTGTCTTTGTGGACGCTTAAAGATTTGTCTTCTCAGTGCATTGCCTCCTACCTTGCCCTCCTTTTAGGCTAGATGCATTGAGAACCTGTAGCTTGAAATATTGCTCTCCTTCCTCAGGTGGAAGCTTTTGTCTAGATGTAAGAATTCCATTCTTGGGGAAATGTCTTGATCACAGGGCTTGGAGTCTTGCTGAGTTTTCTTTGCTAGAGTGTCTGTAGAGTTGCTCCTGCGTTTTGCAAAGTCCCTCCTTTCCCTGTAGCCAGCCTCCAACCTGGAAAGCCCACTTTGTATCCAGCAAACCTGGTTGCGTTCTGGCATGAGGGTGAGATTCCTTTTGGAGAAAATCCAGTAATCTCGGAACCAGAAGATGTGGCATTGCCTCTCATTCCTTTGCATTTAGGAGTGTAAGAACAGCTTTGCTGGACTAGAAGAGAATCCATCCGGTCCCGTCTTTCATTTCCAAGTGGCCGGCCTGTTTGTTATTTTTGCATTTGCCCCAGTTGCAGGCGTTCTCTGGATGGATCGTGGACATTTGAAAGACTAAACTATAGTACAAATACTTGAAAGGCTGCAATGTGATAGACAGATACATGCATGAAGATCTATATGGAGAGTCATAAATGTCTAAAAGCATAATCTCAAAATATGCTTGAGAGTAATGCCTGGGAGTAAGGGAAAAGTCTTCTGGTGTTGACAAGACACGCTGGAGGTGCCAGGAAGGGGTCCCTAGAGAAGACACACCATGAAAAAGGTGCCCCACCTGTGAAGGCCCTCCCTCCTGTACACACCTAGTGTCTTTTCACAGGAGAGCTCAGAGGAGGACCTGAGAATCTAACTGGAACATCCAGGAAGAGACATCCCTTGAGATCGTCTCATCCCAAGATGTTTAGGGCCCTAAAGGTCAAGACCAACACTTTGAATTGACTGAAGCCACGCCACACTGCAGTGCAACAGAGCGATATGCCCCAAGCACTGTGATTTGGAAGTGCCTTCCAGCAAGGAGAAGAACTGCTGTGGAAGGACTCTTCTAACTCCACCCAGCAGCCCATCCAGAAGGAGACCACTGAGAGGTCCACCCAAAGAAAGAGGGCAATTGGGTGGGCATGAAGTAGCCATTGATAAAATGAGATAGCCTCATGCTCACCCCTTATAAAAATTTGGCATTAAAGCAAATAGGGAGGCAGAGGAAGCCTCCCTGAAAAAAAAAGTGGGTACCGAAGGACTCATGAGGATTATGAGGTAGGATTAACAAGCGGTCCCCGATTTCAGCCTGTGAATCGGACTGCCGCCTCCCTAGTGTGGAGGGATTGTGTTCCAGAATGGGCATCAAAATGGCAAGTATGGCCCCATATAAGCAAGTATGATGTGACGTACGTTGGGATGAGAATTCCCAACCTTGTGTATACACAGTTGGAATTTAAGCTATCGGTGCCTGACCATGGAATTCAGAACATACGAAGATTGTGTTTTTGTCTGCAAAGTGTGCAAACATAGTCCATTCAAAGCCCAAACCCCGAAATACTAAGAGATAATCTGACTGTGGTCACATTCACTTCACTTCCAATTCTTAGTTTGTGAAAATTTCTTTTGTGAACAGATCCAGCCTCAGTTTAGTCAGTCAAAGAAACCTGCCCAAGTTCAGAAATATGCATAACATCTTCCATTCAGTTGCTGCTCAGTTCGAGCAAGTTTTCCATTCATACAGAGTGAACAGTGATCATAGGCATGAATGGGGATCGGAGACCAGACAACTGGCAGCATGATCCTTGGAAGACCCTGGCAATCTCAAGCGTTGCTCATTCACCCCTCCCTACATGACAGGGATCTTGGAACTGTGGTGGACAGCACCATGAAAATGTTGACCCGATGTGTGGCTGCTGTGAAAAAGTCATATTTTATGTTAGGTTTAATTAGAGCATGAATCAAAAATAAAACTGTCCATATCAAAATGCCCTTATACAAATTTGTGGTGTATGCAGTTGGAATGCTATGTACGGTTTTCATCAACCTCCCTGAACGAAAAAGACCATAAAGTTGGTCATGCAGAAAAGGGCATATGATAGAGGGACTGTGGTGACTCCCCTCTGAGGGAAAGTATGGTAGAGATGTACAAAATCATGCATCGTGTGGGGAGAAGTGGACGAGGAGACATTTTTCTCCCTCATAATACTGGAACCTGGAGTCATCCCATGACGCAGAGACATGGAAGATTTGGGACGGATGAGGATGCTTCACGTGGCATATAACAAAACTGCTGAAGTCACTTCTGCAAGACATAAGCAGGGTCACTCATTTGGATGGACGTAGAAGAGGATTAGAGAAACTCAGGGAGGAGAAGGCGATCAATGGCCATCAGTACCAGTGACTGTATGTACCACCAGTATAGACCAGTTGCAGGGTCAATGTGAGCAGCTGCTGCTTTCCTACAGGCAGCTGGGTAAACAGAAGGACGGGCTAAGTGGACCCATCACTAAGCTTGCATGGTAGTTCTTTCATTCTTAAAAGAAGTGACACAAGGGATAGGGTTAAGTAACATAGCGAAAGCATATGGGGCATTCGGTACATGAATGGGTTTGGTGATACAGAGACAGTGGATATATACAATTCAGTGGATATGAATTGTACTTGAGTTGGGGTTCCTGTGTCTTTAAGAAGGAGGAGAAGAGTGCAAAGAGAACATCGAAGGGACTTAAGGGCCAAGTTATGCAACCATGAACCCAACCAATATTCAAAATGAATATACCCACTGTAACTCCAGTTTGCCCCTTTCTTTGCTTGGTCTGGCCATTTGGTAGAATTAAGAGGTACACAGTGGCCCATGCTGGTTTTGGTGTCTCCAGAAACCTAGACAACATACTGATGTGACACAAACCTTGCAGAATCCACCTGGCTGATTTCCAGAGCAGCAGGCCAGAACTCGGAGTAGCTTCTCGGTGGACTTTCTGGAGGCCATACCTATTCTCACCCCTCTGAAGATGGCAGGACAGAACTGTTGGCTGCAGGTTTCTGAGTGGACTGGGGAAAGCACCCACAACGGCTCCCTCCCTCAGGAATCTTACCTCCTCACTGCCTTGGCCGCCAGCCGCCTTCGCTCCTCGTCTTTCCCCTCGCCACTGCCACCTCTTGCTTGCTTGGTGGGCAGAGGGTTCATGGGCGCTGCTGCCCCTCACTCCATCGTTGCCTTGGCCGGACGCAGGTGAACAAGCAGGTTGCTGTGGCAAAGGGGTGGGGCAACTTCGGAGAGTTCTTGTCTGCCGGGATGCGGGGCCTTGGCAGAGCCCCAACTATGCCTACCCTTAATGTGGGCTGTGATAATTAATACTTCAGAGACATTCTCCTCCTCCGCCACCACCAGTCTTTCTAAGAAGGATGGCTAGATGACTTTGTGTTCACACAAGGCATCAAAGATGGAAATCATGTCATGATCTATGATTTATTTCTGTTTATTTTTATTTTTTATCTACGGATGGTTAACCACCAGCCCTTCCCACCCTCCCCCACCACTGTTCAGTAGAAGCTGTAGAACCGCAAATCTAAGAATTACTTGGTGTGTTTCTCAATCCGAGGAAGGCATGAGGGGTTTTGTTTATTTTCTCCTCTTTTTTCCCTTCCCCAACATTTTAAATATACCCTAATCTACCTTGCTTGAGTTTTCTACAGTCTCACATAATAGTCAATCAAGCTCTCGTTTCATGAAAAATGTGACAGTGCGTTGTTGGCACTTTACAAAGCTCCAGCCTTCGGCAATCATTAATGAGGCTCGGTTTCCCCCACCCTGCCCCACCACCCTGTCCAGGACGCAATGAGATTTTTTAGACAGATGAATGCTAGGAGAACCCTTCTACCAAAGGCAATGTTTACTGCATGTAATACATATCATTGTTTGTCTCCCGTAGTGAAAAATACTTGTGTCATGCTGTTAAAATGTACTCCTGACAGATAGGGTCTATTGCTTAAAAAAAAATGATACACTGACAGAAAATACAATTTAAGAAAATTTAACGCCAAGGGTAGCCAACCATGTAGGCGGCTATTAAGGGGCCAAAACTCAAGGCCAAGGTTTTTATTGAAAAGGAAAGTGTGTGTGTTTGCTGTTAGCAGGAAAACTTTTAAAATATGAAAGGAACTGAAAGACTCAAACTTTCACCTGTAGAGAAAGAGTGAAAATAGCAGAGCGGCAAGGATTAACTGCAGAACTGGCTCATTGAAATATCCAGGATTTCTTGAAGAAGACAAACCCACATGGACCACCTTGATTCAGGTGGGTGGGTGGAACTGGGAAGGTGCCTCAGCACCTGCTCTAAATGTAAAGGCCCTCGGTTCAGTCCCTGGTGCTTCAGTGAAAGCGCCTCAGATAAGTGGATAAGTAACAGGCTCTTCCTGGCACCCTGGAGACCAGGTGCCCAACACTGGAGTCAGTGGACTGACGATTTGGCAATACCCTGGCTCAGGACAAAGCAGGTTTCAAGTGCAGCAATCATGAAAGTGTGCCAGCAGGAGTGCCGACATCAGAGGAGACACACGCACCCATCTCCCATGTGGCGCCCGGCCTTCTCCCGCCTCATGCCCTCCCAAGCTGTGGCAGCTCCAGCTAGCCTGGTCAGTGGTCAGAAAGGCCGAAAGCACCCAGAGCTTCAGGAAGTCTGATATAAGCCCCATCAACAGCCATGGCTTAGCTTAGAGGAGGATGCTCCTAGCTGGCCGGTCCAATGCTGAAGAGGATGATGAGAGTTGTAGTTGGACATCTGCGTAACGCCAGATTGGGGAAGGCCACCCTAGCAATGCAGTGTATTGGGGTGGAGGTGATGGTTTTGACTAGCCATTTCCGCAAGCCATAGCCAAGCATCGGTGGTGGTGAAGGATGATGGAGGGTGTTGGCCAGAGCATCTGGAGGGCCCCAGGTTTCCTATCCCTGTGCTATTGATCCACCTACCAAAAACTCCTTTGTGCAACTTTCGCATGGGCTTGTCTTTTGTGCTCTCCCTGTGCCGTCTCCCCAGCCCCTTCCCCCTTCCCACTCTTCCCTTCTTCTTTGGAATTGCCCCACAAAGCCTCCTGCGTCATTCCTTGGGGCCAGAAATGGTTTTGCTCCACAGCCCCACCACGTTACAGCACAAGACTGCATAGCAGTGTGCAGACCTGCCCTCGCGATCTCAACCCTCCGTGACCAAGGGGCTGGGCATTTCGCATAGAACCTGTGAGCCAGCATGGCATCACGGTGAGAGTGTTGGACCGAGACTCGGGAGATCTCAGTTCTGGTCCCTCGTGACCATGAAGCGCACTGGGTGACTTCAGGCCATTTGCTGGCCCTTCGCCTGGTCAGCTCCACAGGGTTGCTGTGAAGATCACATGGAAAGGAGGTGTGTTAAATTAAGCTGTCGCAGGTTCCCTACAGCATAAAGGTGTGATGCACATCCAATAAATAATGAAGAAAATCCACTGGGCACCCTGTCAAGTGGAGAACCCCCTGAATACTGCACTGCCATCGGTGTTGCAGCTGGAACATGCCCAGAACAACTTGGCAAGCAGAAAACCTTAATAACTTTTGAACTGCAGAGCTGAACGTCACCAAACCAAGAAAGGGTTGCTCCTTCAAGAAGCCTGCATTAAGTACATCAAAGGCTTCCACATAAATGCATGGTAGGAACTGGCCATCAGTTTTCAGCCCTTTTTTCCTTGATGAACTTGTGGGGGTGTTTTTATCAGATCGGTTTTATGTTTGTCACAGTTGTAGACTTGGCTGAGTAAATTGCAGGTGTCTCATTTTAAGTTAGTAGTTCAAGAGGTGTCATTGTTTAAAGCAATAAATTGCTAAGGCTCAAAACAGTGGAATAATGGGGGCGGGTAATTAAAGGGGCATGTACCTCTTTCCTGTTTGTTAAAAATACCTTTTAAACTGCACTGCAGTCTTATTTTTCAGCTGAGTAACGCATGGGTAGAATACATAGATTTCTCAGTGTGTGGCCCCTCACACACCCAGATTGCACATGATGGAAACGTGTGGCTTATTGGCATGCACAACTTTAAGCTGATGTCAGAATGAGGGTTTGATGAGGAGAGTTAAACCCTTCGCCTTGTTTTTCATGGTCCAACCCTTGAACCAAAACAGGGCCCCAGTTGGTATTTGCACTTCCTAAGCATATGTGCAATATTAAACCACATATTTTAAAGTAACTTGTATTTTTGTCCTGAGTTAGTCTAAGAGGAGAGCAGGTGACCCAAGGTCACAGGCAAAGTTTTATGGTTGAAAGGGGATACGAAACAGTCTCACTTCTCATACCATAGGTGAGTATAACATGGCTCTGATCTGAGATTAGAATTGAAAGTACTATTGTGTCAATAATGTCTTCATTTTCTTCCTTTCTTTCTCCTTTCCATTCTTTGATTTTTTTTAACATTCTAGCTTTAGAAAAAGTAGCCCGGTTCATAAAATGTTTGGAAGCTGCCATGGGAGCCAGCACAAATAGAAAGATGGCATATAATTGCTTTAAATAATTATAGTTCCAACAAATAGAACTTTACTGTATGTACAGCTCTTTATAGTAAATGCAACAAGATAGTATTCCTCTCAAAATCACGATGTGACTGAGCCTTTTAAAACTGATTAACAGTACAATCCTGTATCTACTCAGAAGAAAGTCCTGTTCAAAGGCCTCCCAGTTTCCTTCCTTCCTATGGCCTTCCTATGTACTGCAGCATTTTCGCAACCTAAAAGGTGTTATTTTCCAGAAGCAGAGAAAATTTCCAAGCATGATGAAAACAGTGCAGTTCTTTTGCTAAGTCTGTGATGATCCATTGATGGATTGATGAAATGTCCATTCACGATAGCCAAATACTAGCACTATCTTCCATCATCAATAAGTGTTTTTATTGAAGCAGAAACATCCCTTTTCAGCCACTCTTACGTGGAAGTGCCAGTAAGCGGTAATAACGAGCACTGCTTATCCTGTGTACAAACCTTTGTCCCAATTTTGGGCAGTGGTTCTGTCAAGATAGGCATCTCTTCCGCATCCAGTACGTACCTTCTGCCCTCGATCATTTGCAGGTTTTCTGAACTTTGACTGCCCACCTCCAATACATAATTTTAATATTGTTGAAGGAAACAGTGGCTGTGCCTCCTTCCCCTTTCAGTACTTCCCCCTTAACCCATTACTTCCTCCTTCTAGGCATATATAAAAATTCCAGAGTTTGCTCACAAAATACTGCAGAGGTGCCTCATTGGAAGCCAGAGATTCAGGTACATCTGTGCTGAAAATATTAGCAACTTCTTGAATACATTTCCACATTCATCTTGTTCCCAAGTAGACCAAATCCAACCCATCAGATTCTGTGGAAGCAGTGCAAATTTCTATAGATTTCCATTCAGGCACCGTTCCATTTGTGCAAGTTTCATATCCTGACAAGTCAAGCAGTGTTTGCAAACACAAACAGGAATCAGAAAGAAGACAGGCAGTGAGAAGAACTCTTCCTCCCCACGGGAGAATTTTGGGGAACACCCCACCTTTCGTTTGTATACCCAGCATTTTCTCATTCAGAGCTGCCTTTGAGATCCATTCCAACCCACAAGTTATGCGCAGAACAGGGCTGCTGTGGAAACGGGGCAGGCAGAGGTTGTGCATCCGCCTTGCTTTGGGAGAGCTTGTGGGCGGCCAGTCTGCCCCCGGGCATACAGTGCGCTGCACTAGAGGCACCTTTGGCCTGATCCTGCAGGACTTGTCTTCCGTTCGTACCCCATATTTGGGTTTTAACATGTGAATCAGCCCTTAGGAACCAGCGACATTCTTCTTGGCACAGTGTGCACGTTGTTTCAGGAGTCCCTTTCGGTATGCTATGTCTTTTATTTTTAGTATTTATATGAGGACATTGGTGCATTAGGGGAAAGTCTGTCAGTGCCATGTTCTGCTTCTGCTTCGGGCAAGCAGTTGGCTCTGAACGCTCATGCCATAATACACCACTTAGTCTTTGAAGTGCCACCGTGCCGTTCGCCCTCACAACTGCAGCCAAAGGACGCTGCCCCACATCCTTTTGGCAATCCATATTAAAGTAAGGGAGGCTTCCTCTTGACGTGGCAAATGCTGGCTACTCAAGCTTTTTCCCAGTGCATTAGCAATGTCATCCAAGCAGGAGCTTTGACCTGCTGCTGATGTATGTCAAGGGAAATGCAATGCTGTAATCAAATTGTACTCCCCCTGACCTGCATAAAAGGCAGGTCAGAAACTACTGGTTGGATTATTCCACCGACATGCTTGTGGGCAGCCTGTGTGAACAGCTCCTGGGTGTTTTCCATGTTAGATGGTCTCCTGCCTTGCCTGAGGATTGCAATACACTTTTTTTTGGGAGGGGGGTCCTTGCTGGTGTTTGCCATCCCCCCGCCACACACACACAGAACTAAATTGTTACAGTCCAGAACACCCTAAGATGCTTTCACTGATTCCTGTAGCCAGCAAAGAAAAGTCTTTAATTTCAAGCCTCTTAATAACTCCCCGTGATTTCCTTTGCAAATACTTGGAATGAGTCTCCTATCTCCAGTAGGTGTTTTAATCAGTTTGCTGATTCAACAGAATTTCCCAAGAAAGCTCTATTGTAATTGCTCAAAACTGGATTATACCCACCTCTTTTCCTTTGTCTGCCTTTGAAAATCTCTTTGTTTCCCCACCCCGCCCAAGCACATTGAGAAGAAACTTGCTGCATTGGTTTGATTTATCCCATATCCCTTGCTGTAAACCATCTTTCTCCCCAAATCAAACTGATCTTGTCTCCCCAAGTCTGATTACTAACTCTGGGAAGTGGTATATGTGTTTTCCATTTTGTCCCACCAACACCTTTACAGCAAACATTCATAGTTTGTTTGTGCTACATGGGTCTGAATTGCTGAACTTCAGCACTTGCGAATGGATTCCCGAAGGCTGCATCCGATGTTTTCTTTTGCCCTGGCTCAAGACCTACTAGAATGCCCTCGTTTGATTCGGTGCTGCCACCAAGGGGCATCAAGGACCATATCCAAATATCTATAGTTAAAAACTTGTAACCGCTCATTGTTTTATGAGAAGAGTAGCTTTGGAAGGGCTTAATTCACCATTTGTGTACTCCAGACATCTTTTTCCAGCCACTTTCTTCCGTTCTGTGGCCATCAGGGCAAGGAGCAGCTTGAGGGATAGTGGTTTGTAGTGGGGGAAAATGGTAGTGAAAAAATAAAATCTCCCTCTTCTCGTTGGAAATCACGGCTAATGTCTAGCTTGGCCCTGGCTCTGCCAAGTCTTTGCCTCTAAAAGACTTTGTAAAGCACTTCAGATTCTGCATGGCGATTGCATTTTGTATCCTTCACACTCTTGGGAACACATCATGGTATGGTTGCAGCTGGGGCCAATTCCTTTGCTGGCAAAATGTGAAGATTATCTCTAGGGAAAGAGTTATCTTGCATCTTTCCGCCAGCCCCACGGAAAACACAGTGAACTGCTAGTAACAAGCTTTAGGTGGAACAGGATCACCGATTTGGACTACTGGGGCCTAGGGTGTCTCCATCACAACCATCCCCTGCTCCAAAGGGCTAGGGAAAGGGGGTGTTGATAGCTTTTTAGGACCTGCGAAGGATTTTGTGATTGTTTGAGCTATTAAGTAATGCACTTGAAGAACCTGTGCCTTTTATGGGGCATCCAGTGGGAGATTCTCATATTTTCTTAAGACTGGATCACCAGATATAACCTTCTTTATATGGGTTCTTTTTGATCAATTCAAAAATTCTGACATAAGTAGGGGATGAATGAATCTGTTTGTTTCAGCTTCTCTCAATTTCACAGGTTTCCTGACTTCAGTTTGGTTTTACTCAATCCTTGAGCACTTCTTGGGTCTTAAATTTGGCTCATCCCAAATGCAGACATTTTTGTTTTTTATAAGAAAAAAGTTCATGTGAAAATTCATAACTGCCCTTGTACATATTTCTCCCAAAGCAATCATTTTTCTGTGGCTATGTTGCTGTTCCAATTTTAAAAAGCAAGTTTTCCTAATACGGCACATTTAATTTTGTTTCTCTTCATGTACCCATTTTAATGCATTTTCATTGGAAAAAGGCAGCTGAAAAAATTGGAGAAGTATAAATTTCAAGGCAAACTCTATTCCAGCTTGCAGTCCCAGTTCCAATTCCACTCTATTCCAGTTACAGTCCCAACATAACTGGAAGGCACTAGGTTGGGGAAGACAGACATAGTAGGTTGAAAATGCAGCATCAGTTAACACTAAAGCCCAGGCTGAACAAATATCCCTCCCTTCCCTTGGAGTATGTAAGAATATAGTGAGAATGAAATTCGCTGGTGCTTCGGGAGCCAGTGTGCCTTTTAGTTAATAGCATCTTCCCTGGAGCATTTGCTTTGTCGCAGTTGGCTGAAGTATTTCAGTGCATCGACATGTATCATGTCTTTGAATGGGAGCTGATTGTCCTAAAAGCTTGTCTGGCCCCTGATTAGAACCACTTGAGTGTCAATTAAAATGTAGCGTGAGCAGATTCCGCATTTCTTCTTCTCTCCCTTTGTGTGTCTGCTTGTGATGAACATGATTCTCTTTTCATCTTGGAAATCAAACCCAGGCTAAGCTCTAAAATTAACTTCACTTTTAATAAGAACCAAATTTTAATGGGGGAGGCATAAAAGTTGGTAGGTTTCCCCTCTCATTTCCTCCCTCCTAGCATCTCATATCTTGAAGATAATTAGATCTGCATCCGTGAAGTACCTCCAGATAGATGGTTGATCTGTCCCCATTTTTACCAGAAAGTTTGTGTGAATTGTGCTTGTGTACTTACTTCGAGAGAGCAGAAAAAAATGGGGTTGTAGAAAAAATGGAAGTAGCAAGAAATAATTTTCACAGAGCAGAATAATTTCACCTCGCTGTTTATTTTCACCCCCACTTCCTTTTTCCCCATCATCATTCGGGCTACTCAGAGAAGTATGTAGGCTAATGTTGATTTGCATAAAAGAATAGAGTACCAAGCAAGTATCAGAACTTAAAAATCCATTTCCATCTGCCTGCAAGGGCTAAAGACAACTTTTTCACAACTGTTGCTGCTTCTGCAGATTTCAGAACTATTTCATGCTAATCTTGTCTCAATGGATGTGGTAGCTTTGAACAGACCTGGGCATGTATAACCCAAGCAGTGGCCACCACTGGGTTAGCCAACCCAGAGGAAGACAGTGGGGACAGACCCATGGTGATTTTCATGTCATTGTCATGGAACATCACAACACAAGTTCATTAAGCCATAGCCAAAAATACTCTGCACTGTTAACCTTTTTTGCTCACTCTTAGGTCCTTCCTTAGAAAAAAACTTTTCCAGTGAAAATAGGATTATCCTCAGCCTTACCTTTCTGGCTTAAGCTGTACAGTTCCTTGGAAGTACTAATTCCTTGAATGGAAAGGGCTGGGAATCTCCAAAAGAGAATAGCACCCTCCCAGAGCCAGACTCCACAAGGTTCTGTGCATGGCATTCCATAAAATAATGCGTGCTGGACTTTGATTTTCATACCCAGATATGGCATATCTACAGCAAGAAGGATGGAAAGAAGGCTGATCTGGATCCTTGATAGATCCCTGGATGAGCTGTATCAAATCAGGAATCCTGTCCGGCTCCCCAGTTCCCAGCGCAGCAACAAGCACTTCCTCCTCTTTGGCCAAAATTGGGCTGTTAAAATCATTCAGCTACTCATATAGCAACTCAGCAGTAGATCTGTGGAACTTGCATTTGCTTGCTCACCCAACGTATGGCTCATAAGGACCGTCCGCTGCCTCCCCACTGCAGTGTGGTGTCTGACTCCACTCGGTGGACCTTGGACTTCTTGAGAAGACTCCCCATACCTGCTGCACGCTATTCGTTTTGCTAACTGCGCTTGACCAGTTGGTTTTCCAGTTTCATGCCATTTTCCAGCTTTGTGCTATTTTCCTGGAAAGGGGCCAGCACTTATTTTGTAAGACCACGGGGCTCGAACATCATAAGTGCTGGCATATCTTCCTTTCCTCCATTTTTCTGTGATGAACTTACCTGTTCATCAGTCATTGCTTCTTGTTCCAGTGCATTTTTATATGCCTGAAATGTAGAAATTCCAAGACCTATGGTCTTAGATTAATAAACTTTATGTGAGGTACAGAAAGAATGCAAGTTGACAATCTAATTAGAATTCCATTTATTTTTATGTGTTTAGTTGACTAAATGTAATGAAACTTGAAAATTAATTATCCCAACTCCCTTCTCCCCAGTCCCCCCAAAATAAACCAAAGCAAAATAGACCACTGCAATAGGAGAACGAGCGTGAAGCTGCCACAGAGCACGAAAGAGTTGGAACTGGCTCCTTTTTTTAAGTAGCGCATTTGAGCAGTGTCTCGGATTGTAAAGCATTTCCCATAAAAAGTGCAATATGAGTTGTTAGGTGAACCAAGCGAACCCCCGGACATGAAAGTGTCTGACCCTTTCCAGACTTTCCAACCAGTTCAGGACTTCATGGGAAGCCAAACTTGGTTTGCATGGCACTTTGCAGGAGCACGTGGTAAAATTTAAGGTGCAGATCATGTTTAATTATATACACTGCATCAACTAGGTAGGATGGCGTTTGAGAACCAGTGTCATAGTGGACAGCGCATCGAATTAGGGCTTGGGAGAGCAGGATTCTAGTCCCCAGTCAGCCATGAAGCTCACTGGGTGACTTTGGGCCACTCACTAGGCTGTTGGGAAGATAAAATAGAAAAGTGGGGAACCTTGTAAGCCACCTTGGGTTTCTTGCAAAAGGAAGTAGTCTGTAAATGCAGTATCATAATAATATGTGAAATGCTAGGGCCTGAAGTAGCAACCATCCGCCCGGAAGCATTTCCTTGTAATCCTGTGTTCCAATTCCTCCACACACATGGCTTACATCTGCTTGTGCTTCAGTTCGAATGTGGTGCAAATGTTGCCTGGAATGTATATTCCTAAACCAGGATTAAGAATATTCACATGTGGCATAATTAAGGGAAGCCCAGGTGCACTCTGTATCTCTAGAGATCTGTACTGGTGCTCTATCCACTGAACCAGATGCCCATTGATGAGGGTACAAGAAGACTGTCAGAAAACCCCTAGCCAGCCTCCACACAATTTGCAGTTCTCTAGCAAGAGGGTCTGTAGCTCAGTGATGGAGCACCTGCTTCACACAGGGAGAGACTCAGGTAGAATTTCCGGTGTTTGCAAGTCAGGCTTGGAAAGAGCTCTGCCTGAAACCCCGAAGAGGCGCTACTGCTGGTCAGTGTCCACAGCACTGGGCTGGAAGGTCAATAAGTCATCTTCCTTTGTCTCTTATGCCCCAGTTGACCCTGTGAGCAAAGGAGCAGTGTTCCGATTCCTCGTCACAGTCCCAGAACCTGTTTTTGCTAAATCACTGTATCTCTCTTACCATCAGTGGAAGTTTCCACATACCTTTCTGAGTCCATGTGTTCCTGCTAGACTTCTCCAATCTTCTGATCATTCTCCAAGTTACTAGCACATAGATCTTTGAGATGCATTTGCAGTCAAGGATAGATACATGTAAGTGCATACCCATGATATTTTACCTTTTCTTAATATAATTGCTTATCCAGGACGGTGCATCGGCTGAGATTTTCATCTGATTCATTTCTCTGCATCTTCCTTCAAGAGGTTACACTGTTGGTTAGTGGAAAGAGGGCCTTCTCTTTGTTGGAATTCCGTCCTTGGCCAGTCTTTTTTTTACTAGCTTCTGGACACCACCCAATTCCAGCCCTATTCACTTGGGATTTTTAGCTCTCTCTTGATTTTTAGCCTGTATGAATGGTACTGCAGAGTTTAACTTAGATACAGGCAGTCCCTGAGTTACGAGCAACCTATGCTTAGGAACGAACTGTCATAAAACCTGTTAATTTTTAAAAATTAGTTCAGGAAATCATCAATATAGAGAGGAAGCGAAAGGGGAACGAGGGAGGGCCTCCAAACCAGGCCTTCCTGTCCCACCCATTCGGAAAGGGAAAACTTTCCAGCATTTCCTTGCTGCAAAAAGGAGGTGCTGGCAAGTTTGGGGCAGAGGTAGAAATGTTTGTGTCTCTTCCACTTTCACAGTGTCCTGCATCCTTAACCCCCCACAAATGTGGAGAGCCAACTATATGTGATCCAGTTACATAGAAATTCAACATAAAGATGAACTTCCATTTTCTCAGGAACGGAACTCATTTGTAACCCGGGGACTGTTGTTTGTGTGTTTGCTTTAACTGTTGTCGATAGCCATGCTTTGCAAAACAAGCCCTTTGAGGAAAGGCTGCAGAAACTGGGTATATCTAAACTGGGGAAGAGAAACTGCCTGAACTATCACACAAAACAGAGCAAAGTTATCTGCTGCCCCAAAGGGCAGGAATAAGTCATAGAAGGATAGATTTTTGACCATTAGGAGAAAGTCCAAACTGTTCAGCAACAGAACCAATGGCCAGATGGTTGGTGTGTCTCCCTCCTGGAAATTTTTCAAGTAGAAGCTAGGCAGCTTCTGCCCAGGGTATTCTCTGTGGCTTTAGATTTCCTGCTTGAAGTGGTAAAGTGTCCAGATTACAGAGGACAGTCCTCTGTTTGAACAGCTGGTCAGTGTGAGTTCATTTAAAGATGGAAAGCATGAAAAGAGAGAGCAGAGGCCCTGAGGAGTTACCTGATCAACCAAACAGCTCACCTGGTGGTGGTTTTACCTACTTAGGGAAGATGTATGTTAATTACAGCCATTTTTTCCAGGTTTGCCTCAATGGATATATGTTGGCACATGCAAATTTGACCCCTTTTGTACTGACCCTTGGTCAGTTCTCTCTTTTATGGTGATGGGTATATGGCCATCCTATCAATTAGGAAGCTGGGATTAGGTGGCATGCAAGCTTCCTGATCCAACTCTGTACTTCTGTGTTAGGAATGAGACAACCAGAGATGCACAGACTTGCTGAAATTTTCTGAACTCTGCTTCAAAGCTCAGCCGTGCACGCTTCTCTTCATGTTTGCTTCTTCATTCTTTCGGTTGTTGTGAACTAAGAAGTGTGTATTTTTCAAAAGTGTAAACCTCCTCCTGTTGACTAAATTGTTAAAATGCACTTTTTAAGGTGTGCAGTTCTTAATTTCTGCATTTTGAAAGTGCCTCTTTTCTCAATGTGAAAGCATTAAAATGTAAATTTTAAAGAGGCGCTTTTATGCTCTTTTAAAAGTGCAGTAAATTTCCCAGGTCACAAACAACAAGTGGAAGTTCAGGAATTTATGGCTATTTTTGGAAAAGGTGCACTGCCTTTCCCATTCAAGCTTGTGAACAGGGCAATTTCAGGTGATTTGTGATTACAACCACAAAAGGCTAGGGATATACAAATAGCATTCTTGTTCACCTTTAGTCTCTTGTGACTGTAATGATTCTGTAGGGCATTTGGAAGGCTTTAGAATGAAAAGGCAGCACAGAAACATCTTAAAGAAATGCAGAGTATGTTTCATATCCACAAGCCTAGAACGATCCATTGGTAGACTGAGCCTGTCACTTCATGTCAAGGTGCTGGGACAATGGGAACTATTGTGGTCGGCTTATTAGCGAGTCCGCTCAGGGGTGGGGGTGGATACACCTTGTGCTAGAACATGTGCTTTGCCTACAGGATATCACATGCTCAGGCCCTGGCATCTCTAATTAAAAGGAACAGGTAGCAGGTGACGGACAAGCTCTCTCCCTGCATGTCAAGGCCATTCGCTCACTCCTTCCAGGCAGCCTGTGACAATGGTTTTCTAACTCAATGCTTTATTATGCTAATGCAAACGAGGCTCGCTGGAGAAGACAGTAATGCCAGGGAAAGTCAGAAGAAGAAGAGCAAACCCACTAGGAGCTGGAGGAAGTCCATCCAGGAGCCACAGCCTTGAATTAGAAGAGCTGAGTGGGGCTGGCAAGGATAGGGCGTTTTGGAGGGCATCATCGATGGGGTCACCCTGAGTGGAGGCTGAAACAACAGGTGCAAGTGGGGCGTGCTGCAGAAGTCACTGACCAAAGAAGCAAGCACAGTGAGCCCCGAAGGTGAGACAGCCGATTGGCAGCCTCTCCTCCCTTCCCAGCTCAGACTGGCAACATCCTGCCTGTGAGGTGGACCTTTCTGTTGGAGAGCCGGTTGGGGTGTGACACTTCTTCACTGGCCTGCTGTGCTCTGCTCCTTGTTAGGAGCACTTCGCTTTCCCGTGGTATCTGAAGCAAATTGTCTCCTGGCTGATGGTCTCCACTGGCCGCCGCCTCCTTTGACTCTGTTCCTACATCCCTTGAGGGCTCTGCCTGCCACAGGATCTGTGGGCCTCAGCACTGTGCGAAGACTCTGTCCAAGGCTTCTGGGTGGGACTCTGAAGGCTTGGTTGGCAGAGCCGTGTGTGTGTGTGTGTGTGTGTGTGTGTGTGTGTGTGTGTGTGTTGCAGGACTCACCCTGCCTTCCTATAGTAGCCTGGCATACCCTCAGAAGGGCAGTTCACTTCCCAGTTGGGAACAGAGGCAGCTGTATTTTGTCATTTGGCCCTGTTCCTAGATTTTTTAGGAGCCGCCTTAACCAGAGGAGGGGACTCTCTGACATGAGAACAGCCGAGAGAAGACAGTGCCTCTTCTTCCTGGCGGAGTGATTGGATCCTCTTCTGTAGATGTGTGGACAGAGATTATAATCTGTATCTGAAATGCCAAACTGAAAGGACCCAGCGATAAACCAGGCAATCACTGAGAAGCAGATAGCTGCAAGTTCTGTAGGAAAATTAAGTGAGCGTGCTAATGGGGAGGAGGCGGACCTCCCAGTCTGGAGCGAGCGCATGGCATCAGGTCAAGACTGAGGACCAGCTGAGTGGTGCACCAAGCAGCTGGCCCTTAAGCAGGAGGATCCACCTTGAAGGTGTGGTTTCATCTTTCAGGTTTGGAAGGAAGGAGTGGTATTCAGTTTGGAATTTGCTCCTCAGTAAGCTGCATTTCCCTTATGACAAGTCAGATTTTGCTTGTTGTTGTTTTCCCTTTCCCTGTTTTTAATTATTGGTTTCTGCAGTGTTGCTCTTTTGTACTGCAGGGTCAGCCTAGCTAATCATGCTTCCTCATGAGTTTTGGTTTCCCCCTGTTCCTCTTCTCTCCAAAGCAGGTGCCAGCCTTTAAGGCTATCTGGAAATCAGTTGTTAAGAGATTTCTTCTGGTGAACCACCAAAGTGCATGTGATTGAGGAACAAAGGAGGAGGTAGGCCAGATCCTTACCTCGCAGCCAGCACACCTGAGGAGGAAGCAACTCCTTGGTCTTCTGAGCTATCCAGGTGCCAGTGGGAACCAGATGCCATTTTTGCGCCAGTGATTCTGTTTTAGAAGCTGGCGCAAGGCATGCCCTGTGCAGAATAAATATAGTGAACAATTGACAAGGCACCTCCTTCCACAAGGGCTGTGCAGATTAGGTGGTTTTATGCATGCATTTGTATAGGTGTTTATTCATAGAATAGGCCCATAGGGCCATTAGATCCGACCCCATACCCCATGCAGGACTCCAAGTTAAAACATCCCCTACACATGCCTGCCCAGCTGCATCCTGATGTCTCCATTGTGCATCCACGACAAGCATGATTTTTCCCACTTTTTATATTTTGGTTTCCCATTGTATTTTATGTGAGATTATTGCGAACTGCCTAAGGATTTTAGGATATTCAAGGCGCAGTTCTGTGGGCCCCAGATGCTATCTAGGTGGCCATAGGAAAATACAAATCCCCAGCTCCACTCTTGGAAAAATGCTCCAAGGTTGGGGTGGAAACCCTGAACTGAGGGCGCGCACATCCTCACCCTGGCAGCCAACGTGTTTCTTTCCATGCTACCTGAGGCTCTGGCATCACAAGTACAGCTTTCCAGCCAACCCTGGGGGACTGGGCAGAAGGAAGCCAGGCCCCACCTTGCATTCGGGGTAAAACCATCTGTCCGTGTGTTTTGGGGAGTAGGGGAAACAAAGACAATCCTCTCCACCCTCCCACTGGATGCCCATAATCATCCAAGTTCGTCGCATTACGGACAGCCACATTGGGTGAGGCTGTAGGCAGTATGAAAAGTAGCAAATAGAAGTATATATCCCATGCATTTATTTGTCTTGCAGTTGTGAAACAGGCACACTCGTTTGCCTATTTTAAAATTTACCAACTTTGTAAAAATGGGAACTTTTTGTGAAAACGAGAGCTTCTGCTGAGGGTAGTTGTAACAAGCATTGTTCCGGCACTTGAGTGGCCATTGATACTTCTAAGGGGCTTAAAGGAACAGCAATTAAACCCGTCCAAGTAATGCTCTTAAGGGGCAGGTCTCCAGTTCTGTAATCCATTCCTTTCTTAATGCAACTTGATGTAGATGGAGTGAGGCCCTATCAGGTGTGAAAAGCCCGGCTGCTCCTGGCTTTGAGCGGCCTCCAGACAGCGATTTGGTGGCGTCAATCCAGTCATGCTTGATTTCGGCGCTTAACGTGGTAAGGCAGGGTCCCTCTACCCCCGATCAGCTTCTCAATTAGCAAGCTGCCTTGTGTAACAGCCTTGTTCCACAGTTCCGCAGGGCTTTGTGTCTCTGCGTGTGTGTGCGTGTGCGCGCGAGCATCTATTGGGGTGGGGTCATTGGGGTGAGAAAACTATAATACCAGACATAGGAGAAGAAAAAGGGAAGGGGAAGAAGATGAGAGATTTCCTAATAACCCCCTTTCTTTCAAGTTGCTTGCTTTCATGGGCTTCATTCATTAGGAAGCTTAAAGGCATCAGTATCTTCTTTTAAATTGCTCATCTTATCACCTTGGCACCTGACAGTTTTCTTGCCGTTTGAATATAAGCAGAGATAACTAGAAGGTTGCGGGAGGGGGGCGGACAACCTGTCTTCTTGTGTGCAGTGTTTTGCTTATGCTGCTCTAAAGCGCCATCCGTGTATGCGGAATAAATAGCACATCTCTTTTGCTGGGGGTCTGGGTGGAAATAGGATCTGCCTCCTTGTAGCTGATGCTGCCTGTTTGTTTGCAAGGTCTGCAAACAAGCGGGGCTGCTGAGCGGTAAGCAGTATGAAATATAAAAAGCAAACAGGCAAAGATAGGTGCATAGCACGGCAGAGCGCGTGTCCCCAAATTTCTTTCCTCCTCTTAGGAAGCCAACTATTCTCGCATTAAATATTCAAACAGTGCTAAATCTCGAGGGCTTTTTTCATTCCTGCAGTATGTTCCTAATATTCATACATGTGAAGAATTGTCGCCCATGTACAAATAGCACCTTTTCTTAATGAGCAATATATGTCAACATGACATCCGCTTTTTTTTTTTAAGCTCGTGCCTTTATGGATGTAATAATTGAAATGTTTACTGCTGTGTCCTGTCAGCATATGAAACTTGCAGAGCAACCACCAGCTTCTGTTTTTGTAAAGTTGTTTTTTTTAAAGTAGCCAGTTGCGAGGCTCAAATTTAATTCGATTTTGCTTAAAGAATTTTTATTTTGGCCTATGCTTGGCCAAGTAGTGGAGAAAAGGTGCTGCTTAATATACAAATAGAAGTGTGAGCCAGCATGGCTTTCCAGCAGCCTTCCCTATCCTGATACCCCCCACCAGATGCGTTGTACTGCAACTCCCATAATTCTCAGACTGAGAATTATGGGAGTTGTAGTCCATCACATTTGGAGGGCATCCAGTTGGGCGCAGTTGCACTAATTCTGTTGGACTACAAAAGTACAGCATCCTCTAATTTTGGCTGTATTGGGGACAACTTTTATTTCATAAAATATGAAACACAAAGGGTTTAAAAATCTGTTAAATAATATCAGGTCCACATCTCTCTATAACAAAATAAGTGCAACAATAGACTATTTTCTATATAAATCTTCTGGCCAAAAAATTCAAGAGTGATAGGACTGGAGACACATTGCAGGTCCTTGCAGTTAGACGCATCTTGGGTGCTATCAAGAAAAATTGCATTGTGCATCTATTTTGTACTTTATGGAAGGGCTGATGAGGAGTAGTGCGAGAGTACAAAGAGACATCTGGTCCCCCTCTTAACATTCTCTGAATGAGACAGGGCAATTCCAGACTTCCCAGATTTATTTATTTTTATCAATAAATAATATTCCGCTATACGAATAAGGCAATTCTAGCCACACTTTTCCAGGAGAAATAGATACAGGATTGTACGATCAGCTGCAAATTCATACCGAGACTGTCAAAACAATTCTATATCCTGAGGGCCATTTCTGTTTGAGTTTACAAGTGTTCTTGTACCACTCGTGATTTTAAATTAATTTTCCCGTTTCATCTCATAATCTGCTGTTTGTTTTCACTCTGAAAATTTTATACTCCCTATGTAGTTATTAGCAGCAATCCTGTCAAATAGTTCCTGGATTGGAAGTGGCTCCTGCATGTTACGTGGAAGTCGTGGGTACAAGTCTTCAGCCTAGCCTGATGCTTTGATTTTTGTAGCTGTTTATGGGTTTGCTTAAAATTCTGAACACTCTGCGTAGCATAGCCATTTCAATGCAATACTTCAAAAAGCAAGTCCTAAAGGTGACACAACAAAGGCAGTGCCTTGGATACTGCTGCCTTTCATAAATAAAACGAAGCATCCATGCACCGTCCAAAGATGGTGAAACTTAACCCTCCCCCCAAGTTGTGTTATTAAGAAATCGCTTTTCTGGAGGAACTTTGCAAAGCAAAGAGACTTTGTGTTTCCCCAGGTTTTGTTCTGTGGTGAGGAAATTTTACCTTCTTGTTTGCTCTGCCGGTACTGCAGGGGAGGCAGCAACGTTTCAGATTGTGTTGCATGTAATTATGGGATGCCGTAACACGAATGCCTCTCTTTTTCTGTCTCAAATCTATTTTTAAGACTGTGCAAGACTTCTCACATCTCTACACATAAAACGTTGCCCTATTTCTACCTCTGAAGTAGCATCTTTAAAGTTTTGGATCTTTAATATTATAAGCCTGAATGTACGTTTTGGATCTCTCACATTCTGAGCTCACGCGACTTCATACACACACCCTAAAGAATGGTTGCGCTCAGTTGCTACCTTTCAGTCAGCACACTCGTCGAAGCTTAACCTTTCAATGTGCTTATGAGATGGTTAAATGTTCCCATCTACTGAGAGGTAAACTGAGGGGGCAAAGCTCAGTAATATGGCTTGAAGGCAGGAAAGAACTTCTGGAAATCTGACATTTTATTATTATTGGTTGGAAACAGTAGATCAAAACATAGTGGAGCTGAAACACACATTTACAAAATTAAATTGGAGCTGTGCTTGTCAATTCTGGATGTCAGCAAGAGTACCATTTAAGGATCCCAAATGGGAATGGCTTTCCATGCTCTCTGAGTGGGTGATTTCACATCAAGATCACCTCTGGGCAATTCCTGGCTTCTAAACAACTAATTTTGCAATCCTGAATATGTTTGGATGGAAATGATCCTATATTCCCCTGTATTTCCCACACAGGGCACTATATGCCTTTTTTCTGTCTAAAGAAGCATAGGATTGCACCTTACCTCCATCTGTAATAACAGAGGATGTGGAAAGCATGAATCCCATCATTAAAGAAAAGGCACAAACAGACCATGTTGCTGTGGCTATTGTGTAGACTAAAAAAGCTGTTGCAACAAATGAGTCTTTAAATTTTCATAGGAGCTCTGTGTTGATTTTGAATAGAACTAAGAGCAGGCTGTTCAGTGTCAAGATTTTTGCTGAGCATCCTCTCTAGTCCCCAAATCGAACACTGGTGTTCCTAGATACCTTAAACACAAAACTGTAGAACTTGATCTAAGCCATTTTCAATTCTGTGCCATCGCTGACAGCTGTCAAAAATCTGCTGTTTTAGACGCAAGTGAGACAACAGTAACTTCTGCTAGACACAGGAATCTGCAATTATACATGTTACATGATCCCTCTGATGCTCATGGAAGGCATCACAAAGTCATTGGGATCTCATGGCTAAAGCCACAGAGAAGCTGCAATATTGTGAAGAACAACCCTGAAATCGTGCAAAACTGCGCAAAATCCTTCGCCCCGATTTTTTGACAAAACAGAAACTCAGTGTTCAGTACCAAAGATGTCAAAGGGCAATTTTGTTTGCTGGCTTGTATAGTGTGGTGACTTTTTAGGAAATCCTGCAGTTGCACAGTTAGGTGTACATGACATGTTCTTTTCTGAGCAAAATCCAAAACCCTGCACATGTTTACCTGGAAGTAAGCCCTCCCATTTTGAGTGGGACTTCCTCACTGTCATTGAACGCACAGGATTACAACCATAGCCATTTCTTACAAGGACAGTTTTAGGAATACGCAGCCTCAACTGCGGTCACTTCAAAAACATTTAACGATTTTTAAACATACATATGTAAATTTGCCTACATAAATAAAATATGTATTTTAAACACACTTAGCCCTCAAATGCATGTTTTATACATTTTGATAGCATTTCAGTCTGCTTACTGTACTGTAAAATTTGGAGAAATGCGCAGCATGAAGGGTAACTGTTCCAAAGCAAGCATTGATTTGGGAGTTGCCGTGATCAGATCAGATTCGCTTCAAAACGTTGCTTGGAAGGAACCTTCCAGCATTGCTCTACCTGATTGTAACCTGGCCTGTGCTAAGGTTTCTGCATGCAATTTATTCTGTGTGTGCAGCTGAATGGAGACAAAAGTGGTCGAATTAGTGGTTGAGTTGTGTGTGGCTCACCCTATGTTAACCCAGCGGAACATGATACCCTGCTGCCAGACTCTCCAAAATATAAATAGGAATCCCCGCATTGCCTGCCTTGCAAATAGTGGAAAAGGGTGGTGATGGCAGGATGCGTAGAAGGTTTTCTGTGACCTCTTAGCATATACCACAGTAGGACAAAGGCCTCCATTTGTAACTCAGTGGAAGGCCTGCTTTTGGTCGAGCTGTTGCATTCATGACCCTCCCGCATTTGCATCTCTTGGATCCCAACATGGGGGGCTCTCCCACACTGGAGACATTCAGAAAGAAACTGGACAGCCATCCGAGCAAGATAGTGTGACTTGGTGTCCTGCAACAGCAGGGGGTTGGACTCAATGGCCTTCATGGCCCCTTCCAACTCGACTATTCCATGATTCTGTGGTCATGCACATGCCAAAAACACACCAAAGCCATTAGTTTGCTTTTGCTGAAATGAAGCCCTAAAGGATGGCTCAGGCGGAGATGCAATAACCTTCTCATGGCCTGCAACAGGGTCCAGTATGTGGTGGGCACTCTCCTAGGTCTAAAGTTTAATTCTTAATGAAGCCTGTGCAAATTAACCTTTTCTTTCCATTCAAATTTTGTAGGGTTTACAAACATCTCAGATACAATTCATCGTGCCCTGACCAAAAGAACGACATAAACATTTGAAGCAAATTAAAGTAAGGCAGCAGAAATGGCAAGATTCACAGAACCTGTTGCTACACTGAGAATGCTAACAGGGCCTTATGTCAATTTGAAGTGTGTGCGTGCGCTTGCACATGCATGTGTGTACGTACACACACATGTGCGCAAGGGGTGGGTGAGGAGTAGCCATGATGGTACACACTGGACATATACCAAAGAGACCTAAATTTAAATTTTTGCCCAGCTATGACTCTCAGTAGTTGAAACTGGGTCAACAACCATCTTTTAGCCTGACCTCATGTACAGGAATAGCACCAAAAATGTCTCTCTAGAAGAAATTTGTTAGATTTCTTCTAACAAAATCTACCATGTTTTGCTTTAATTCTGCACTCTACCTTAAAAGGAACCTTTGTGCTGTAATTAGCCCTGGAGACAGATTCAAATTACTGCTGACTTTCATATTTTCTGACGGAAGATATCCATTGCTCCTTTGTTCTATGATGCTTTGGTGGAACCTGAGATCTTTTGCCCTGGAAACAAGGTAACCCATTAAAAGGGGTTCTTGAATCCCTATCATAAGACTGCAACATACTGCGTTCTGATTCATTTTCTCCTCCCTTTGACTTCTGTCGTTAAACTTGAGGCATCCCCTGCCTTGTATTTTTAACTAACTAAAAATATTTGACGCTGTTTCTACCTTACAGTGGCATTTTTGTGAGGACAAAATGACCTGAGGGTGATGGGATACAAATGTGAGACAGACAAATATGTAGCATTCTCAAGAATTTTCCCAGTACTTGATATGGAATTTTCTTGTCCCCTAAATTTGAAAAACACCTCACATTTTACTGAATCTGTGAGTTCTGCTGGTTTTAGCTTGCTCTGTGTTGCATCCTTTAATTCATTATCCTGGTCGAAATTTGCCTCGGGCTTCTTGTGAGTGGCAGGAAGGGCATCACCTTTGCGGTCCCATCTTGGCACTTGGCTTAGGGTTCCACCTCTTTCGCCAAAACTCAAGTCTTGGAACTCCACTGGAAGCAGAGCTGTGCTTTTGTTCATGGTTACCTCCGTCTCCTAAGACTTCTTTCCCCAATAGCTTGATGTATATTACCTAGAGTAATGTCTACCTGTACGAGGAGGGAGTCTGTGTAATAAGCACGGAAATGGATAGAATACTGAGATTGACTTCACCCCCACAAGTGTCAGGCATTTTGGTGGAGGAAGAGTGGAGCAAACCGAAGCCTCCATGTTCCAGTCATGTGTGTAGTTTTGTTCTGTGGATCAGTTTCATACCATGTTGAGGGCATCATTCTACACCTTTTCAGAGTGTGTCACATTTTCTAATCAAAAGCACAAAAGCCTTCTGCTCCACTTTCTGTGAATTTAATAGCTCTCCTCCTCCAAATTTGGTACAACAATGAGCAAAGTTGCACTTTGAAGTGGCGTTTCCTGCCTGGGGGAGAGCTCTAAAGGAAGTGCCCAACATGGGGGCAGGTAACTTAACCAAGGCTAATTCTCAGGGCGCACCCACACATCCCTACTAGGAAAAGGCAAAAAATACTAATGTAGCTTGTTTGAGCTGCGTTTGAGAGGATCATCTCCCTTCCATATATCTTCTCTGCAACAGGCCTCCTTCATCACCCTTTTTCTCTTTCCTTAAGTTTCTGTTTCAGGCACTTGAGCACTCAGAAGATTCTGGGCTACAGCTTCTATAACCCCCAGTCCATCATGATTGTGGACCATGGGAGTTGTAAAACAACACCACCTGGGGCTTCAATCTTGGGGACCACCATACTAGAGCATAAACCCAAGGACGATCTCTTGTCTTCATGTTTAGTTTTATGGCCTGCTCTAGTTTGTAATCTCGGTGCTCCAGAAATAATCTGCAATCCAAGCCTTCCATGTTAACCCCCCTGAAGGTAGGAGCAGATTTGTGGATATTTTCTAGCAAGGGCTTCTCTTCATGTTCTCCACGTTATTTTCTTTTGCTTCATGGTCTTGCTTTAACCCCAGTTCCAGAAATGATCCCATCCAGAATTCTGGTTCATGAAGTCAGTGACAGCTCGAGGACAGCAGAATATAGATGATGCAAATGCTTTTCTACAGTCACCTCAATGCAGTCCAATGCTGAAATGATAAGTACTCTCACTCCTTTCCCACGTACATACAACAGTTTGCCAGACACGCCCAACCACATAAAATTACCAAGGCACAGGGAGGTATTGGGCATTCGAATCCTTCTGGAACTAGAATGCTGGCTCCTAGCCACATTTCTAAAGCCAAGCCATGATCCTGCTTATTGAAGTGCCAAGAACACGTGGTGGCATTTAATCAGTATTGATGAAAGATATTGAACACACCCCTATTGAACACACTGTTTAATTTGGAGACATTGTGAAAGGTGGTACAGGTTGCTGCTGCGTGCCGAGGTTCTGTATTGGAGCCGTCTCAATATTGCTGTGTAGTCTTTAAAATGTTTGTTGGATATCAACATGCATAACTCTCTTTCCTAGAGATGAAAAGGGAATATTGAATTACTTTGTGCATCGCACACACTCTACCATTTAGATCAAAGGCTTCTCCATTAACCAGGAGCCTCCTTTTGAAAGCAAGGACTCAGTGCATGGCTATAGAGCCATATAGCAGATGCGCCAAAGCAGAGTACTTTGCCCACACCCTGTCATGGGTTAACCATAGGCAGCGCCCATAAATGAAGACTTTGCTGAAAGTCCCTGCAGGTTATGGCTGCTAGGTAGACCTCTGCCTCTCTGTTTTAGGTAGACAATGGTTTGGATGGCTTCCTTCTAGTCATTACAGTCCCGCTGGATCTTCCGAAGCCTCTCCAGTTGCCACAGCATCCAGTGCGCGAGGCCCCACGCCTCCCTGCTCCTTTTTTCACCCTCTCTGAAGACTGTCCTCTGTGCTGAATGAAGAAATCCAGACTTTCTGTGGATAGCAGTACTGAGATTGAAGGTGCTGGAGAAGTCTGTTCTCAGGCACAGCTGCCCCAAGAACAGAGAGCTTCCTTCATGGTCTGATCCAGATCTGAGTTGGAGATCACGTCCTTTACTTGCTTGAAAGGCGTAAACCAGTACTTCCAGCCAGTCAGTACTGGCATGGTCTTCCTGGTAAATCTGTGCTTTTGGATAACCAGAGTGGGATCTGAAAATCCAGACAACTCCATTTTTCTGCTGCAGACTCTCAGGCTTCTCACTCAAGCCCAGGTTCTTCTGCCCAGGAGCGTCTTGGTCTGGTACATGTTGTCAAGCCCCACATGCCAGATGCTGCTAGGCTGTTCCTCAGCCCAGTTAGATGCTGCTCTGTCTCCATCTACAGGCCCCGGCTTTACACGATCTAAGTAGACAAGGACAGAGTTGGAAATGGGAATTCAGAGAGCACAGCGTGAAGCCACGCTAGGAGTACAGCGGGGTACAGATTGCAGGCCCAGGCATCAAGTCTACCTCTCATGTTCCCATTTGTCCCCCCCCCCCCCCGAGTTTCCCTAGGAGGCCTCGCCTCTTCTCCTGGTCACACGGCCTTTCTCCTCATCACTGACCATTTGGAGGTTCCCTGGCGCTGTGCAGTTTTCCTCTATTCTAAAAGACAGAAATGCCTAAGAGCAAAAGGAGTCCTGCTGGATTAAACCAGGGGTTCATCGAATGCGGCATTCTGCCCACATAGTGGCCCACCTGCTGCCTGCCGGAGACCCACACATTCAGTGCCACCTCCCCACTCGTGCCCCCAGCTCTTTGTACACACAGAGGCAGTAACAGATTTACCTTGAAATACGAGGGTGTTTTTGTTATTTCGGGCCCTGACCCATTTTCCACATGTACTGGAATGTGGCTCCGGAAGCCTCTCCAAAATGGAATTTGGCCCTTGGACTGAAAGGGGTTCAGCACTCCAGAATAGAGCTATGCCCTTCCATGGGAAAAATTCCAAGGATGGGCATGGAAATTACTGGGAAGTGATTGCTTGCTTTAAGGAAACTGTTCTTTCTACCCCACAAAGGCAAAACTTGGGCTAAATATGCATTAACTGGATCCTCCCAGGGAACATAACGGATGCCATTTCCCTGCCTGTTTTCTCTGTTGCGGAAACAGGGAGTGGGGATGCTGACTGATCCCTTGATCCTTGGGACAAAACTGAGCGAGAAAGTCTAACAAGTGCATCGTTTTGCAGTAAATTAGATCAGATTTCCGCATCTCCGCACTCAGTCTGTGAGCTTGACAGTTCAGTAAAATGTTCCCTTGTAAGGTTCGCCCTCTTAGGAAAAGGGGCAATAATTCATCATTAGGATTTCAGAGTCCAGGTGCAGATGAAAACTGATGGAGCCTCCAGCGAGGCAGGGAAAGTGTGCGGAAGAAGAAAATTTTATCTGAAGCCTAATTCCCTGGTTACAGCAGAGAATAATTAAGATAATATTGCTCCAAGAGTTCTTTAATGATTAAAAATCACATATGTAGAATCCATAAATTGGAGAGCAACAAATTGGGAAAGGTATAGTATTGGGAGGCACGGTTCTTTTTTAAAAAATGAAATGTGCGTTGTACTAGAAAGTGCACCAACAGCAGAGCTCAACCGGCCCGGAAAAGCCACGGGAGACCAAACCCGTTCCAAGGACTTTGTTTAGATGCAACAAATCATTTGTCTGTTATTAACCTAGAGCTTGTAATTATGCAGATTGCCATAGATTTTCCTGGGCCTGGAAGTGAGATTGAGGGTTGTTCACACTATAGCAGGCAGCTCGGGGCTGGCCATGCATTACTGAACTTGCCACATTTATCATGTTGACTGATGGCAGGAGAAGCAGGTCTCGGGTCCCAGTGGTTAATGTAGTGGGTAATTAACTGTCATTTGCCTAGTAATAGGCTGATGATCAATGGTTTGTGTGGAAACAAATTCTAATCAGGTAGCTGATAAATGCTCAGGGAAAGAAAGCAATTGAAATTGGGGACAGAAGAAGAGAAGAGCTAGGTTCAGAATTTCAACATGCCATTGTGGAGTTAGATTCAATAATAATTATAATTGCAATACCAGCAATAATAGTAAAATAGGATGCAGAAAACGATTCATAAAAACAAACAGCTTTATTCAAAAATGAAACCAGCTGAAATTAAGTTTTGGGGTGTGCATGCAGTGGCGGAACCTAGCTGCAAAGAACCTTCTTGCACAGTCCTTGAATGGCTAAAGTTTTCGAACAAATCAGATTTGTGGGAGTCCCACAATACTGTGCAACATGCTGTTGTTTCTTTTTCATCTAGATTTATCTGCCCTTCCCCTCTCTCAGTGGGTAAGGTGGCTTTCTGTGGGGCCTCTAGTGGGCCATACAAAACCATAACACTTCGCCCACTATCGCAGGACTCCCACAAATCTTTGCCTTCTTTTCTTGCTGAAGGATTACACACGGAGCCAGCTCTGTCAGGGGCAGTTAGTTGTAACAGCTGAATGGAACCTCTGTGAACCATTTGCTCAGGACAGGGCCGTTACCTTCCTGCCATATGTCTGAGTCTCCCAGGGCCATCTGTCTGTCCTCTGCTGGAAAGAGAATACTAGTTTGGGGACCCAAATACCTAAAGGTGTGCTCCTCCTATACTAGTCTGTCTTACAAGCTTTGGAAGAGACTCTTCTCCAGGGACCCTTCTTTAATAAGATGCTTGTTATGTGGTAGCGCACGCACACACACACATGCGCACACACACAGATTGAGAGACTTTTTGACATAAGTGCACCAATGCTAGATTGCCTTCCCTATAGCAGTGTAAAGTTTTCATCTTTTCACCCAGATATTTTAGAGCTGGTATATTGTCTAGTCTGCTTTGCTTGCTTTAGGTACTTCCAAAGGATGATAATTGTTTTATAGATTTATAATACTATATTCTTACAATTAGTGTTATGCCTGTTTGTTGTATAGCACGCATAAGGATGAAGTTGCCTATGAATAAACAGAATAAAGAGAAAATTATTCACCAGTTGATAAATCATCTGCAGTAAGGGAATACATCCTTTTGGTCTGGCCCAGTTCTATACTCTTTTGTACTGTAGAGGCCCCTGTTTTGTAGTGGTTTGCCATCTTCATGCTCAACCTGGTACTCTTACAGTTCTTACCCATGTTGGGTCACTCAGCCTTTACAATACAACTCTTGGATCGTTCCTTCCCAAGACTATAAGGCAGGGTTACACATTCATAACCTGAAAACAGAAACAAGCAGACAGGACTACCAATCGTGTGCATCTTTCTTATTTCTCTTGCACACAAAGCTGTAGAGAAGAGGTGCTACTGTCACTCAGTACGTAAGGTGTGTGCTTTACTGCTGCAGGTCCCAGATCCAACCCTTGGTATCTCCAGGTCATGCTGGAAATACTGCCTGAAATCCTGCAGAACCACTGACAGTGATGACAGTATTGGGCTCTGATTTGGGGACCTGGTTTGTATTGTCACCATGGGTTAAACCAGCCACAGAGTGTGCTAGGTGTCATTTCCCTACTGTCCCGCTCAAGCCTGGCTTGTTGTGTCATCTGAACTGGGAAACCATGGGCTGCTCATGGGTTATGTGAGGCTTGTTTCTGCCTTCAAAAAACTTGGTTCAGATGATACGACAAGCTGCATCTGGGCAGGTGACTATGCATATGGCACCTGGCACTTGCTGCAGATACAACTGGTAACTTGTTCACCCCTAGTGAACAAGTGAGCCAGCCCAGAGTAAGGTTGCTTCCTATATTGCATGGAAAATGACTCCCCTCTGGCAAGGGACCCTGTGAGTTGTGGACCTAAACATCTGGAGAGCCACAAGTTGCCTGTTCCCACAGTAGAGGATTCTGGTGATCAAAATGAAAGCACTGAGCCCCAGTTGCTTGGCACAGTATCCAGCCCAACAGATGTAATGTCTTCTTTCAAAGCTACAAGAAGGTGCTTCTCAAGAAATGTACATGGAATGTATTTCTGAAATTTCTACCTTGTCTTGCCAAGGTGTTCAGGCTCTTCAGAGGGCTTTTTAAACCTTCCAGTAAGGTTTTAAGGTAGACCAAGCTGAGACTGGGTGACTTACGCAAGGTTACTCCGTGATCTGAAGGGCTGAACCTCTCTGTGCTACGATGTCTTAGTGCAGTGTGTTTTCATAGGCATTTCTTTCTTCCGGTTTTTATGCATCACTAAGAGCAGTTTGCAACCATTAACGTCAGAGCAGCCTGTTAAATAGAGTAGTGATGATCCACCCCAGAAGCCAGGCCTCTTCTGTCCTTTGGACTTCCCTCTCTGGGAGGCCCTGGCTTGCAAGCGAGCCAAAGAGGGGAGCCCATGCTCGCTCTCCTCTCCATATCACATGCTGCACATACTTAAAGCCCACGCATCACGTGTGCAGAAGAGGGGTGCCAGTTGCACGGTGGCCACACGGACTGGATGCCTGGTGGCCATCCGCCAAGCATCCAGCACCAAGTTGGATTTTGGGATGAGAGACACAGCCCCCAGCCCGGAGAGCCAAGCCCAGGGAACGCAGCAGGGCTTGCTTTGGCTTGCGAGCTTGTTCCTCGCCTGAGCACACCCTTTGGAAGGGCAGGCCCTCCTGAAGATGTGCCCTTACCTTGCAGGAATGGGTGCAAGCGTGCCGGGGACTCTGGGGTGTGGTCCTGCCGGCCCTCCCCTGGCTGGCTTGTTCAGAAGTGAACTGAGCTTCCCCACCCTGCCATAAGCTGTACATTCAGTAAAAATACATGGCGCCGGTGAAAATAAAGCACCTCGTAGATGGCAAGGCAAAAGCCTGCCAGAACAAACATGTCACAATGAAACACATCCAGAGAGGGGCACATCCGTGTGTCGCAGGGCGAAGTCTTCCGCATGGTTGGTGCAGCCCACGAGAAGGCTCTGCCACTTGTCACCGTCGGCCAGAACGGAGGTTCTGTTCCTTTAGAACTAAATTGGGTGTATGTGTCTCTTTGGCAGCCTAGTCTGAATCCGAGACCTCGTCTCTGCTCCCGTCTCCACTGCAATGGGAGTAGAGGAGGGAACATATCCAGACCTTTGCATTATTAAGAATGTACTATTGCAAGCACACACATGCATTCATGCAGCCATCCAGGGGTGGGTGAGGTGAGGCAGAGCCTGCGTACTCTTCTTCCTGCCTTATCTGGGCCCTGTTTTCAAACATCTCTCGGGGTTGTTTGGTAGCTACAGTTTTCAGTCAGCCCGGGAGGATTTCGATCACATTGAGGTTCCATCCTGCTGAGGATGGCATGCATCCTGAGAGGACATGCGCCAGAGACGTTGGACTGGCTTCCGCTGTGCTGTTGCACAGGGTTCCCCTCCAAGTGGTACAGCAGAGCGCTAAAAGAGGGCTTCTGTGTGTGACATCGGTGTGCACCTGGCCATCTCGATGCATAATAGCTTTTCCCCATTGCCAGGAGTTCAGCATGGGTCTTATGGGGTCCTCTGCACAGGGAAGCAGGTATGACTTGGTTCCTCGAGATTTTCCAAGATGAATATTGCTTGATGAAGCTGCGTATTCTTATCCATCCTCTGGGGTTGGATCCAGGCTAAGTTAAGAGAAGAGGCCCCTCTAATGTAGGAGTTTTCCATGCAGTTGAATACTCCTCCATCACATGGAGAGCTCCCACAACAGCACTTCAGACAGTTGCCCTTCATGAGCAGAGGGCACAAACACGATGAGGAAGAGGGGTAGGGATCAGGTGGCAGACTCTATGGATGTCTGAACAAGGCTCAACTCATCCTTCCTTCCCACCAAAATACCGGGGATGTATATTAGTTGTTTCTGATTTTTCACATTGATTTCAAGAGGATCTCAATGTGGCTAATGTGGGCTGTAATCCTGTACTCACTAATCTGGGAATAGGTACTACAGAAGTCAGTGAGATTTACTTCTTACTAGACCGGCATAGGATTCTGTTGTAAGTCTCAGTGCTGGGGTGGCAGCAACTTTGGGGTGGGGCCAGCAGGGGCACAGAGAAGGACATGGGAAGCCCTGCCACAGTATGGACTAGATTGCGCTGCACCACAAGGCCATGGTTCTATGCATCTTCAAGCAGAAATGGGCCTATTTGCTGGCTGGGAAATGGTGTGAGTTTTAGGACTTCTTTCTCTAACCATGTATAGGATTGTGCCTTAACCTAGCTGGCATTTTAGTGTTTTCCTTTAAGGCTTACTACATTACAGCACATCTTGATGATCTTAGAGGTTGTTTGTATCATAATTAAATAAGCAATATGTAAGTACGTATGTTAAATAAGTAACAGACACAGGAGTTCTTCTGCAGAACCAAGAAGTCTTGGGCAGAATCCAGTTTTTATCCTGTATCTGCAGTGTAACACTTCTGATGCTTTGCTTTAGATCGAGTCGGAGATAAAGGTATCTAGTGACATCTTTCCTCATTCTTCCAATCCTAAAATTCCATAGAGATCAGCAAAAATAAAGATAAACATTTGCAAGTACTGACATACTAGAAGAAAAGCTAAGACTGGCCTTTGTCAGGGCACTGCTTTGGTGGTGTTTTCCCAGAGGGCTTGAAGTTTTACCCACCAAAGCTGGAGCGAAAGGCATTCCACTGGAATGTTTTGAACCACAGGAAAAATTAAGTCAGTTTTCGTCTGGTCTGGATGATGGGTTTTATTTTGGTGTTTTTAATGTTATAGCTAAAAGTCGTGATAATATTCAGTCATGACATGTATTTGGAAGTCTGTGAGAAGACTTTAGGCCTTGGTTGGAATAGAATCAGAATTCTTAATGGCATCTGATAAGGTGGCCATTTTCCTCTGCAGTCCTTGGACAGTCCTCTGTTTGAAAGGCTATGCAGTCCAGATCTGGGTTTAAAGGTAAAGACCAAAAGAAGGGAGAACAATAGGCTTGTACTGCTGCATCAGGAGACTTAGTCATCGCCAGTCTTCTCAAATGTGAATATATTTCAGGTGGCGCAGTGGTTTAAACCGCTGTGCTGCTGGGCTGGTAGATCAAAAGGTCACCAGTTCGAATCTGCACAATGGGGTGAGTTCCCATTGCTCCGTCCCAGCTCCTGCCAACCTTGCAGTTCGAAAGCATGCAAATGCAAATAGATGAAAAGGTACCACTTTGGTGGGCAGGTAACAGCGTTCTGTGCACTTCGGTGTTTAGTCATGCCGGCCACATGACCACGGAGACTGTCTGCGGACAAACGCTGGCTCCCTCGGCTAGGAAATGGAGGTGAGCACTACCCCCTAGAGTCAGGCATGACTGGACTTAATGTCAAGGGGAAACCTTTACCTTTTTATTTAAGTTGTGCTAATAAGTTCCTAAATTTGCATCCATACATATGCAGGTATATGCCTCTTTTAACTTCTTTTGAGGTGAGGTGATGCAAACTACCCCTTGTCTTCCTCTATACATGGTCAACACACGATTGGAATCAGCAGATCTTTCCATTCCATTTCCTCCGACAACCAGATTTTCAAAATCTCAAGTTCTTCCTCTCCTGTGTATCAAGAACAGTTTCAGTTTCCCTCACATTCCATTTCTTTTAAACTGAAGTTATAGTTATTTTTGCTCCCAGATAGAAACACTTGGCTAATTTTGACAAATTCTTATGGAAAACCTAACTGAAGTGAAATTCTCACCCATCCTTACTGTACAATAGGGTGGATTTGATTTAAATCACTAGTCAGTAAGACTAGATTTAAAGCATGGGTTTCCACATAATTTGCATGCGTGCAGGTCTTATCCGTACAGGAACTTTGTTAAAATGTTCCTGGACTGGGTCTCTTTTACGGCCCACTGCTGTTACACATTTTCTTCTCCTGGAAAAGAATAATAGCATAAACCTCAGGAAATACACAAAAAGATCTGAAGTGATCCAAAGGATCTTTTCTTGTGATGTATTCTGCCCAAAAGCTTTCACTTTCATTTTTCCTCCTTGCCCCACCTCCTCACACTTAGCTTCTCGTGCAGATCTGTTCCACTTCCAACAGTCTTCTTCTATTCATTGATTGATTGATTGATTGATTTTGGAAATGCAGCACTTAAGAGGTAAGGGGTTGATTCTGTGTTCATAGATTTGCAAAAGAACAGTGAAAGTAAAGTCTTTTTCTTAACTCAGTATGTTTATTTTATAGCACTTTTGCTGTGCAGAAGCGGCATGTGATCTCTGCAGACACAACTTTGCAGTTTTGAGAACTGCAAAACCAAGTGATAATATCTTCTAGGTAGGAAACTTGCCCAATAATCATACAGAAACCACTGGAAGAGCATGACATTGTGAATGGATTAATGGAATTCATTTACCAAAAAATTTAAACATTGCACGAATATACAGCCTCATGCTACATCATTAAAAACTAATCCTTATTTCATGATGAATAACCTCTGGACTATAGTACATATTAAGTGGAATCTATGATAGGTTTTTCCTCAAAAAGCATTTTATTTTAAAAAATCCAATTTAAAATTTAAAAATCCCATTTCAATCCAAAAAAATCCATGCTTTATTAATATTAATATTATCATCATCGATTTTTATTCACCCTAGTGTGCAATGCATCTGTGCAGTGATATGCAGGTGTGTCCTGTTTCTGTGTTAGGTAACAACCAACCCTCTGGGTAGGTATCCTGGTTGCATGATCTGTGACCAGATGGCCTGCCTGCCTTTTCTTGCTGATCGAATGGCAAGACTGGTGCTTCTCTGCCTTTTGATGGTCCTTTAGCCATAGACAAGATTTGGGCAGGACAACCCTTCAAACAGAGGACCACCCGCAGTAAAGTATGATGCATGGCCACCTGAAGGACCCAGAAGCTCCAAATGTGTATGTGTGTGGCTGAATTGAGCAAAACAAAAAGCAGTGTCTTTTGTTTGGCTTCTTTTCCGAGCAGGAGCATCAGCACGCCCTGCTGTAGGGAAGCAGCCCTCGTGTCTTCTTGCCGGATCCATTTTGTTTCCGACCTAGTAAACTCACCAAGATCATGTCTGAAGATTGCCCGGATGGATTCTTTGAGAGAGGGAATCTGGACAGACAATCAGTCGCATGTGTGTGCACACACGCATTCCTAATTTTAATCATCACTCTTCACAATTAGCAAAATGAAGTTGACACGAGCTTGAATAATAAATCTAACAGGAGTTGATGAACACTGGGAAGCTGATGATTAAGCCTTGGGTTTTTGGTTTTGTTTTTCTCTCTGAACTTTACAAAAACACAGAAAATAATCAGCATATCAGACAATCAGTAGAAAATGGTTCAGAACTTTAAAAATAAACAAGCAACGTGTATTATGCAAAATGTGCAGACTGCGCCAGTACCAGAGTCCTGTGAGCTTACTGGCATAGCTGGTTTAGTTTTACAAACTGGGAAGGTTTGCATTCCTTGTGTGTGTTGCCAGACCAAGTTTTCTACTGTAGCACCTTTGAATTCATTAGCTTAGAACTGCTTTTAATTTGGTGTTTCCCTGGAGAGCCATTATATTTTTCTGCTGTCAGCCTGATGTTGAAGAGCAAAAAGGGAAGCGGCAGATGTGGCATTTTCATCTATTTTCTATCATACTTGAAAATGGCTTTAACTGCTATACAGAGAAAAGAGCACTGCTTTAAAAAAAATCCATTTGCATGTATTAAGTAGCTTTACATTAAAGTTCATTTCAAAGACTGGTAGTGTGTTCAGCGAAAAAACAAAGTTTATAATCCTCCCATTTCAGAATTAAACTTCCATCGAAATGTGTGTAGGAATATTTTATTATTTGTAACATACCAGCTGAGGGAAAGAAAACACAGTGTTGAACGACGTGTCTGGGGAAGGCAGTGGCGGAACATGTGCATCTGTTTTAGGAAGAGAAAATTTTTAACACCAAAGTTAAAACATTTCAGAAGAGATTTGAAATTGTTCCTACAGTATAATATCCCTGCACTCCTAATGTGGCTATATATATAGTTGACTGCCTCATTTACTTTAATAGGCTACTTGAATAACATAATCATAGCTATAAGCATGGTGTAGGGTTGTAAGGGGCACGAACCACTAATGCTTTCTGACGCTTTAAATGACTTCTTCATAAAATGTTCTTTAATAATGGTAAAGCTTTTAGCACTAGGTGTCAAAAATGACTAGAATAGAAGCCTCCCCTCCCTGCTGGCACCAAAGTATTATTTCCTCTTATAGGAAAGCGTGTGTGTTATAAATAAATGGCACTAGGGCCAAGGTTTTACAGCAGAGTCCCATATTTACTGCCAAATCCAAGGAACCATTTTCAAACAAACCCACCCCATCCATGCTATTGACGGATGCATTGCTAATGTAGTTCAGGTTGTTTTTTCCTTTCTTTTCTCCCCGCACAGCCCAAGAATCAGGATCCTTCCTCCTTCGCAACCCCGTCAAATAAGGTTTAGATGCCCTCCAGGTGTGCTGGTCGCAGCGCCCATCATTCTCGGCCAGTGTGGTCAGCACATCTGGAAGGCAACAGTTTGCAGAATGCTGCTCTAGACCATGAAGGACTGGACTGGACTTCTGAGGAATTAAAACCAAGCACTGCAATATTTCCTAAAGTATCCCCTTGATTCCGAAAGTTACAATGGCTGAATGGTCATCTATAAGTAGAGAGGAGAGGGGGCTTCTCTCTTTCTCACCCCCTCCCCAGTAGCCTAAGTGTTGCTACATTTCAGTCTGACCCAGAGACATTAATCTCATTGAGAAATCAGATACAGCTTTCTGCTTCTAGGAGAAGAAAACAATGGAGGTATGTTTGTTTTGTACTGTACCTTTTTTCTTCCAAGCCAACCTTCTCTCCCCTCCTTCTTTGTGTTTCCTCCCTGTAGGTTATTTGGAGTTACAGGAAACTGTGCCGCCTGCAGCAAACTCATTCCTGCTTTTGAAATGGTGATGAGGGCCAAGGACAATGTTTATCACCTGGACTGCTTTGCATGTCAACTTTGTAATCAGAGGTAAGAGCGTTCGTTGGTCACCTTTCATGAACAGAAGCCAACTTGGCACTGACCTGGAATAGGATGGTACAGAGCACAAGATCATGCTCTCATCCTCTGGGCAGAGGTGGCTTTGCCCAATAATGACCTAAAATGGCTTGGGCATAATTCACGTTGGGGACCGCTGCGTTTTTCGATGCCCCATCACCCTTCTGCTGCTCCACCCTAATGCTAAACAGCAGTGCAGCATTACAACAGGTTCAGTGGCTTCCTTCCCTCTTCACACACAGCAATTTGCATTGGTTCCTAGGTGGACTGTTTGCAAACTAGAATCCGATGCTAGTCCAAGGGGAAACAAGGAGCGAAAGCTTCTTATTTTTGCGGAAGGGGATAGCTCACATGCCAGAGACTTAGGAGAGGCATTGGATTCGTTGAGCATTACAACTGAATGCAGCTGCCATATCAGGCTTAAATGACAGCTCTCCCTTGATGTTGCTAACATCTCTGATCACCAAGGGCACCTTGAAGAGAGCCCCCTGTGACTGTCCCATTTGACGATTCTGTCACAGGGTGAACATCCAATGGATTTTTTATGATTCGGTCTATCATATTCCCTTTGTCAGCCCTGGGGTTCTGCTTTGTCAGCCCTTGCTATGCTGAAAGTTGGACATCCATCTGTAAGAGGAACCAAAATTGGTGCATTCTTTAAATTGCTAAAGGAAAGCATGCAAATATGCACCTGAAAACCATGTGCGGAATTTTTGAAGATTATACAAATAAGCCAGGTTTGCACAAATCACGCTAGAACCATGGGCTTTCAGGTGGTTATCTGCGCACATTTCATTAGCAGTTTAAGAAATGTGTGTCTTAGAGATCAGAGGGAGGTGTGAACAGTCATGACCCACTTCTAGTCATAGGATCAGAAGTGGGCAGGCTGTCTGGTGAGCTCAGATGAGCCTTATTTCCCTGATTTGGCCTATCCCTACATGAGGATGTCCCTTCCTTTTGCATATATGCTTGGTTTTTTATCTGGAGCATCTTTTGGAAAAACTGTTAAGCTAAATCTGGGCTGTATTTTGGTATCTGTGCTTAAACATTACTGGACTGCAAATCTTCATATCATGGTGTTTGTTTGTTTGTTTGTTTGTTTTTACTACTTTATCAGTTTTTTAAAAGCCAGAGACTTTGATACATGTACATGTGTAATCAGATGTTTCTGTGTGCCCAAGGACTTTTGGAGTTGAAAAACAGTAAAAAGGAACTTTTCTGGAAGAGACCAGGAGCGGGGGGATCAAACCTTGAGTTTTAGTGAATTTATTTAAAAATAACAAGCAGGATAAAGGACAGCTCTGCTAATCATACCTGCCTAGGGAGGCTGTTGTAGTAAATGGACGTACAGCCATTTTACCACCCATACAACCGAATACACAATGCACCCCCCTTTCATGGTGAGAAGGAGATCATTCCAAGCAGCAAGACAAAAAGACATCTGAAACAAACTAGATGTGTCTTGTGTTTAATGGTAGTAAATGGGGGCTGGGGATCAGGTTTGGGCAGCATTTACAGAGACATTGATACAGAAGAGGGGAGAAGAAGGGGCTTCATGTAGCCATTCCATGAAGAAAGGGATTGAGTGACATTTGACAGTGATGAATTTGGTACATTTCCAGGCAGACTGGATGTAGGAGGAGTAGATTACAAAAACGGGGAAAGAGAGAGGTGAATTGAGGCACAGATAACCCAGCCGATAGGAGAGTGGCCTGCATATTGTAGCCATCCCGGGGAAAGGTATTTTATATCTCTCAGGCCAAGTATCTTGTAAGGAGCAGTTTGGCGTCTTTAAAAGGAACTGTAAGCTGGGCTGGTTTCTCAGCTTTCTTGGTGGAGCAGGGAGGTGTGCTTGGATGTTGGTTAGGCTTCCATTCATTAGCAGACTTCTTGCCTTCTCTGCTCATTCATGCCGTGCAATACAAAACTTTATTGTATATTGCTAATTTTTCCCCTGCAGGAATCACTTTTGCCTAGGAAACAGAATGTAACCCCTGGGTAACCACACAATCATATATATATAAAATAAAAACACAAATGTCTTGTACATTCCAGAAATAGGTCCTATTGAGTCCTATAGGATTGGGTCCTGTACTTGTATAGGATTGGATTCTCAATATTGGTCATATAAATACATCTTCTAATTTCTTTTGTTACATATTCACATTGGTTGCAGAGTACTTTCTGCTTCAAAGGGATTTCCATATGGGAATGCTTGGGATGTGACCAACTTCCTAAGTTAAAAGGCATGGGAAAGCAAAAGGCACACATGGAAAAGGCAGGACTTAATTATACTTGTATGAAAAGTTTAAGGTACAGAAGTGTCTTGCATGGCCATGCCTGTGTTGCTTACATTGGGAAATTAAACTCTCGATCCCTTTGCAATTTTTAAAATTAGATTATCATTTTTCATGAAGCTTGGTGTGGGATCAGCACCTGGCTCTTTAGAGCATGGAATGCCCAGATGACAGTGCAAGAGGAACTTATGTCCAAATTACTCGCTCATTATGCGTTGTACAACTTAAGAGCTGGAGATGCTTCTTGAACGTGTGGGATGATATTTTATTTATTTATTTATTTATTTAAACATTTCTATGCCGCCCCTTGCCTAGGCCTTGGGGCGGCTTACAACATCATTCTTATTTCATTTGCAGAGAACCACCACTTGTGCAACAGTGCTTTGGTGGTTCTAAAAATGACCCTGTTGTTTTCAAAATGGGGTCACTCAGTTACTTTTTTGATCTTCAAAAGCTTCATAGCACAAGTCTTGGGTCTTCGTGTTATGCAATAGAGCCAGCAGAGACAAAAGAGTCCCAGTGGATATTGGGAGAACAGGAGTCACCAGAAATTTGTCACATCCCAAGTTTCATGGGGCCCTTGAGGCCACAAAGTAAGCTCAAGCATTCACTCAGTTCACCAGTGGAGTAGGATTTTTTCTCAAGAAGACCAGTCCGGACCTGCAGATCCATCAAGCTGAACATAGGCTGCAAGCCACGCATGGCAGCTGACCAAGCCCTCTGTAAATCTACTGTCCTGCAAAAATACGGGAGCTGCCAATACCTGACTGATCAGAATACACAGCTTGCAGTGCTGGAGTGTTGACTTGCAGGTCTCATAGCTGTGTCTCCAAGGAGAGTCCAGAAATTCATGCAGGACATTGATCCTTATCAACAAACCCATCCAAGCATGTTCTATCTCCACCAAGACCAGGTCTTTTATACATCCAGTGCGTTCTTGTTACCCATTCTAGACCAGGCCTTCCCAGAATGCTGCGAATTACAACATCAAAGAATATGGTGTTGCTGGGAAACTTGTTTCTCCTCCGGGTAATGTGAGGACTGCTTGCTGAACTGGGAAGTAATGGGGAAATCTGAGGTGGCTGGCAGATGAATTGTCCCTACTCATGAAAACCTCTGGGTGCTTCAACCCTGCCATGCTGTGCAGTGCTACTGGTGCCCAGTAAGCTAGACTGAAGTCAGAAATTGTACAGGATGGCTTAGTGTAATACTGAGCATAGGAGTAGTTCTAACTCTCAGGAAACCACTATTCCCTATTTTTATAGAGCACCTCTTCATTTCTCCTGGTGCGTTATTAAGACTATAACCCTTTTCTCAATTATCTGAGATTAAGTCCCATTGAGGACAGCCGGTCTTGCTTCAGAAGGAAGATGCATAGGATTGCACTGTTAAGACAGGTCTTGAGAAGCCGCTAAAATGTAATTTGTGAAGGCTTAGGCATGCCTGTTACACTAAATGCATAATTTGCATCTTTGTCTGTCGGACTGGCAGATATTCATTAGGACTACAGACAAACGGGGACAAGAAAGTTTAACCAATCCCTCCCAACGGGTGACCCCAGAAAAATCCCAATCCACATGAGCTACTTAGAAGAAAGACTTAGCTTGGAAATGGAACAGAATTAATATTAGAAGCACGCAGCAGTGACACAGACGCAAATAGATGGAGTGCCCCACCCTAACGTGGGGAGCAAAATGATGGGAGAAGCAGCCCAGGCTGTTCTCCTTTGTTGCTAACTTTTAAAATTATTTTTTTACAGTTGAGCATCCCTCATGCAATTGGAATTGTGCAGCTGCCATAATTATAGCTTTCTACAATTACATTCTAAAACAAAGCCAAATTGACCTTTTTCATCACGTTGTGCAGAAAATTAAAATATCAGACAAGTAATAACCACTGTTTAAACTATGTAATAATGCTAAGCAATTAGAAGTTACAGGGCCATTTACAGTTGCTATACATCAGCCTTGTTTTGGTGCAGAACTAAAGAGCCTGCATTCAAAATAAGGTCAGCCTTACCCTACCAGTAGAATCCATTCAAGTAAGAAATAATTGCGCACGATTTTGCATTGAAACTCAAAAGCCTTTCCTATCCTCATTGCTCCAAACCACTGTTCTAGTGTCATTATTAAAAGTGCCTAATACGTTCTCGTTGCTCGCTTCATTTATTGCATGCTGTAATGGGGCTACATATCTTTAGCGCTGGTTATGCACAATTAGCACTTAGTTATTGTCTTGTCACTTCATCCCGTACAAGACAAACTTCTCTAATGTGAGAAGTCAGCTAATCTTTATCAGTCACAAAAGGCAGGTAATTTTTGTTACCTTCAGTATAAAGGATGGTAGGTTTCTTTTTCTGTGTAGGGAGAGAATCTTACTTAGTTTGGCAAGTGAGTGCTCTTCCTTCCTTCTGTAGAAAAACAGAAATGACGTGGCCATGTCTCTTTTGCTACCCAAGCAGGGATTTCAGTGTAAGGACGTACATATTCACCAGCAGAAATGGTAGATGCTAGTCACAAAGGTGGTTGGTAGTGTTCCTGGCCACGGGTATGCAGAGGAATTCCGCCTCTGACACAGGAAGGGGCGTAAAGCCATCTCGGCCCTGTAGCCATCAATCGCTAAACTGGCCCTTAACAAAGTTTCTCTGGAATTCCCATTACTAATTGTGTGCAATCCTCAAAGCCGCAGAATAACAAAGGGGGCTTCAGACCTATGTCATGGAACATCTTTAACTGAAGGCCCACATTTTTAACTGAAACATTTCTTCCAAATTTATTTTTTAAAGGTGAATGCCCTGCACAGGGGGATGAAGAAGCCTGCTTCCCTTAGCCCTGTTGTGCCTAAGTTTGGATTCGGCCCAATAAAAGCAGTAGTAAAGAGAGCTATTTTGTAATTCAGATTAATAGGCTCTCCTTTTGTTTTCTTAGATTTGATGTAGTCTGTGGACACACACTGCTGGAACACTTTTGGGAAACCGTTTCTCACCCAGACTTTTAATACAGGACAGGACTTTGAATTCAGAACAGAGAGGGATTATACTCATTTAGGGGTAGAGCCAGATAGTTGAATTTCCCAGGTTCAGTATCTTGTTTGTCCAGTTAAAGGATCAAATAGCAGCTGATGGAAGAGATCTCTGCTTTCAGCTGTGGACACCCACAGCCAGTTGAGAATGCAAGATTTGGCGATCTGATTCAGGAATGAAAGTAGCTCTTCTGAAGGGAGAAGGTGCCGTCTCTCTCCCCCACGTGCCGCCATCACTGTTCCTGTAGCCTGTCATTTGTCGCAGGATGAAGTGGCTGGATTTCTGCAACATGGAGCCCATAACCTCCCAGCGTGATTTAGGAATCTGGAAGATCAGCGTTCTACATTGCACGGCCAGCTTAGCCAAATAGAAAGACTTCCTTTTGAGAGTGTTCAGCCTGCAACCACTGGGAAGAGGAGCGGCAGGAAGCACAACAGGGGTTTTCTTGGCGGGGGGAAGCAAAACCATTGGGCCCAACCTGCACTTTCCACCTTGCAGAATAGTCCCCTTAACAGTGGCATGGTAGATGGAAGAACGATAGTGTAAGACGAGTGCTGATCTGATTTCAAAGCATTGGAGCCAGAAATGAGGGTTGTGCCTGCACACAACCCCTTCTTGAAATCCCTCAGCTTGCCTGTTAAACCGCAGTTTCCTGTGATGATTGAGATGGGAGACTGGTTTGAGCCCTCCTTACAACCAAGTCTTTGGACGACTACAGCCGGAGGGGGCCACTGCCAGGCTGAGTCAGCACTGTGCTGGATGGGCCTGTTCTCCACTCAGTGGGCCCAGAACCCTGGGAAGGTAGAAACTCGAGAAGTTGATGCCGTAGTGAAGGAAGTGACTTGGTGGCCCTTTCGGTGCTTTCACAGCCGTTCTCCTGTTAGCTGAGCAGGGCAGGGAACGGCTGCCCTCTTTGCTGTGGGTGAGCTTGCAGTGTGTTTGCAAGCTTGGCTTGTCACTGGGGTGGAGAAGCTCATTTTGCACAAAGTGAGAGAGAAGAGAGAGCAGGAAGCACTGTGTGGCACCAGTTGGCATTACCTGCATGGCAGTGGCTTTTCAAAGGAAGAGAGGGTGAAAACAAATCCCCCCATCTCTGGACTGCAGCATGTCTATCGGCACTGCCTGGAACTGCCGAGTTTATCAGCTGCGGAAAGGATGCACCTTACCATTGTCGTGTTGCGGTGCAGCAGCCTGCCACGCTGTCTGGGAATGATGGGTGTTGCCCTGGAGGGTGCCAGCTTGGGAAGGCCGAAGCTGAACTCACTCTGGGACAAGAGGGGCAACGCCATGCTGCTGTGGGTCCCCCTGAGAGACGGCGCCTCCCTCTCATTGCAATGTTAAGCACTGAGCTGAGATGGGAGGGAAGAGGAAAGCTGGAAAGGGGACTAAAGATGGATCCACAACCTTTTATTCTCTTTCCACCATAACCTGCGCAGTTATGATTTCAAGTGAATTGCTTTTAAAAATGTGTGTGCATATATATATATATATGCACATAATAATAATAATAATAATAATAATAATAATAATAATAATAATAATAATATAAATACATTGATTTCCCCTTTTTTCTTGCAAGGAATCCACAGTGGCAGGTGGAAACCCATTTAGTAATAGATACTGTTATGATAGGAAGATGGTGCAACTCCTGAGTAACCTGGGACAAAAATGAGCCAATTAAAATTAGCTGATTAATTTCAGAAAAAAACTGATTTGTGTTAGCAGAGCAGAAGCAAAACTTTTAAGGTCCTCCCCACCTGCAAAACTAGAGTTTGGAAAAAGCTGGTGTGCCTTTGCAGTCTTCTACTTTCAAATGCTGCATTCAGTAAAATGTAGGTGGAATATAATGAGATATTTAAAAATAAATACATTGAGCGTGCAAGAGATCTGGATTGAGGAGTGTGCTTTCTATGAAACCAGTTTGACCATAAATAACTTAAACATTTTCAGAACCCTTCTGTTATCTGTATTTTCAGTCAAACACAGTGAGTGGGAATTAATCCAAAGATGGGGGAAAGAGAGAAAGAGAAAGGAGTGGGGAGGGTTGAGAGGGGGAGGAAAGTCCACAAATAAACAGCCCAATTTTCCTTCAGGAGCCAAGCTAATTCTTTTCAATCCACTTTTTTATTACACTATTTTCCCTCACTCTATTTAGTGAGCATAAGGATAAATTTCCAAAGCTACCCAGTTGGAAAATAAATGGGTTCGCCGTTTGTCTAGCATTCCAATCTTTACAAATGTAAATCAGTCCAACTGCTGCTCCATTTAAAACCTCACAACTTCACAAAACATTAAAGGCCTCCTTTCAACACACAATTTACTCTGTGACAATTCCCTCAGATTTCTGCTTCGAACATCATTAGAAACTGACTGACTGACTGATAAAAGGGAGGGGGCAGCTATCAGAGGTTGGGAAGGTCAATATGTGTAATTATATGTACTTTTACTGGGTCAACTACACCAGACACTGCTATTTGAAGGTTAAATTGTTACAATTAAGTACATATACAGCCTATTCCCGTAGCTACTCTGTTGTTAAATCTACCGTAAACAATCCACATTTATTTCTACTCCTAATTGTGTCCAAGATGTCGCTGTTTGGAAAATTATACGACAAAAAAGAACATTGTAATCCATTACCGAATTAAACAATACTTTCTAGTCTAAAGTGGGTAATTAGCTGAGGGGAACTAGTTTTCATCTATCCACATCAATGCTAAGAAGTTCATTTGGGTGACTCTCTTTCTTTTAATTGGAATGTCGCACATAGCTCCTCCCAAGATGTTTTTATAGATGGAGCATTTGCCACAAACAGAATATGACCCCCGATGCAAAATCATTCATTAGCAAAACTCGTGTGTACGCCAAGAGACCCCTTGGTGTCTGTGTTGAGGGGGGGGTCCCTTCCTTCCTTCCTTCCTTCCTTCCTTCCTTCCTTCCTTCCTTTCTTTCTTTCTTTCTTTCTTTCTTTCCCTTAAAGAGAACTTTCTCTCTCTCCCCCTCCCTCTTTCGAAAGAAAGCAAACCCATTGTGGGAGCAACGCAATATGCCACACTTAGTGTGAAATTACTCTGGCTCATTCACATGACCCCTCTCAGGCCCCCAAACGTGTGATTGTGGGCATGTAGACTGAATTGAGAGCCAGAGTGGTGGCGTGGTTAAGAGTACAGGGTTGGGACTCAGGCGATCAGGGTTCTAGTCCCTGTTCAGCCATGGAGCCAACTGGGCAACTCAGGCCCCATTGCAGACTCTCAGTCCAGCCTACCTCACAGGGTTGTTGGGAGATGATTGAGAGCAGGAGGAGGAGCATGATGCAAAGCCACCCTGAGTTCATTAAAAGAGGAAAAAGGCAGGATATAAATCTAAAAAATGAGTGAGCATGAAGAAGCCATCCAGTGCGGTTTTTGCCATGCTGTTGAAGCCTAATACCACATTGTAAGCCCAGAGGGAAAGAGAGGAAGGAGAACAGTGAATCAAACCTGATGCAAAATTTGCCACCTGCATGTTTATGCAGGTGTGCAGCAATCCATTTCCTCATCACTTTCAAAGTTGGGCGGAAGGCTGGAGGTTGGGAACGGCTGAGGCACCCATGCGTGGTCAAGCCAGTTACCCACTGGCCTTTGCTAGTGATACACACTGCCTGCCCTTCTGTGGATGTTACAAGGGTTACAACGAGAAAACATTCAAAGAGCACATTAGATCAACAGTGGGCAGCCTTCAAGAGGTTTTAGCCTATAATTTTAATGATCCCTCACCATTGGCTGTTATGGCTGGGGCTGATGGGAGCTGTAGGCCAAAACATCTGGCGGGACAAAAATTACCTGCTCTCCTTTGCATGGCTCAAAATGCTACCCAATTGCTTGGATTTTGTTGAGCTTGTAAGGACTCTTCTTTGAGTACTTATTGTATTGCTGGGAAAAGATGGTGATTTTCTGTTGCACATGTAAAAACTCTAGGTTTGTTTTGTTTTTGACTGAATCCTGTAGAAAACTGGGGCTAGCTGGAAAAAATTCAGCTGTCCAACTTGAAGCAGAACTCTTCCAAAGAGAAGCAAATCTGGATCTGAGCCCTCCAAAGCTTGATTAGCCAAGTTGGTCTTGGAGTGACGCAAAGATCCAGGCAGTGTGTCTCCAAAAGTACACACATTTCTCCCCATATTTGCCATACAAAGGGAACACTGGGAGGGAGGGAGGGGAGGGGCTATAGCTTTATGACTGGTAGCTCTAGTTTCTAATCATAGTGAAGGTTTCAGCAAGATTCTCAGAGCTTTGGTTTCTCTCACATATGCTGCAGTGATGTATCGAAGAACTCTTTCAGAATCCATTGTGCTTTGCTAATTCTCCCTCCCCAAAGCAGGCACATTAAGAGCTTTGGTGGAGTTTGGGGAAGCTGTAGGATTGGGTGCTGGCTTGAAAAAATGCCAGATGTTCACATCTTTCTGCCTTTGCCACTAGATCTTCCACATATCCACTTAAAAAACAAAACAAAGCCTTAATTTTCTAAATTATTCATTTTAAGTCACTTGCCTCTGCACCTATCCTTCCAAAACTTTGCATGTTCCTTATCCTGGGATACCTATACAATGTGTGCCATTGTCATGTAAATTATCCCAAAAGCTGGACTCCAAAGTCACTTACAAGTGATCCCTGCTGGCAGGTTTACCATTTTCAAGTTAGGACAGAAAAGGAAAAGCAACTAGGAGGGGAAAATGCAAAGTCTTTGTGGTAGAATCTAGCAGGACATGGACTCGGATCTAAACCCAATGACTGGGCTGCTGCTTCCTCTTCCTCATGGCTTCAGCAGTGCCATGGGCAGCAGGAGGGAGGTGGCCAACTTAACACATTAGTCCACATCAGAAGGGGCTTCCTTCAGGAAGAGCAACTAGGCCAGCAAAATTTGTCAAAAGTTGCCAGGAAGAAATAAAAGTGTTGGCAGGGTTTTTTATATGAGAACTTAAAGGTATCTAAAGCCCCTGCATCTACTTGTCTGACACTTGATAGGTTTCATCCCTCCACAAGGAGACGGCAAGGCCTGCAGAGTTCCCTCAAAAAAGAGCTGCACTCGTTTTTTCTGATTTCCAACAGTTCTCAGTGGAAGACACAAATCTGTGGATTTCCAGACCCAAATTTGGATTTGCCTTCCAAGTTGAAAGGGTAGCTTCAGAATTGCTCCAAGATGAATTGGTCTGTTTCTGAAATGTTTGAATCAGAGTCCAAACTGAATACTGTGGTTGGTACACATTTCTAGTAGGAAACCATGGATAACATACTTACCCAATAGGCTGATTTCTCAGTCCAGAAACGAAGAGGCCTTGTGAGATGCAGTAATCCAAGTCTGAAAGACACACATCACCTGGTTTAGGTTTGTTTGGTATCATGTAATGCAATTTGAATCCTCTGTGGGGGGTTTCTCATTTTCTTTTTCTCCCCACCCCACTTGTCTTTCCAGGTTTTGTGTGGGAGACAAATTTTTCCTAAAGAACAACATGATTCTGTGCCAGACGGACTATGAGGAAGGTTTAATGAAAGAAGGTTATGCACCCCAAGTTCGCTGATACGATGCCTCACCGCTAAGAATATTGAAGCACTACATTCTTAACCCTTTTCTTTTACTTTTATTTTCTGTTGCTCGTTCAACATGTATATAAGAAATGATGGCAGAACCTACTGAATAGCATAGATATAGGGAGACAGGATGTGGAATAAAAGGCGGACTGCAAATATATGTAGTAAACTTGCACCAGTTCAAAGTTGAATGTTTATTAAAAGATAATGTACATACTGCTGAAGGGTTTTGGTTTTGTTTGGCTTGCTGTTTTGGGGTTTCTCCTTTTTCTTTCCCTCCCTTTTTTGTGTCATTTGGCATGAGATGCTTATTTTGGACTAATGTATATAATGTATTGTAATATTTGAAGCACAAATGTAATACAGTTTTATTGTGTTACCATTTGTGTTCCCGTTTGCTTATTTGTATTGTTGCATTTAGTACAATCGGTGTCCAACCCTTATTGTATAGTTAAGCTTTCTGTATCTACCAGCTATTTTGAAAGAGCTGTATCTTTCTAGTAAAAACAAAACAAACAAAAAAACCAAAAAAAGAGAGTTTTAAGAGGCAATCCCATGCATTATTCTCCATGGAAGAGTTTGACATAATGCTATTGACACTTGAACTCTTTGATTAAAAGTGATGGGCAAGATCTCGCCAAAGTTAAATACTTAGTTCCATTGACTTGGACAGGATATATTTAAGTGCATGCTTAACTCTCCCATTGAAATGGATGGGATTTATAAGTACTTAACTTTTGACTGGATTATCATTCTAGCAACAGACAGCACAGAAGTTGTTACGGTTCGGGGTCTTTCAGAAGATCTGCAGCAAGCTGCTTTCTTTTCTTTTTAAGGGAATGATATTAGGCATTTTATTTCAACATAATTCATGGAAAGTACTTCCTGTTTTGCCACAGGATTCAGTGTTGTTTTTCATTTTATTGACAGGAGTTTTCAACTTTACGGAGCAGGCGTTTTAATTATCTTGGGGGCTTCCATGCTCTGAATGCTCCCTGGGGTGGAAATATGTATTTGCTTATTTCCATTATAACTGGGAGTAAGGAGCTGAGCCCCAGTACAACTCAGTGCCTTTGGGTGTCATGTAAAAATTTTGTATGTATATATATATTTCTGAAGTTATTTTAATGTAGCATAGTGATTTCTGCTCCTGTACAGAAACGTTATTTAAAAAAAAATCAGTGTATTTCCTAAACTTTATCTGGTTTGAGTCCAGCATACCTAAGAGACTGTCTCCCTTCCTCTATGGTTATCTCAGCTGTAACGTTGGCCAAGAGCGCCCCCTTGAGGTTTCCTTCTGTGCACCAACTTGAGACAGCTGGGCCTTTCAAAGAGGCATGAACGGCATGAACCGTACATCTGTGGATCCCCTTCCTTCATGCGGGAGACTCACCAAAAGCTGCATGATCTTTCAGAAGCTTTGTCAGGCATTTTGCTTTTGGGCTGCCATCTTGGGAGGGAATGGAATTGTAGCGCCTCCAGTAGAATGCTGAGTTTTTAGCATCTGTTACTTTGTAGATGTGTTTGATCAAAATTTAACTGGATATTGTATTTTGTTTTGTTTCTTAATTTATTGTTATCCATTCCAAGTTGTTGGGGTGGGGCAGTCTAAAAATAAATAAAATCTAAGGATTGGATGGCAATATCTCCAGCTAGTGCTTCTCAACACTCTCCCACCCTTTCTTATTTTGGCCAACAGCTAGTTGCCCAGTAAGCCTACCGACATCAGTCCGCAGGGAAGAACACCATCATCATGACCTCAGTGCCTACCATTACCCCTTCTTGTGCTTCAGCCCAGCCATCTGAACAAAATCTGCTTTTGGTTTCTGCTTGGCAGCCAGTGCCACCCTTTTAATCATAGCGTTGGTCCAACAGGAAGGATGACATAGCTCAGCAGAACCACTGGTCCCCCTTACCAAGTATTGAGAACTTTTGATGATCTGTAGTGCTTCACACAGGGGGACCTCTTGTCTGTTCTTGGACTCCTCTGACCAGAACTGCCAGATGTTGATCCCAAGCACAGCTGTGCAGTAAGGGTGCACAAAGGTTCCTGGGAGTTTTGCTACTTTTTAAATGTGTTTTCATGAATAATCCATCACTGGGAATTGATGACTAAACAACACAGCAACTTGTGGCTGAGAATCTACGTTAATCTGTATGTTCAAATTTAGTTTTGTGAGAACCTCATCCTCATTTTGTACCCATTTCATAGATGGGAGACAGGTTTAGAGGAAAACATGGCTTTACTAAGATTGCAATTTTAGTCCAATTCAGTTCACCGAAGCTGTTTACAGACTATATCTTACCTGTTCCCAGGATGCTGGGTTCAAGGCAAAGTAGATGAGAATGTGGTTGTTACTTCCAGGAGAAATTTCACCCAGTTTTGAAGAAAGGCAAAAATGATATCAAAAGAAACCACATTATTAGATTTGTCCATACTGAGATTACCAGAAATGTAATTCACATTATGCCAGAAAAGGCATTTCAACAAAGCTTTCCTTGGTCCAAGGCTAGTTTTGATTTGTTTATCAGGCTAAGAAGAGCACTGCCAAGGGAACATCCTTTCCATGATACAGCACTAGTGATTCGGCCTACTAATTTATCTCTAAAAGAATTAGCAGTTAAAGAAGCTCTTCTTGACGTCCTGGCCTAGGGCTTATGATTTTCATAATATGCTCCTAGTTTTGATCATGATACCAGTGCTGTGGAAGAATTGTTATCAGAACATGTGCCGTGTGTGTGCCTTTATATTAAGTGGCCCACTGGGATCTGTAGCTATTTTCATATGCGCACACATTTGATAGCAAGGCTCAGAGTGAGGGTCCTTTTCCAGGCTTGCTTGGAGATTGGAGAATCACCTTTGGCTTGCTTGGAAATTGGGGGGTTTTCCATGAAAAGCACATGTTTTGTCACTGAGTGCATGATACTTACATGGCCAGGTGAGCATTTATGGGGCTCCCCCCGCCAATGATGACATCTTGTTTTTAAATCACATTTCTCAGTGTTCTTTGAAAGAAGAAAATAACACCTCCTGCAATGATTTACAATAGCAAAGAACAGAAGTGCCCATCGAGGAAGGAAAAAGACAGTGGGAAAACAATTTTGTTAGTGTCTTTTACCTCTGCGGGTAAAGTGAGTGTTTTAAAGATTCCCTTCTACCCTGTGTAATGCTAAGCAGCTTTTTATAATGTTATCAGCAGTAGGCAGTTTGCTATCATCTGTGCCTAGAACAAATCTTGTCAAAAAACAGAAGATCAAGGGGTGATTGCTGGGTATAATTTGAAACATTTAATTGATTCTTCTGAAAGTTCTGCCCATGCGGCTTTGTCCAACTACATTATCAATTTGCCCATTTGTGGTTCAATGGGCTATTTAAAAAATCCTCCTAAATCCTAACCTGATACTGAGTACGTGGTTTAAATATAGCATAGCTTTCCACCGCCTGCAGACCATGCTCCCCCACCGTAAACAAAAGGAGAGTAGGCTGTCCTATTGCCATGGCATGAGTGCAAAAGGTAAACGCATCTGCTGTGTCCTAGTTGCAGATCATAGGTCTACGCCATTGGGTCAAAGTCCACTGCACATGCTATCACAAGGAACACGCATGGGTCAATATGTACATAGCAGATGTTTTAATAACTTATTTTCCTGTCCAGTAGCATCATCGTGGCAAAAAGAGATTCATTTTTCTTGTCCGTGTCTTTTTCGATGGAGTCTGCACAGGAGAAGCAACCTGTCCCCACCCCCCACCCCCAGTCAGTCAAATACACCTGCACAATTAATATGCTTGCATGGCAATGAATTCAGAAATCCCCCAGATAATCCAGCCTTTGGCTCATGGCAGTTCCAGTGCCCAGCAAGGCACTAACACTGGCGAAATTAAAAAGCAGAGCCCACAGACAGGAGAGTGACATGCTCTGGTCCTTCTCAGTGTGGCAACAATGTTCATTGAGATCATAAAACATCTTGCCACCGCCAAGTATAGTTGGGGAGTTTTTAATATAGTGGGGGAAAATAAACTTGGGAACTCACCACGCACATGTCCCATCACTGCAAAATCAAGTTACCAGGGCTGACACGGATTTGGGTGTGGGGACCACCCTGCAGACCTCTTTGTTCTCAGGGGTTAAATATCCAGTCCAGTTCCCTCAGACATGCCCAAAGGTTCGTTGCCACCATGACAATCAGTTCATGCCACTCTGTAGAAGATGCATTAAGCAGGTTATGCCCTTGACAAGAATGGGCCTGAAAGATGTTCTATCCGTACCGAGCATGTTACAGCCAAGTAGTTTTGGGTCCACATCTGCTGAGTCCTGTAGCAATAAGGAACCTACCGGTATGGGCTGCTGTCCATGGTTGATGAGGTCAGTTGGTTTCCAGTCACCCCGCTGTGATGTCCAGTTGAGGCTGTAAGACGACACCTGCCCAGTTGGCCCTCTGAAAGGTGAGGTTGACTCGGGTGCTTGACAAAGTTGCTCCTATGCACGTTCTCCTAGTGGTTAGAGGCCGAGTGGCCCTTTACTAAAGTGAGAAGCTTCAGGCAATGACAGGGTTGAAGGGTTGTGCAGGGGTTGTCGATAACCCATGGGTTTTTGGTGAAATGTGGGTAGTTGTGTTCTCTGAACCCAGTGGCGCTAACAAGCCATGGCTTATTAACCACAAGCAACCCTCAAAGAGAACCCATGGCCTGTTGTTCAGTTGTGAACTGTGGGTTCTTCATCATGGTTTGTCACCTTGACTGGGTTCAGACAAAACCATCAGCCGGAATAGGAAGGATGATGGCTGGCTGAAGCAGATGTGGAGAAAAGCTCAGAGCCTGTCTCCAGCATGTCACAGGTCAGAGTTCATGTTGCCTGTTTCATTGCCAGTAGTAGTAACACCTTATACCATTAGCATGATTGTATCAGCACCAAGTTGCCCAGCAGAGGTTTTCTGGGTAGATCATACACTTAATAGACCCATGGATGCAAGTAATGGTTCCAGAAGTGCACAAATGGCCTCTAAATTCTCAACTCTGTGGATTGACAATTTCGCCAAGTTTCTCCAAGGCAAGGAGAAATTCTTCCAGCCATTTTATTTATTTTAATTTATTATTTCAATTTGCATGCCTCTATGTTAGCCTGCACTTGGGATCTCTTTTCCACTGGTAGGACTCACAATTGTCCAGATTGTCCAGCTTTCTTTTCCTAAGGGATTTATCTGTAACATGGCCTTCGTTTTGCATCTACCACAATGCCCTATTTCTAGCATTGTTCCAGAGCGAAAGTGGTCAGCATTTTGAATAAATGTTGTGAAGAAATAACTGCAGAAAATTCTGCACAGTAGCCTTCTATTTTTAGGATAGGAAAAAGAAAAATCTGGGAATATTTTTGAGAGAAAGCCTTCCAAGAAATGGCAGCTCAGATCTTGTTGCCATTCTTCAGGATTCAGCACCTTCCAAATGTTAAATTTCCAAGGAGTGGTTGAGAATATATTTCATCTCTAATGCAGATCTGATAGCCCTGCTAGCCCTAGCAGGGGAGGGAATCCATCTCCAGGGAAGGAGGAAGCCAGGGTCCTCTAATTTCCTGAAAGTTCTATTCCCCCATGGAAAAGACTCCTTAAATGCCTTCTAAAAGACATTTTATAATTTATTTCAGATTTCTCTTGGTGGTGTTTCTGAGCTTACCTGGCCACTGAACTATAGGGTTTCCTCTGCTTCTTAGTACGCATTTCTCCATTGCTCTGCAGCCTCCCATACTGCTTCCACTTTCTGATCCCCCCCCCCCAAAAAAAAAAACTCTGGGAGGACTTAGCCCATGAAGTTTATTGATGTGCAGACTGCCAAGGCAGCTACAGACTAAGACTTCTCCCACAGCTACCTTGTTAGACAGCACAAGGACCCTGAACCCAAACTCTGGGATTTTCTCTGTTTTTCTCCTTTGATTTTTTTTTTTCAAAAGCCATTCCATTGCTATCAGATGGAATAATAAGGGCCAAAAATTGGGGAAATTTTCAGCAGAACACTAATAACAATAACAGGCAGGTCACCCACAGGCACAGTGACCTGCCTGTTAACCATTTCCTGATAAAGCCTCTCACCTCTAGCCAAACTTGGACATCTTCTTGAAGACGCTATCTATACCCTGAGGTGCTCCACCTTCCAGGGATCTTGGAGGACCCACTACTGTGCTCTGCAGGGAGAAAAGACCCAGGGATCAGTAGACATCTTGGCTAAAGATGACAGAGATGTTATTTATTTATTATTTATTTATTAAAACATTTTTATGCCGCCCCATTCGCCGAAGCCTCGGGGCGGCTTACAGATGTTATGGCCTTCCCCTGAGGCAGAGCAGCAAATATCACCCACCCATGTCAAAGTGTGGATCCAAAGCCAACAAGCTCTAAGGCAAAACACTTATAAAAACATCAGAACATCAGAAAAGCCCTGCTGGATCAGACCAGAGGCCCATCTAGTCCAGCGCTCTGGGCACATGGTGGCAAACCAGCTGCCCTCAAGATTCCCCAAGCAGGAATGGCACAAGACCTCCCCCTGCCCGAGCTCCTCAGCAACCAGCGCATGCAGGCATCCCACCCCTGGTGAAGAAGGAAGCACATAGCCAGCAAGGCTAGCAGTCACTGTTAGCCGCCTCCCTCACGGATCTGTGCAATCCCTTTTAAAGCCATTCAAAATGGTGGCCATCACCATTTCTCATGGCAGCAAATTCTGTGGTTTAACCGCGCACTATATGAAGAAGTACTTCCTTTTCTCTGTCCTAAAATTCCCGCCAATCCCCTTCACCTCCCACCGGTCACCTTTGGGTCTGAGTGTTACAGGAGGAAGAGAGAAATGGCTCCTTCTCCACTTTCTCCACATCGGACCTTCTCAGATGGTGCATTCCAGTGGTAGGCAGGACTCGATCTCAGGCCGCCCCACCCCTAAAATCCATCATTGCCGATCTGGATTAGGATGCATGTCCAGTCAGCAGCAATCTGGGACAGCGTGTCTACTCACAAGTAAGGAGGACAATCATCTGCCTTTCTGCTCAGAAATAAGCAGGGAAGACTCACGCAGCAGCACACCAAGCCTCTGCAGAGCTACTCAAAACCAAGTTAGGGAAATCCTCTGCAGGACAAGGTTCAGAAAAGCAGAACCACTCCATAGCAAAGGTCAACAGCATTTCTGCTCAGAAGTAAGCATGAGTAGGAAAGCAAGGAAAGCAAGCCGGAGTGACTGCTCAGAGGGAGGCTGACCAAGACTCAGAAGGAATTGAGACTGTTTGTGCAGAGAAAGGCATTGAAAATCAAGGTGTATCTGCCCAGTTGGCTGCCTGATCCACCTGCAGTCTAAGTGCCCTCCAGATAGTTCATTCTTCTGCCTCTTCAGGGTGTCTTTGGCGTAAAAGCTTGCTCTCTTTATATATGTATATATGTATATGTATCTCATGTTCTTGATGTTTCCAGAATGTTATTCAGCACAAATTAGCTCAATAGCCCATAATAAAAAGAAATTAATGAGTCACCTCAGATCACTTTGACTCTAAGACTGCTCACTTTATTCATCATTTGCAATTGGAAATGCAGATAGAGAGATAGATGCATGGCTGGCCTGTGTCATATTTATTAATGGGTAATTGCAAGATTAGCTTTATAAAGGAGAGAGGGCCATGTGTCATTGTTACACGAGAAGACAGAGGAAAACCGCTATCCAGTGCTAGGTTATTCACAGAGAGCTTTCCAAAGCTTATCCTGCTCTCCTCAACAGGAACTGCTTATTCCCACTTTTCAGGGAAGAGGCTGAAGCTGGATGGCTGACCTACCATTCAACAACTGCACAAGCTGCTCCTCCTTTCCTGCTCCAAGGCCCAACCTCCCTGATGCTAGTATGGCAGGAGAGGAACCTTGTGGGCGCTAGGTGGGATTATGTCCATGCTGTGCATTCCTTGCGGCCAAGGGTTCAACGTCAGTTCCTCCTCTGTCTGATACAGTCTCCTCATTGGCGGTGATACGGGTACAAGCATTCCCCTTCAACCAATCTCTTCCCCAATGGGGTGGTGGGGGGAACCATCCCTCAGGGACTGAACACACGCTTTCCTGGAAGAAGCTCCACACTGCAAGGCCTGGCACAGAATTCCTCCACTTAAAAAAGATGCTGGGAGCAAACAAGACATGGCACGTCACTTAGGAGGACTGCAGCACAATGTCCGTTGGAAATTGCTCAATGTGGGGGGATCGCTCGATGATGCCAAGAGATGATATCCCCACCCCAAAGCTAAACTCAGCAGCAGAAGAGAAAGTCTCCTTGGGACCCACGAAAGGAAGAAAAGGGTTGCACATACCCTCTCCCCTACCGGTGAAAAGTGTATCTTTTGTTCTATTAAAAAGTCCCTGCGTGTTAATACAAAGAGAAGATGCATCTAACTTCCTGCCCTTAGATTTCGTACAGGACCTTCTCGTCCCACCCAGCAGCCAGCCCCATTGGCTCACAGGTGAAAGGAAGCTTTCTCCCGAACCTCAACGCGAGTGCTTTCTGATCTATTAAGAAGAACCTCATCTGAGATACCAACCTGATGCTGTCGGGATGGTTAGGCTGTGCTCATTGAACCGACAGAGCAACTGCATATCAGTTTTCTAATGCATTTTAACATTGCATCTGATCTCTTCTGTTCCTGTTTCATTAGCATTCTCTTGTAACAGTTCCCCCTGCATTTTTATTCCCTCTTAGAAGGGCCATTAGTATTGCTGAAATTTTATGGAACCAACCAAAGGTACAGTCCAATGTGTTGCTGACTTCTGCTGCCCATTTGCATAAACCTGATCTTTTCCTGATAGGAACCTTCGTCTGGCCTACATCACTTCAGACTGCAGGTGGGAGTGACTGTCGCTGAATGCCCCCTACGTAAATTTTCTCTTTGCAGCACACAGAACACATCAGAAAAATAGAAACAGAGCGAGTGAGAGGGGATCTCCCGGCTCATCTAGTCTGACCCCCGCTCTGCTCACAACATGCCTTCCATGTGCATGTCCAGCCTATCCTTGAACACCCTCACCGATGGGGCTTCAACCATCTCCCATGGAAGCCCATTCCACACCCTCGGGGTCCTAACTGTCAGGAAGTACTTCCTGGTGTCCAAATTGAACCTGGGTTCCCTGAGCTTTGCTCTGTTGGAGCATGTCCTGCCCTCCTCTGCAGGGGAGAACAGGTCTCTACCCATCTCCATGTGACACCCCTTCACATACCTGTATGTCACCAACAGATCCCCTCCCAGTCTCCTCTTCTCCAGGATGAAAAGGCCCAGCTCCCTCAGTCTCGCCTCATACAGCTTTCCCTGCGATCCGGCCACCATCCTCGTGGCCCTGCGCTGCACTGACTCTAACCTGGAGCGTAGTGGTGTGGAAGCATTTGAAGGTCGGGGCAGTCACGACTTGGACCCTTCCCTTCCCTTCCCTTCTCTTCCCAAACCCCACCTTTACAGTGCAGTTCTTTATTGGCACTTCACCGCTAGCAAGACAGTGCAACTTTATGGGCCCTCTAGCAAGGTGAACCATAAGCCTCTGCTCATGTGACGAGTGCTGAACCCAGACTGGAAACTTCTCCACAGTCCTTGCCTTTCAGTAACACTGTGAGACCTATACTCTCTCCCACTCGTGGAGAGCCAGCCGCTGGTTCCTCTCTGCTAGTGCCTCATCACAGGGTCAGGGACTGGACAAGGCAAGAGTGCTCCCTTCTTCCCACCTTGGACCCATCCCGTACCTTCCAAGCCATGTCTGCTCTCACAGTTGGCCTGGGAAATGGAAGGCAGCGACCTTGGTGGGGCTTCAGCACTTGTGCCTCGCCTTTGATCCTCCCGCCTTCCCACTGCCCCCTCCAAAATCCTATAAAGTCAGCGCTTGGGAAGTCTGCATGGAGTTACCTTCCTCCTCCAAGCATGGGGAAAAGGCCTGAGCTGGCATCATGAGCGGAAGCCACTCTTGCTGGCACGGGCGTTTGGGGTTGGACGTGAGGCACGCTCAGGTTTTCAAGCAGGAACAAAAGTCCCATGCTTTGCACGGCTCTGCTACTCCCTCGACAGCGATGCTTTGAAGAAGCAGCCTCCAAAGCTCAGCCATTGGCAATACCTTCCAGAAAGGCACAGGTCACTTGTGACATTGGGATACGGCTTGTAGCCAAGGCTCCCTGGGTGGTTTACAAAGATTAAAACCTCAGAAACAATGTATAAAAGCAATAGATATAGAAACAAACAAGCATACGACACTCAGAGAGACTTGTGTGCCTCTAAAAACAATACGAAGCATCAGCAAGCAAAAAATCAACACCGCATGAGCAGCCTCATGGCCAATGCATCTAAGAAGACGGTTGCCACCCGGCATCAAAAAGCTAATACTGTTGACATCAGGTAAGCCTGGTCAAGGAGAGCAACCCATCACTGGAAGACCTAGCAAGAAGGGCCTCACCTCCAAGCGCCCCTTGCTAGAGAACCACTCTTAGCCTTTCTTCTCTCCATTTTCACCTCCAAACAACAACCCTGTGAAGTAGGTTAGGCTGGGAGGGAGCGATTGGCTAGAGCAGTGGTGGCGAACCTATGGCACGCATGCGACAGCGGGCACGCAGAGCCCTCTCTGTGGGCACACAAGCCAAGTGGCCCCAGCAGCCGAGCATCAGATCACAGCGCACACAGGGGCCATGCGCATGCTCGGAAAGGAGTAGCGGCGCAAGGCGAGGATGTCACGAGCCGCAACTCATTCGCTGCAACTCATCTGAGCTTTTGCATGGCTGGTCAGTGCGCTGCCAAGGATATATATATCTTTGCTTGGACTGGCTGTGAGTTGTTTTTTCTAAAGTAACCCTCAGTTTTCAGGTTTTACTGCAGTGTTGGCACATTGTGACGAATAAGCGGGTTTTGGGTTGCAGTTTGGGCACTCGGTCTCTAAAAGGTTCACCATCACTGGCCTAGAGTCACCCAGTGGGTTTCATGGCTGAGTGGAAACTAGAACCCAGAACTCCTGGCTCACAGTCCAACGCTCTAACCACTGCACTGGACAGCAAATGCAGGTGTGCGCCAGACCTTCCTAGCTGGCCAGCTTGTATATAACATTCTGCACGACTCACCATTGCTAGAAAATGCACACCCTCCCTCCGCATTTGCTGACTGTTTCCAAAGCTGCAGATTGTGAAATAAGGTTGATAACAACAGATTTCTGCAAAGCTCCTTGTTACCTCACGTTTTCTACCCTCAACCCCCGAGAGAAAAACCTAATAAAAGAACACAAAGTCACCACCTAAAGTTCCTACAGTACCTTGGTTAAATGCCATTCCACAAAGCTTATAGTGTAATTATAACAGTTCCCTTAGGTAAGTAAGAAACATCTGTTAGTAACACATAGCAGGTGTTAGCAATTACACATACTGATTTTTTTAACAAAAAAAATGGTTTTAATTAAAAAGAATTCTGTTGTCTGAAAAGCAGGGCATGTGAAGTCCAAACACACTTTTGTCAGTGTGTCTCCATATAATGTAATCTGCAAACTTAGATAAAGGTTTTTCTAAAAAATGAAGAAAGAAATCAGAAGAAATTAACAAGGGTGTTGCATTTTATGATGGGTGTTAGATCACCGCAATTCAAAGTGTGTTGTGATTCAGTGCCATTTGTTCTTGCTACCATCTAAAATCCACACCCGATCTGCATTCTGGGATGAGACTTGGCAACTTCCTGAAATCTGTAATGTTCATCTGATCACCAAATATATCTAGGCAAAATTATTTGGGCTGAAGCAGTGAGGTTGCTCCCTAGAAGCAAATATAACAGCAGGTCAGGGAAGCAATGATGCCAATACTTAATTTGAGATCCTTTTATTGCCCCATTGTCCTGCCTCATTCACCGAATTTTATGGGGAACGCAGTCATTGTTGTTTCTTATTGGTAACCTTCCCATATTTTCACTCGGTCTGATTTTTTTTTCCTTGCTGCAGAAAATCCATTACGGAGAACAAGGCAAAGCAGTTGTACAATGCTTTCCAACCAGTAACGCTAGGAGCACCGCATCCGGAAGCACCCTTGCAAAGAAAGAAAACCAAGCATTCTGCGCTTCAGCAACTTTTGCGAGAAACCCCTCGGCTGTGTGGGGGAGGCGCGTTGCCAGCCTTTGTGATGTCTGACTCACTGGTGTGATTCGGAGTGCTCCCCTCAGAACCTCCTCCTGGTCTTATTTCTGCCATTATATCCCAGATTTCCTCCGACTGGCTATGATTTTTTATAGGTTGCCTTTTTTCCGAGGTTCATACTTCAGTGCATGCTAAATTTGTGGTACTGGGAGGGGGAGCAGGAGGGGCTTCATCAGGAGGGTGCGCTGGAATGGAACTGGCTGCAAGAGGAAGGATGTGAGCGGCTTCAACAGAAGAGCAGCCCCTCTGAAAAGGAGATAAGCCACGTCATCCAGACGTGGAGACCAGTGATGAAGAAGGCAGGTCCTGCACATACATTTCCATCTGGCCTCCAGAGCTGCATTTGGAGAATCCCGGGCATCATCATCATCATCATCATCGGCATCGTCAATTTCATTTTGATACTACCCCGTAGCCAAAGCTCTCCGGGAGGTTTACTGCAAGACATAAAACAATAAAATACAAGGTAAATAAGATAAAATGACAATGTTAAAAGAGTTACAATTTTAAAGAGCTTGACAATACGATTAAAATACAATAAAAAGATCCTGCAAGATGAATTACCAGGGTAATCCACTCAGGCCCTTGCATCACCAAGGAGATCATTAAGGGGCTCTGCAGAGAGGGCAGTCTTGACCTGGTGCCAAAAAGAAGGCGCGTTTGGCACTAAGTGGGCCGTAGCAGGGAGATTGGTCCGAAGACGGAGGCCAGCACACAAAAGGCCCTGCAGCAAGAGCATCTCCATAAGTTTCAAGGGAGGACGCGATCCACCTCCTTGAGGACATCTGCATGTACTACCTGTTAGCAAGACCCAGACAATAAAACCCCCTCTGAGTTGCAGAATTTAGGAAGAATTTCTTCCTTGGGAGAAACAACTCAGAAATCTCTAAGGAAGCAAAACGGGTTTGGAGAGGCCATACCTATTTACTTCAGGACCTTCCACATCTCTGTTGTTAACATCCTGGGCAACAGATACCTTGCAAGCAGAAGCAGCATGTTATATTTGATTCATTGTGCATGCTCAGAAACAGTGGAGAAACAGGTCCAACAGGTATATGGCAGAAGTACTTCCTGCAGCTTGGCCTCAGGAAACACATGCAGAAAGGAAGCAGAGAAGGGACACCTAGTATTTCGCTCCTATCCCCCTTTCTCCACTCACAGGAAATGGCTGCATCAAGGCTGTATTAAAAGAACAGACTTGAACTGCAGTGTGAAATTACTTTGAAGGAATAGCCATGAGCAAGCCATATTTAACGATGTGATTTGCTGATACCATTAAGTCCGTGGGGCAGTGGCCACTCTGAATCAGTGTCTGAGCGCGGTAATGAATTGGATGAGGGCCAACAAGCTGAGCCTCAGTCCAGGCAAGACAGAGTGCTGTTGATGGGTGGATCATCTGTCTGGTTGGGTGATGTTCCACCTGTCCTGGACGGGGTTGCACTCCTGCTAAAGGACCAAGTTCTGGGGGTGCTGCTGGACCCAGAGTTGCCACTTGAGGAGCTAGTAGACTCCGTGTCATGGAGCATCTCTGATCAGGTGAAGTTGATATACCAACCATGACCCTACCTGAAAGCCTAGTTACTGATTTTCATGCTCTGGCACCCTCCTGTTCGGATTAGTCCAATGTGCCATACGTGGGGCTGCCTTTGAAAATGGTTTGGAAACTTCAGTTGATCCAAACAGGGCAGCGAGACTGTCATATGTTCTCAGGAACATATGATGCCAGTCCTCTTCCAGAGACAGCTGTGGGAACTGACTGCCATCTCAGAATCCCACAGTCCCCCTGAATGTGCCTGCAATTAAAATGGCAGCTCCAAGATGCCTGACCCTCATCATAATGTCATTGCCTGTAATTTCATGGGCTTCGGATCCCATGAAATGACACCGAATAATCCGTACTTTAAAAAAAACCTTCCTTGTCTTCCTTTTCTGAACTTGCATATTTCTGGCCACAGACTCCACTCCATTCAGCAGCACTAACTTGCATGCATGGCTCACTTTGTTTCTCTGCAGGTACGAAAATAAGTCAGCAGGGGACCCGCACAGGCTGGTTGCGCTCAATATTTCTTATGGTGAAGGTCGAGCGTTCAGCACTTACTAGCCTTCGAGCATCTTATGCCTGGTACGAGAGGCCCAGCAAAGCTGTTTGTGCTTATATGGCTCTCCAGGTGTGGAACGAGAGGTCTCCCGTGCTTCTCCCAGGCCTATGGGGGTTTCTGCTTACAAATCAACACTGGTATTTTCTGGAGGGGGAGGAAAAAACCAATAAATAAATAGCTCTTTTAGTGCTGTAGGAATTCAGATAACTTCCAGTGGTGCAGCTCGTATTCTCCCCAACCCCTTGTTGTGCTCTTGACTTCAGCTTTTTGCTTTTACTTCTAAATGGACAGGATTTTCACCTCCTTCAGGACTTCCATTTCCTTCACAATATTATGGATCTCCATCCCTGAGGTCCACATGCTGCACAAACCAAAGGACTAAACATATGTCACTAGGCGCTTAAAACTTTTGGCTACACCAGTGGTCATTAAACAGCAAAGGGGACACAAATACAAACCATCGTTGATCAGGGAGAGAGGACCCAGTTGTGAATTTAAATGGAATTTATATTCACTGCATGGCTGGCATGCTCCTGCAGTCACTTCCTCTCTCTTTCACGTCTCTTGGCCCCAAGACAATGAGTCTCAGAATTTGGCTTCCAGTTTTTCTCTTGGCTAGTATCATGCTGAAATTATGTCCGGGGGTTCCACATTTAAAGAACTTCTCCATGACAGTCCAGTCTTACAGAGTTACACATCTTCTCACTGACGTGGCTTAAGATTCCTGTTAGAGCAAAACTGTGAAAGTCTTTTGGGGAAAACGTGATTCCTACTAATAGGATTTCATGTTTAAGTTGTGCCTGTAATGCTCTAACCTGGATACAGGATAGAGAAGTGCACAAGAACAGATTAATTTTTATAGAAGAGAAGCAGGAAGGCACAGCCAGATTGAGGGCCATGGTGTGGTATCTGGAGACTCTTGATGACTGGGTTCACACAACATGACAACCTGTACTCAAGGCTGTCACTGAACTGTGGTCTGTTGTGCAGTGTAAAGCCAGCTGTGTTAACAAACCATGATTGGTTAACCACAAAAATATCCACACTTCACAACCCAACAACAAAATATGTTTTTCTCTTTATAATTTTTTGTGGTTAACACATGTGGATGTGGGTTGTTATGGCTGGCTAGTATGGCTGGCTTCGCATAACACAATAATCCACATTTCATTAACAAACCATGGTTCAAGGACAACCCACACTTAACTGATACTCAAGTCTGAATGTGGGTTGCCATGATATGTGAACCCAGTCAATATGAGCAGTGGAATCCTGCTCGCAACACTGGGATGTCTTAAAATTCCCTACATCTCCCATTATTATGGGGCTGTTGCTTTATAGCAGGCTGATGTAACTGCCCTGTTCCCAACCTCAGGAAAACTGGGGTGAGGCACAACTCAATAAGCCATTATGGCTTATAAACCAGCATGGTAGCTTATAAGCCAATAGGACGTTTATGCCATGTTTTCTGAACCCAGTTCCATCATTTGTTAACCACAAACTGGTTGGGATAAACCGGCGCAGAGAGCCACTCCTGGCTGAAAAGCCACTGCGGCTTCTCACACTGTGTGGACCCTGCCATTGCCCCTTGATACAGTCAAAGATCCAAGCAGCCTGCACCCTGATCCTTCACCAAGCCCGTCACCGATCTTCTTCTCCCAGCCGTAGCAGACTAATCAACAGGGATGGGTCAGCCCCATGTGGAAACGTGTACTTCACTTAACTCAATCAGTTAAGCCAGGCTTAATTAATCAGCTCGACCCAGTTCTGACTCAAGGTCCTATTGCACACCTGATAATGTCCTTGGGGTACAGGAGCCACACAAAGCCTTCCTACATACCTTAGCCACACACACACACACACACACACACCATCAAGAACACCCATGAACCTACGACCAGCATTGTCCCCACCCTCTGGTCAGACGTACGTATCAGAAACTCTATCAGGCCTCAACATTCATTCCTTGTTTCTAGGAAGTATGGTTTGTTTGTTTGTTTCACACACACACCCAAATTACAATGCATTCAGGCCCCCAGTACATTGCAGAGTTTGATTCTTGCTATACAATAGGCAACTGGCATCTGTCCCCAAACCTACACATTGCTTTTGACTCCAGTCTCCTGACCTGCCCTTCTGTCCCTGGCTCTGGTGAAGGACAGCATGATATAACAGAGGCGAGCTCCTCCTCTGTCTGAAGGGCTGCTCAAGTCTGGTTCCAAAATTTAGGACCACAGAGAAGCAGCACCTGGACGTAAGATGGATCAGGCAGAGGCGCTCTCTGGCTGCAGTCTTCCCCACCATGGTGGAAGTGATCAACCTTGAGAGCCAGCGTGGTTAGAGGACTGGAGTAGGACTTTATTACATTATAAAAATCTAATAATCTAATCTACACCAGTAGATACCTGCTCCTTAAGATCAGTACTGGAGGCCCCTCTACACCTCAGGGAGCTGAGAGGAGTGGCGGTAGGTGAAGGGCCTTTTCCGCTGCTGCTCCCCATCTTTGGAACTCCCTCCCTAGGGAAATTTGCCTGGCGCCGTCTCTATTTTCTTTTTGATGCCAGGCGAAGACATGTCTTTTTTTAAAAAAAATGAATACTTAGCCCTTGTGAATGTTGGTAGCTTTTTTATATTTTTTACTGTTTGTTGTATTTATGTTTTATTTTTCTAATAGATTGTAATATGTTGTAAGCTGCCTAGGAAGGCCTTTGGCAGTTATATGTGGGAATTAAATATGTCATTGAATAAATTAATAAACAGGACACCTGGGTTCTGGACCATGCTCAGCCATGAAGCCCATGGGGTGAGTTTGAGCCAGTCCCTGACTCTCAGCCTAAGCTACCCACAGAGTCCCTGTGAGGAGCCAATGGGGTTCAGGATCTATGTGGAAGCCACCCTGTCCTTCCTTGTAAAAGCAAAAAGAAGCAGGCCATCAATAATACAGAAGTCACCTGGGCTAACACAGACGCACATCTTTGCCCCTTTTTGTGACGTTGAAAGTGCCCCCCATTCATTACAGGACACCTGCCCCAAAGTCCTGCCCTGACAGCACCTGCCCATACCTGAATGCAACCAAAGGCTGCATGTGATGAATGGTCCAGGAGGAGCCCACGTCCCTCCATCCCATCCGGCTGGCACAGGAAGGGCCTCCTCAGCCACGCCCTGCTGTCTGCAGAGGGATCCCCTTGGGCAGCCGATTGCTCCTCCTCTCCAGGACCCCTGCACGCAATTCCCATTCTCCAATTAGTTGCCAAACCCGGACCTAAGTTTCCCACCTCGCTGGAGCACACGTCCAGCCCCCACACCCCTGTTCTTCCAGCAAGGAAAGTCAGATGTATGGCTGCGTCCTTCGGGTTTTCCTAAAAATTTAGCACTTTTTACACTTTAAGTGTAATGCTTTCACTTAACGAAGGTAACTACATTCAGGCAATAACAGCTTTGGAAGCCAGACATGGAGTGATCAAAGAGAGGGGGAGGGGAGGGGAGGGGGGGGAGGGGAGGGGAGAAAAAACCGAGGTGGCTCGTGGCCCTGCAAGGGTTAATAGTGAGGCCCTCCGTTAAAGGTGCCCTCACATCTAGGCAGTTCATCAAGCGCTGGAGTCAGGAAACAAGGGAGAATAGATGAAGGTGCTCGGGATAATAATAATGGCAAGTAATGATTTCCCTAGAGATTATCTGATCTATGGCCACAAGCAAAGAAAAAGAGTCGGGAAAGTGCTCTACCACTGCCTTCGAGTGCTTCTCAGACTCTGAAGCAGTAACCCGGTGTCAGGAGGAGAGAGAGGGAAAGCCCATCACCCTGCTCATTTTAAGGGGAAAAGAGTTATGTTGAGGCACAGGAGGGGAGAGCAAAATTCACCTCCAAAATTAAACAGCTGAAAGGTATGATTTAACAATGCTCAAAACTCAATAAGCCAAAGATAAACAGCAAATTAGACGGCTCAGTGTCAGGAGGTAAAAAAAAAGCGCCTCTTCCATCGATCCCATCGTCAAAAATTAATCTGCTTGAGAATGCCCCCTGCTCCAATCGCAGCACTGATGGAGAGAGCAGGAATAGAGGCGGTTTTATATATATTTTATTTTTATATATATATATATATATATATATATATATATATATATATATATATATATATAAAACCCCTCTCTATTTGTGCTTCACCTCAGGCAAGACCCTGATTACAATCTCCTGTGAGACATTTCGGCGGGAAGCGCTTCTCATGTTAGGACTGCCAAATTAAATTGCAATCAATACTTTACAAAAATAATTGGGGAGAGAATGTTTCAGAAGTCAGAGATGTACTGTGTGGAAGTTGGGCCTTTTTTCTCTTCCTCGGCTCCCCTTGTGTTGCTCCTTTCTGCTTATGTTTCTGGAGGTAATTCTTCAGGACAGATCAGTTCAAAGGTGTCTCTTGATAATACGGTTCTTAGACTGGTTTCACTCACCTTGTTAGGGAATTGCTGGGGCAGGTGATCATATGCAGTGCTCCAGATAAATCATAGTCCTGCAACTTTCTGGAGGTCGTCATCTTTTTCTCCATATGCTCCCATAACCAGATGTATACATTATTATGTTGCAGGCACTGAGGGCTGATTCAGTTCGCTTTGCAAACAAGAGCATTGTTCAAAGAGGGAATACTGTATAAAAACACTGGAAAATCTATACGTGTTAAAACAGAAAGCAAGAGCTGCAAAAACAGTGGATTGTTTTTTGTTTTTAAAGAGGTTACATTCAGATCTTAAACAGGCAGGTTGGTCATTCAATTCAAAATATGATTTGTTTAGTGAAATCCCCCTTTAGCCTTCAGCAACACTTGGTGCCCCGACTCGCAGCATTTCCTGACTTAAAATAGTTCTCATCTTGGGTTAAAGAGCTTTTCGGAAGCAGGGACAGACAAACTGGATGCAAGGTGGAGACTTCATCCTCGCCATCAGCCCCCATTTGCACTCAGTAACTGCACGTAGATTCAGCCCTGTTGCCCCCGCTGGCTCCTGTACCAGAGGGCCCTGGGGCAAAATGTGCTCTGCAAACGTCCCTGGGCAGCAGGGCAGCAGGGCAGCAGGGCAGCTGCCTCCCAGAGAGTTGAGGCGCTGAATGAAGGGCATCTTCCATCCCAGAAGGCATCCTCCAAACTGCTTCTCTGCTTGACAGGCGGAAGGCCAACCTTGTGGTTGGGCAACATCTCCCGCCCCTTTGCTCACCACCGTTTTTGTCTGGACCACAGCAAGGGCCAGGCCAACCAGAAGGCTGCAGTGGTGGAGCAGGGCGAGCCCAGGGTGGGTCCTGGCTAGGGGGCGGCCCCTCAGCCACTGCCTAACCACATCGACCATCAGTGTGGGCACTGATGAAGTCCCAGTCAGGCTGTCCAGAAACCAGGCGGGGCATTCACCGTTCTGCATGCTCTCTCTCGACTCACTGCGGCAAGCAGCAGCCCTGCTTCTCACAACCCCTGAGGCACGCCAGGGCAGGTGGTGCACGTGTGAACCAGACCTGAGAAACCTGGATTTGAGGGCAGGCCTACTTTGTCTTCCTTCCATTATTTGTTTGTTTGTTTGTTTGTTTGTTTCGTGAGGTGTTGATACAATTAGCCCGGAAGTCCATGGTGCTTTAAATAGAGGATAAGAACAGGAGCCTTGCCATGCTGAGCACTTTCCAATTAGAACAGTTTCACCAGACACTGAAAGGGCAAGCTGTGAGGCTAGGACCTGGTTTGGTTCGTGGGAGTCCACAGTCAGGTGGGAGAGCCAGTGTGGAAGCCTAGACAGCATCCCTGAAGGTCTCCTGTCAACTTGTCATGTCTAAGCTGTGGTCTTGGGCACCAGCCTGGGGAGCTAACACACTCCTATCCTCCTTCCTGCATGCAGCTGGTTGGCAGCTACCTGGACTGAATGTTGGATGAGATGGACTCTTGGTTTCTTCAGGTCTTCTTTCGTTCTTAGGGGCCAGGAGGCAGGACCTGGAGTCAGCTCAAGAAGCAATTTGGATCTGGGGTGAACCAGGAGGCAGAACTGGAGAGCTAGCCAGGAGGCATGGCCGAAGAGGAGACTGGAGGCATGCCAAGGCTCAGGTAGATCCTGTTACTCAATCACGCACCTTCATAGTCCATCCTGCCTCAGATGGGTGGACAGAATCAGCCCAGATGTGGAAGTTCCTCTCTGAAAGGGTACAATGGTGAGTTTCTCCATACCAGGCAATGATCTGCAACTCCTGACAGCAAAGGCTGGGATGGAAGCACAACTCCAGAGTGTCAGTGTGGTGTGGTGTAGTGGTTAGCATGTTGACCAAAGACTAGGGAGTCCCCACTTGAAGCTCACTAGATGTGTTTGGGCTGGTCACTAACTCAGCCTGATCTACCTCACAGGGTTGTTGTAATAAAATGGAGAGCAGGTGGCCTACATACACTGTTTTGTTGCAGCCCATCACTAACTCACTAGGGTACCCAAACACTTCCACTTATAGGAATACCTCCATCCTGGGGATGTGTGACCCAACATATCCCTAGCTCATTGAAGTTCTCCAAATCGCACGCTGAAGCTCCTTCTTACCCGTGTTCCTATCAGATTTTATTTTTCTCCTTTTGGCATGAACATTTCCGAATATCTTTATGCACTCCTTTGTACACAGCAACTGTGCACAAATTTTACATGCATGCACCTTCCTCCCTTTGATTAAACTGTGTTTGTGCATATTTTCAAAATGCACATTTTCCCGTTGCATTTTTCAAAAGCATGCACGCGTCTATTGATTAAAGCTGGTTTGCCTGCACTGTAAAAAAAACCAAAAACTTTTTGTCTGGATTTTTCTAATGTATGCATTTCTCAGACATCTCTTTTCCGACACACCATATTGCATGCTCAGGAATGCACAAGCTTTGGCTGCAGATTGTGCTCAGTTTTGCATTCGGGTTCAGAAGCTGCAAGCAGGATGAACGCTGGTGATGCCCAAACTGAAACAAATGTTCCATACACCCTTACCTCTTGCAAAGCAGTGCTCTGGACCCACCTGATGGAGGCTTCTGTTCAACAAAATATTTATGAAGGAGAAATAATATGAAATAGTCTTTCAGGGCACAACCTTCCCAGATGATGCCAGAAGGATACAGGGTAGGAAAGATGCAGGGCACGAACTAGTGCTTTGCACTGGATATTTGTAAGCCCCTCAGCTAAAGTTCAATGGCTTGTGAGCATTGCTGGAAAGGGGGCAATAGGATTACACCCCAGGGAGCAATCCTGTGGAGATGCTTGTCACCCTGTGAACCTGGATGCTTCCAGGCATCCTATGAAGAGCAGAAGGAGTGCAGAGGCGAAGTTACCCTCCATGCTGCAAAGCACTTGATGGCCAGTTTCAGCTGTCCAAGCACAGTGCTTCAGATGGGGACGCAAGGGGGCTGGGGTGTTCCCGGAGGGGGGGGCACCATATCCTGGCAGTGTCAGTCTCCTCAGCTCCCTCTGAGTGCCTCTCCTGACGTCAGGGAAGGAGCAGCACATTTCCTTCTTTGCAGGCTGCGAGGGAAGAAGCAGGGTCTGGGCACTGAGACCAGCTGCGAGGTCAGAGTGATTTTCCAACCTCATGGCCGAGAACATTCTTCTGTCCACAGAGATGCTGTCTGGTGCCCACAGGACAGTCCTGGGATACACGAAAGCACAGTCTCTAACAAAATGTATTACATGAGACAATACACTGATCTGATTTCTTGAACAGCATGTAAAAAAAAGGAATGCTATATATAGAGCCAGTGTGGCGTAGTAGTTAAGAGCACGGGACTGGGACTCAGGCGATCTGGGTTCTAGTCCCCGCTCGGCCATGGAGCCACCTGGGTGGCTTTGGGCCAGTCATGGACTCTCAGCCCAGCCTACCTCACAGGGTTGTTGTGGGGATAAGATGGAGGAGGAGAATGATGTAAGCTGCCTTGAGCCCTTTGTAGGAAAAAGGCAGGATATAAATCGCAATATAAATAAATAATATAATATAATATGCAGAGGAAACAACAATGAATCTAATTCACAAGATTCCATAAGCAGTCTTAGAAAAGTCAGACAGATATACCCAAAAACTAAAACATTCTGCACATAGTTTCTGACATACAATCCCATCCAATCAAGTGAACAAAAGACGCTGAGATGCTTGACAGGAAAATTTCTGGCTCTGTAGACCAAGGACGCTTACTCCACATGGTCTTAACCTGGAGGACAATTCACAAGCTTTCTAACACTCACATCTCTGGCAGATGCTTCTTCTTAAGAATTTTCATCTTTCAGAGTTCCAGACCAACACCCCAAGTTTCCATTTAACATCTTAGCAACCCAAGAAGGCAGAAGCCAAAAGGTTTAGCACTTAATATATATTTTAACTTAGTCTTGTTATTTATATTGAATTTTCACTTCTGTGAGAGAGGGGCTGGCCAATCATATTCATTTGTGTTGTTGAACAGAGACACGGAGGAGAAAGTGGAAAGGAAACGTTGTTAGAAATGGGTCTACTCTAAAATCCCAGCCCCAACAGTCTATTTGTTAGTTAAAATGCACAATGTGGCAAAATAAAATAAAGTCCAGAATATAAATGGTCTCTGTACATAGTAACAGCATGGGTTATATTTTCCAAATCATAAAACACAGTAGGAGACGGTGGTTATCTTTAAGTGGGGGAGGGGAAATAAATCCTTTGGGATCTTATAAATCATAGCCAGATGCCTGTAATCCCCCAGAGGTGTGATTATCTCATGGCAGCCACTTTCATTGAAGCTGTCTTCTAGCAACCACCAACCCACCAACCAACCCCCCAAAAAATCTTTATTGCAAAAGAGGAAGCCGCGAATTGTCTCCCGTAAGTGGGGCAAGGGAATGAGCTTGAATGCAGAATTGTCAGCTGTTCTATTAAACAAACACGTACACATTTGTAACATAGTTTGCCCCGTTTCACCTTGTAATCCAAATGTCACTAAAATCCAACACATTTTAACAGACAACAGCATTCATACTTCGGAGCAAACCAAGGACCGATCTGGATTTCCACAATACACATACAGGGTGAAAACAGCTGTAACGTTTTAAGTGTAGAGGAATTGTTTTGAAAGCACTTTCAATGCCCGCAAAACATATGAACATGTAACAAACAATCTTGGAGCAAGCTCTGAAAGAGCAGTGATCCAGTAAGTTTCCTGTATGTTGGAAGAAATCCAGCAACTTGCCAAGGCCCTCTTCAAACAGGAACTTCCTCAACCACAGCAATAAATGCAAAATAAATATCTGTGTAATTTTCCCCATAAGACAGTATACTTTAACAAGGCCAAACCTGCTGTTAGAGGAATTAGAGTCGTCGTCTTGGGCAGCAGAAGATGGATGACGTGACGGAGACCCACGGTAAGGGCCCCTTGGCAGCCTCCCTCTGCTTGAGGAAAGACCTGTGTGGTCCACGTCACCTGGCCCGCTCCTCCTAAGCCCCTGCAAACACCTTAAGATGCTCTCCCCTCACCTGTGTAGAAGAAAGACCTGAGTGCCCGCCAGCCAGCCAGCTTGTCAAGGAAAATGAGGAATGACAGCCTGCCAGTCTGCGCTTCACTTCCGGCAGCAACATGTCTCAGGACAGGCCTAATATTCCCCCGACCCCCAACCTGTACAGGAGAAGTTTGTGAGTGAAGAAACTCCAGCACTCAGCCTTAACGATGGTGTCAGATTCCTTGAACCAAGAAGCAGCTTCCTACATTTTTTTTAAATTGATCTTCACCTAGCTGCTATTGCAGAGATATTTTCTGTCCCCTGGTAAATGGCCCGTTGACAAATCATCAATGTTTAGAATAGGCCTAATTGTCAAATCGGGTGGGTCGCAGGTTAATATGGAATCGTCTGCTTTTTGCTTCTCAAGCTATCTCTCTCCCAGTCGTGCTTGACCTGTGAAGTACTTTGAAATGCTGCTCAAAGTGATACCAAAGAAAAGCGGGCGGCGCAGGGAGCCTGTGCCACACTCGCTCCTCAGCATAACCTCAAAGTCAAATATTAGCCATTAACTCCCTTGACCCGATCATCTTTGAAAGACAGGTGAAAAGCACAAGGCAGACCTAAGACTCTTTTATTATCTTCGGCACTGACATAATTGTAATTATTTTCACCATTTTTTTCCTTTAATGCGAGGGAAAAAGAGAGCGGGGAGGCATAAGTGCACTGAAGAATAGGAAATGAGACTTTTAGGATACACAGAGCCTAAGCCGCCAAAACACATCAGTGAGGAAAATGATTTTAAAGGAGAATGATCTTTTTATTCAGATCTCTGAGAAGAACCTCAAGAACTCGAAAGTTAGGGATGTGAACTGACCCCTTCGCAAAGCAGGTCTTAATTTGAGCTTATGATACGGGTTCTTTGTAAGCGGGGGCAGGGGAGGTACTTAATGGCATTTGAGTCTTTCCCGTATGTATCTAATCTGTTAGGGCAGTGATGTTGGGTATAAGAAGTACGGTGGCCTGGGGCAATTGCTCTCACAGACAGCTGGCTGCATACAAGATTATTCTTTGGAATGAGAAGGTGAATTAGATTATGGTGGAATTGGGGGAGGTGAAGATTTTCAAATGCAAGAGGAGGAGGAGGAGGAGATCAAGGCCAGACACTTTGCACAGCCAAGCAGATCCTGTGCAGCCAGTGGAAGGGACCACTGGGGATGAGGTATTCCCAGATGCAGGCACAGTCTCTGGTATGAACCCCCTGGCAAGATGGCACCAGAGATGGAAGGCCCAATCGCACAAGCAGTGCACAGAGAGGAGCCCCTCCCAAAGATCTGGGGCCCAGGCATGTTCATAAGGAGAGTCTCTGGAGGTAAACACTAGGTTGCGCTCAACAAACTGCTCTGTGCATGCTCAGATATCTGTTCTGGGTGGTTTGTACTTGGAAGCAATAAAGAACGTTTTGCAAGGAAAACTGTCTTTGGCTGGTGATGGTTCAAAGGAGGAAGCTCAGCTCATGACAGCTGGTGCAACTAGGTCATTTGAAGACACAATGGTCTTTATAAGACCCCCTTTAGAGAGCCAAGAGTACAGTGGAAGCTGGTGACAGCACTGTCAGTGGGACAAAGTATCCACTCCGGGCTGCAGCCTGAACTTGTCAGGAGATAGCTGTGCTGTTAAACCTAGATCGGGGTGTGTTCAGGACCATGGACAGCTCCATTTGCCTGGATATCCTGCCCCACTGGAAATTGAGCTACGAGCTCATTTTATTTATTTATTTATTTACTAAAACATTTCTATGCCGCCCCTTGCCAAAGCCTCGGGGCAGCTTACAACACAATAAAATACAAAAATAACAATATAAAATTAACAATATAAAATAAATAACAATGTAAATGGCCTCAGTTGTGAAGAACAAAGCCAACCTTCTGCCCCACAACCTCCATCCTCCTCTGTTTGCCTTCCTAATGTTTTAGGACAATAACAACAGCAATATTTGCCGACCCTGCTTAAGGCAAAGCATACTGGGAGCCTGTGAAGTTTTGCACTGGAGACTTACCAAAAAGAGAGCCCCATTATGGGAACAGAGAGAAGTTTGCTTCTGCTGCCCTCGTGGTCTCTTGGTGGGATTTGGTGGCGGTTGGGCAGTGGTGCAGCCTGAAGTTTGGCCTAAGGTTCCACCTTAGCCATGCATAAGGTGGGCAACTTCAGGAGGTCTGATGCAGCTGAAAGCCAGGACAGAAGGAGGCTTTTCTGTAGCTGAAGAAGAAACAGCACAGAACCTCCTCCCTAGGAGCAAACATCCTGTGCATGAAAGCAGATAGAAACACCAGATTGGTGTTGATGGATCTGCACAGGGAAGATGGAATCAAAGACTGGAGTGGCGGGAGCTGGATAAGTGAAAAGTACGCAGCAGAGGCAGAGCACCCCAGCTGTGTACATAGGTTCTCAGCATGCCTAGCTGTACTTGTGCAGGTTGCATTCTCCCCACTGGCTGAACACCCAAAGATCAGAGCGGGGGACTCGTGGCTGCGTACAGGTGGAGTGTGTGGCCAGCTCATGTAACGCAGTCCCTTCCCTCTCCCCCAGAATGCATGGAGTGTGTGCAGGAGAAATGAGACTATGGTGAGAAGAAGGTGAAAGTATGCTTCCCCTTGGAGTGTGTCGGGATCAGTGTCTTGTATTTTACTTAATGCACCGTGACATGGACAGTGGAGTTCGGTAGTCCCAAGTCAGTGGGGTGGCGGATCTGCTCCGGATTTTAGTCTGAGCACTTAAGGAGCTATCCACACTACTGAGCACAGTATATCCAAACAGGTTCAGCACCACAGAAATATCCCCCAGAGTTCAGACTGAAACCCACAGTAGATATATTGTCCCACTGATGTTGGAGCCAGCAAGCATTGCCAAATATGAGCTATGCTTGTACCTTGAGATGTTGTTTTTGAAGTGGCAACATTTGAAGGGGATGAACAGACTTAGAGAAAACCAAAGGGACTTCTGAGAACTTCTGAGAGCTCTCTGGGATTCTGCATCCCTTGCAGAGCACTAAATTGGTGAAGGCTAATCCATTCCCACTGGGCTTTGAATGCATCCTTCCGATACAGATATTAGCTAAAAGAGCTAGTGTGGTGTGGTGGTCACAGCGTCTGACTAGGGAACCAAGAGATCTGGGTTCTAGTCCCCACTTGTTCATGAGCCCATCTTTCACCCTAACTTACCTCACAGTGTTGCTGTTGTGAAAGTTGCTTTGGGAAGAAGAGGAAGCAGAAGTAGAGGGAGGAAGAGGAGGAGGAGGAGGAGGAAGGGAGAGGGGGAGGAGCAAGAGGAAGAGGAGGAGGACAGCCTTCCTGGTGAGACAACCTGGAAATGCAGAAAAACCACTAGAAGGGTTTCCAGGAGAAAATCTGGTGGGCACCTCTCAGGTCCAACTTCTATGGGATACAGCCTGCATCACTACCACCTCACCTAGCAATCCAGAGACTTTTCTCTAGCTGCTATTTATTATCTATAATACCTTTAATGGATCTTGTGGAGATTTGGGCTGGTCGTGAGCAAATGCTTTTACTTGCGGGAATAAAAGCTTCCCTTAAATGGCTCGATTGGATTTTTTTTAACATTCATTTTCTATACAGCAGGGTTCATATATTAATTCCTTTTATCAGGGATAACTGATGCTTATCTTCCCCTTTGCTACAAAAATTAAAGCCATTCTTAAAGTGACCCAAGCCACTGCATAGCGGAAAGGCATCTATTAGATAAAGTTAAAATGAAAAGCTAGAAAGAGTCCTCCGTCTAATCCTTCCTCTTACCAATGACTCAGATAGATCTTTTCAAACAGAAAAAAATGAAAGGGCCCACACTTTCTGAGGGTTTTTTTTCCCCCTTCTTCTTTTTTTAAAGATTCAAGCTGCAACACCTGTGGTAGGGGAATGCCAAAGTCAAAGAGTATCTAAAAAGGAAAGAAGATCAAATTTATTTTCTGACACAACACCTCTTTTTTATTTTTTGCTATTGGCCATAACAGCAAAGAAGCAAAACTTCAACAAAATATCTAAAGGTTCCATAAACAGTCCCTTCGTTTCAGATTATTCTTCTTTAAAGAACAAACCAAAACCAGCAAGGCACTTATCACCACATCAGCCTAATGGCGGTGTTTGAGTTAGGGGTTCGGGGTTGTGTTTTTTAAAATCTGTTTCAATTTGATTTGTGGATGCTTCTCTGCCTTTTTCTCCTCCCTGCACCAGGAGAGCATTTTCTACTAATCTCATTTAGCCGAATCCTATCTCAGCCATGACTTTAAGAAGTTTCATTTTCCCACTTGATCCGTGGAAAGACAAATCAAATGAGCATTGCAATTCTGGAATAAAACTTGACCCTGATATGAAACATAGGCATTGAATGGTTTTATGTGTACAGCATTGAAAACCTTCATTTATCTGGTTTCTGAGTAGAAAAGAGCTTAATTTACACCGTGTTATGTTGCCATACATGCAGTTCACTCTCAGGTTTCTGAGAGTTACTATGAATGTTCTGTATTTTAGGGTAAATGCACGTTCGTGTAGCCAAAACGGAAGGGTAAAGTGAGAAGGCAGAGGAGGGAGGTGAGTTTGAGAATGGCACAGTGTCTCAAGGAAGAACAAGAGGCTGTCCCTGTCCCATTCCCATTCCCTCTCTTTCTCACCGGGGCCGGGGCCTGACCTTGATGATGGACAGGATGAGGGTTGATAAAATGAGACTTAATCCTGGTAAAATGGAGGTATGGTTGATAGGGGGGACCTCTGATAGGTTAGGAGGGCATTATCCTGTCCTGGACAGGGTCACACTCCCCCTAAAGGATAGGGTCTGCAGTCTGGGGGTGCTGTTGGATTCTAGTCTGTCCCTGGAATATCAGGTGGACTCAGTGTCTAGGAGTCCCTTTTTCCAGCTGTGGCAGATTTTCCAGTTCCTCCCTCCCCTACCTAGACAGTGGGAACCTGAAGATAGTTCCTCATGCTCTGGTAACTTCCAAAATAGATTATTATAATGCACTCTATGTGGGGCTGCCCTTGAAGACAGTCCAGCAATTGCAACTGGTGCAGAATCGGGCTGCTTGGTTGGTGACTGGTACTTCTAGAGTGGTCCATGTAACACCAGTTCTGAAAGAACTTCACTGGTTACCAGTTGTAACCCCGGGACCAATTCAAGGTCTTTGTATTGACATATAAAGCCCTAAATGGCTTGGGGCCTGGCTATCTGAAGGACTGCATACACCCATATATACCTACCTGCCCCCTTAGATCTGCTCAGGAAGCCCTTCTATGAGAACCACCCATCAGGGAGGCGAGAGGGGTGGCAATCAGGCAAAGGGCCTTTTCCGCTGCTGCCCCCCATCTCTGGAGCTCCCTCCCTATGGAAATTCACCTGGCACCATCTCTAGTTTCTTTTCGGCACCAGGTGAAAAAAATAACTTTTTAGGAATTTTTTTAACATTTAGCCTGCATGCTGTGGCTCTTTTAAATTGCTTTTATAGATGTTTAATTTGTTGTGTTTTAACTGGTTTTTAATGTGCTTTACTCTGTTAATGTTTTATGCATTGTAAGCCCCCTAGGAAGGCCTCAGCAATTATAGGCAGCTTATAAATACATGTAAATGAATGAATGAATAACTGGGCTGGCCATTGACCCTTTCTGCAATGCTGGCCACAGCATGGGGAAAGGCAGCAGGCAAGTGTGGAAGGTGCAGAGCTGGGTGCATGGCAAACACACCGTTCCTCCTTCAACCCCCTCCTGCCATTTATTTCTCTAATTGATTAATTTCAATATTTCCCCATAGTTGAGGCCATCTTCCAGTATCTGCCACCTGAAACAACCATTCACTTTGCTTAATGGTCAAGCCAGCCCTGGAACACAACCGCGGAAGAAGCTCGTAAGCGAATAGCGTTCCGCCACTTCTAGGCTGGGTTGTACTTTCCCTTCATGAGGATGCTCCTGGCTTGATATTGGTCCTGGATCTGGCATCGCTCATGGATCACCTAGTGGATAACCTAGTGAAGCTGTGGCTGGAAGCACTTTTTCATGACTTTGGCTGGTACGCCAGAGGTAGCCTTTCTTAGAGATGACCACAGTGATGGCTCTGTTGCTTACATACAGATGAGACTGTTCAAATATGCTTTCCTCGAGACTACACCTGGACACATCCAGTGGTGTGACATATAGTCATTATACTGCTTCATTTTCTAGTCATACAGCATAGATACTGTATCATCCCCACTGCTTCCAAGTTCCCTCCTCTCTTCTTGCAGCTTGTCAACCTGGTCCCATCCAGATGCTTTGAACTTCACTCCTAGCAGTCCAGTTAGCATTGACCCTGGAGAGGAAGGGTGAGAGTTGTAGCCCAAATGATCTGGAGGTTGTTGGACCAACCTAAGGTAAGAATGGCCTTACATTCCATTTTACAGAAGACTCTCCTCTGTCTGATGGCATCCTCTGTTTGAACAGCTGTCCCATTTGAAGAAAAAGAACCCTAAGAAGGAGGAGCAGGCTTGGGTCTTGATGTTATTCATGAAGAATGAGCAACCAGACCACAGATAAGGTGACCTGGTCAGAGTCTTCGTCCCACTTAATACTGCATTTCTCTTTAAGTTGCATTGCTTGTTCTTGTATACTGCTGTTTTTCCTCTTGCTAAGGAAAGTCAAACGCAGGAGAAGAAAAGCAAGGCCTAAGATGAAATGGATTGGCTCCATAAAGTCTTGAACTTAGAAGAGCTGAGCAGGGCTGTTTTCAAAATTTGCATCTGCACATATATGCTACCCTATGCACATTTTAAAGCAAATCCTTGCCCGCTGTTAGGCGAATACATTTCCTCTCTTTTGGCAATGTTCAGATGGCTTCCCTGTGGCCAGCTGATCCATTTTAAGACCAGTTTTGAGTTTTAATTGCCTGCTGGCAATCTGGAAATAAGGTTTTGCTTCCTAAATTATGTTATTGATGATTACACTAATCTAGGAGCTGTATTTGTCCCCTCCAAAGTAACACCTCTTGGAAAAAAAAGCAGTTCTACAGGGATGTGGAAGTTGTAGTGCTCCCACTGTTTTGGCCTACAAATCCCATGAGCCCTCACCATTGCTTGACAGGAGTTGTGAAGGGCTGCAGGTTGCCTACCCCCACATCAAGCCCCTGATCAAAGCCAAGCTCCTTATAAGACACCCGTTGTTTTGAAAGCGAAGAGGGACAATGTGGCATCTTGGCTACAGTACTGGACTAGCACTCAGGAGATCCCAGTCTTTCTTGGATCCTTTTCTGTCTCTGAAGCGCAGAGGGTGATTTTGGCTGCCACTACCTCTCAGGTTGCTATGAGGATAAAATGGGGATAAGGGAATTCCTATATGCCACTTCGGAGTCCCTGGAGGACAAGGAAGGAAATGAAGTAAGAAATAAAACCAAGAAACAAACTGGTGAAATCGATGTTGCTGAATGTGAGCCACAAGCCTTCTTGCCCAGAAGCTAAATTTCCTGACCCAGAGTTTATATAGAGCAAAGTTAGAGAGACTCATGCTCGCCGTTTTCTCTTAAAGCACAGAGCTATAAAGCATCCTTGTGATATGCTTGTTTTTAGTGTACTTTGGGGAATATGAACCAAATGAATACAAATATTAAAATATTTATACCCGAGAGCATAAAGCAAACTGTGCATTGAAAAAGCAGCATTAGTGCCTAACATGATGTGAATACAAGTCCTACAGATGGTTCTGCGTTGCCTCAGCTATAACAAGAGGTCAAACAATTTGCCAATTGACTTTGACTGCTAACTACTCTGGTGTCGAGCGGCAAGCTGCCAGATTGCACTCCCGCGTACGAGATGCCTTCCGACACAATGCAGCGTTCCAGCAAGGGGCAGATGCCTCCTTGAGCTGCAATGCACAAAGCCAGCTCAAAAAGTGGCATTGCAATTCTGAAGCCGGGTGCGTTTCATTGGTGGGGAGCACTCTGCCGTTCCTACTGCCGAGTGCGTTTCTGTTTCACTCACTCTCCCCAGGACCACGAGTGATCAAGGCGCCCGTCTCCTGCCAGACACAGGCTTCTCAATTCATCTTTTACCCACCTGGAGAGCTCTGTTCTGAAACAGAAAGGCAGGGTACACACTTCAAAATAAATGAATTAAGGCTGCAACCTTATCTCTATCCATGTTTAGACAGAAAAAAACCTGACAGTTCCCAGCATGGGAGTTGTTGGGCTTTTTTCTGTCTAAACATGCATAGGATTGCCTCTTAAGCAACCCTGACAGGTAAGTTAGGCTGAGAGAGGACGGGGGAGTGTGGGGGAGACAAGGTGTCCTACTTTACAGAAGTCCCCTCTTTTGGAGAACTGGCAGAGCACAGTCCTCTATTTGAAGATGTCCTGTCTTGGATAGGTTGCCCAATCGAACTAGGGTGTAAAAGGGATAAAGCTGGGGCCTTGAACTCTCCTATCAATTTAGACAGTAGATTGTGAAGGCATCCAGGTCACTTAGAGTGCAGTCCGATGCACATCCGGACAGGAAAACCCTCCAGTTCCCAGCATCCCCCAGCCATTTTTCATGCACTCTTGCTGTGGCCCAGTCAACAGGCACACGAGATACTACAACCTCCTTGCTCACCAGCTCTCTGTCTGTGATAACAGCACAAGCGATAACAACGATGGGAAAGAATGGGCACCACAGCAAGCGGGGCCAGTGATGAGACGGTAGACTCAACAAGGAGGGGCCCCGCAAAGGATGCCTTCCAAAGGTCCCCTGAAAAACCAGCGCTGGCCCATTTGTACTGTTAGGCACATCAAGGCGCTTTTTCCCGGCTCGGTTTCTGGCTTTGTTCTCCCTTCCTCGAGCAACTCCTCCAGCGCACTGTTTTCAAATTCCCACTCATGTTGAGGTGGCTGTTCTCTGAGTGCATTAGCTCTTTGCCCGGCCTGATTAGCAACGCGCTCGCTCGCTCGCTCGCTCGCTCGCTCTGAGTGGTATATTTACTCCCATGGGGATATTATCATTTATCATACTTATGTTCATTTCACCCTTATTCTAATCACAGCAGCTTTCATGTTAGCCGGAAAGTAGAGGGAGGGAGGAATACAAGATTAATACCTCGTTAGCACACCTTTATTGCTACACACGCTCACTTCAGAAGCAAACACTGTGCCCTATATTCCCTTTTTTATGTCTGGCCTCTTCATCCCCTTCGTCAGCATTATCTGAATGTAAATATTAGGCAGAGCTGAGGGAAAATAGAAAGCAACCCGTATATCTGCATATTCACCAGAGAAGCAAAAATGAAGAATGAAAATTCAAGCCAACCATCTGGCTTTAAACAATGCTCCATTTCAAAGGTAACTATTTATAAAACAACATGTACTGATAGTTTGGAGGATTAGCATAAGCACCCATTAAGAATGCTCTGGGCGCATTCCATGCACCCATGAGATGATTGTGCGACTGCAGAGGGTTTCCCCCGCCCCATCTTCCCTTCCTTTGCCAAGGTTCAAGGGGCTTATGGTAGATTCCCAGCAGGAAACCCGTCCCCCCAAAGGCCCCATACAGCCTTGGATGGCACTTCCCATGGCCTGTGGAATCACTGCCAGGTCCCACCTAAGCCTTCCTGCCCAACCAGAGGAGAAAGTCCAGATCCACCTGGGTCCTCACTTCCAGAAGCTATGCCTCCCCCCGTGCCGTCATTAAGGTTAGGAATGGCATTAGCACTAGTCAGTGGCTGGCTGATCTTCATCCAGACTGGGGACTGAGACAAGCAGGTAGTGACTGCAAGCCTTCTTGCAGCTCAACTTGACCCTCCTCGTGTGGGATCAAGCACACCTTTGCCTAAGCCCCAGTTCAGTTCTTTGCAGCACGCCTGTCTTTCTGAGTCTCTGAAGAACAGCAGTGCCTGCAAATTTGTTAAGAGAGATGATCATAAAGGGCCCTGTGCGTTCACTGCAAGCAAAGATGCTTCTTTTCAGACCACCTTCAATGCTCTGGCAGAGGTATCATCTGTCTCCATCCACAGGGCAATTGAAGTGGCTTCTTCTCTACTCAAAAATCAGAACACCTGTCAGGCCTGTCCTGGGATGAAGGATGCCCAGCAGCTTCTTCCACTCAATCCAACAAAGATGCAATCAAGTAACTGAATCTGAGAGACCAAGAGCCTTCAGCAGGATGATGTTGCCCATATTTACTTGAGCTATTTATTAGATTTATATCCTGCCATTTACATTTTATAAAGCAGCTTACTTCATTCTCCTCCTCCTGCTCTCAATCTTATCCCCAGAACAACAACCCTGTGAGGTAGGTTGGTCTGAGAGTCTGTGACTGGCCTAATGTCACCCAGAGGGTTCCAGGGCAGAGCACATCCTTGTATCCAGGTTGCCTGAGTCCCAGTCCCGTGCTCTTAGCCTCTACACCACAGTGGTTTTCTATTGGGTTAGTGGTAGGGTGGCTAGCGCCACACAGCAAAAAATAAAATAAAAAAATAAAATAAAATAAAATAAAAAATTGGACCCAGATTTGCCTAAAATGCTCTTACACTAATTTTTATGTGTCGATGCAAATGCAGGTATCATTCCTATACTTTAAATAGAAACAGGGTACATCTCTCCATGTTGCGGAACAGTCACCAAGCAGCTCATCCAGGTGATGATGTGTCAGTCATGGGCAAATCTGTGGCCCAGCTCCTTCTCCTCCCGCCTCTTCATCTGTAAACTGGACTTGAACTAGATAGCCTATCAAAGAGAGGACATCTTACAAACAGAGGGCAATCCAGTGGCAGGTGTCCGAATAGAGGATTCTTCTCTGTAAAAGAAGAAAACTGTTTGCCTGCTCAGTCTACTTTTGATGGACACCTTCAAGGTTCCTGCTTTTTCTTCGCAGGGTTCATGATCTTTAAACCAGGTAGAGCAAACAGCCCTTCCTACAAAGGATGCCTTTGAACCTCTCGGCTAAGCAGGACACATGGCCAGGATTGCTACCAAGCGACGTGTGAGCTGCTTCACACAGGCAGAAGAGTCGCTCTGAGCCATTCCACCCGTGGTTTGTGTGAGGTTCTGTGTAAAGGGAGGACACATTCCGAGGCTGGACCACACCGTTCCTCTCCCTGAAAAAGTGGCTGAGACACATCAGTTTTGGCCTGTAAACGCCTCCATGCACCATGTTCATTGTACATGTTCTTCTCACAGTGAAGGGAACAGATGTTGCTCCACAGCACAGAAAGGATCACCAGGTCCATTCATTGCATGAACAGTTCTCAAATATTCCTCAGGCATCTCCACCTAAGTAGCAGAGCACCTTGAAAATCCAACGTACAACGATCACCAATGGACACCTCGGGAATGAGATGTCACGGTGGGGTATTTTAAATTTAAAAAGTTAATCTAGGCAGCTGCTCGATCTTAACTGCATGAGGCAGAAAATGCAGAATTATATACTGGAAAGCCCCACTGAATCAAAGCTGATGTGTTGGATATTTGCAGTGAATTTACCCATAGGTTTGCTTTAAGAAACTCAGCTGTTTCTATGATTTGCAGCAGGCCTCAAAGGTTATGTGGGAGTTTCTGGTCCATGATTTGATGAGTGGATGGAAACGTGAGTGTCAAGGTTGTTGTTGGGTGTGTGCATTTGTGTGTGTGTTTCCATGCAAATACTTACTTTAGCAAATTCCTATTTGCTTTCACAGAATATTCCTTCGCTTCTTCTGCTTGAGCATTCAGTGCCAGTAAACACAATCACGGGAATCATTGGTGAAAACAAACACAAAAGGAATGCAAGTGAAGGCAAAGGAGGTGATTTTATTTTATTTCAAGAAGAAGGAGAAGAATGAATATGTGCTGAGATTGTGTTGCAATTTGTACTTTATTCATGTCACATAAAGCTTGTTGAAAGACAGCAAAACCCCACTGAAGAAAAGTTAGAAAGGACTTGATTAAGGTATTCAGATGCATAAAAGACACAGTGAAAACTAATCAGCTGCTTTTTATTTCTCCACCCCCTTCCTCTGACTTTCACATCTGAGGGTATGGTCACTCCAAATGAAAGGGCAATAACAACAGTGCAAATTAGAGATGCTTCTTTATACCTCTTTACTTAGCCAAAGGAATTCACGTGCACAAGACATTATCCCGGCTTGATTGAAAGGAAAAATCTGGCTGATTTTTCTGAATACAGCTATTAAAGATAGGCTAAAAAATCGTTCTTTCAAATCCCTTGATCGGCATTTCTTCCTGTTGTTTGGTTCCTCACTGACTTTGCAAGCAAGAGGCAGCCTGATTTTTGCGTCCAAATCAGAGTAGGAGACACACTCTGTAGAGAAGGACCACTGATGAAATAATTTCAGGCTGTTGTGGCATTTCCATTTTGGAAGACCAAGTCACATGTGACGGTTGTAGCACCCATTTCTTGATGTTGAGATCATGATTTCATCCTAAGCCAAAGTTAGTTCAGCCAACAAAACTCAACCACCGCTTCAGTCCAGGTTTCTTCATTTATTTCTCTTCTAATCTGTCCAATAGCTAATGCTTAGTGATGTGATTGATTGCTTACCAATATATACCATAATTTTCAGCTTGTTCAAAGAGGCTTATACTAAAAGCATTGAAGTACAAAGCATATGAATAATGGCAATCTCAACTGATAAAATTTAACCATCATATCAGGAAACCTTCCCACAACAGTGCTACATCACCTATGTGCCATCAGCCCATGCTCAAGGGTAAATCTCACCTCCACATAAAAGGGCCCCTCTGAAATCCATCCAACACTTTCAAAGCATTACTTTCCCCTCCACTCACCAGAAGGTTCTTCACACAGCTAAGGGACAAGCAGTACAATTGCGGTTATGTGCCATCAAGTGGTCTCCAACCACTTGATGGCAACCCCGTGGCAGCCCCATGAATGGAAGCCCTCCAGAGTTACATCTCCGCTCAGCACTTCTAAGTTCACGGCTGTGGCTTCCTTTACGGATTCGATCCATCTCTATGTCTTCCTTTCCTTCTTCTGCCTTCAGTTTTCCTCATCAAGATGGCCTTCTCCAGTGAGTCTTGCCTTGCTATGATGCGTCCAAGTGGGACGGTCTCAGTTTTGTCATTTTTGCTTCTTGAGAAAGTTCTGGCTTGATTTGATCTAGGACCCTCGTGTTGGTCTTTCTGTCAGTCCAAGGTATTCCCAAAGCTCTCCTCGAGCACCATGTTTCAGATGCATCCATTTTCTTCCTGTCAAATTTCTTCACTTTTCTCCAGCTTTTGCACCCACACAGTGTGATTGGAAGTACAATAGTATGAATGATCTTGGCCTTGGTCTCCAGTGAAACCTCCCTACACTTGGCAAACTTTTCTGGTTCTTTCATTGCCTCCCTTCCAAGTCTCAGTCTTCTCTGAATTTTCGGCCGAAATCTCCTTTTGAATAGATGACCGAGGTGACGCATGGAAAATCTTTCAGAATTTCGGTTTCTTCATCATTACCAGTAAATTTCTGTAGTTCTTCTGTGGTCACAATTTTTGTTTTCTTAATATTCAGCTGCATTCCTGTTTGTGCACTTTCTCCTTTCACTTCCACCAGGAGTCACTTCAAACCATTGCTGCTTTCTGGCAGAAGTATGTCATCATCTGCATATCTTAAATTATACATGCGTCTTCCACCAATTTTCACTCATTCCTTTATTCTCATCCAGCTTTCCTTATATGTTCTGCTCACAGATTTAACAGTAGGGAGATAATCTACATCCTTGTCTGGTGGCTTTGCATGTGGGAAACCATTCGGTTTCTCCATATTCTGTCCTACAGTAACTTCTTGCCCATGATACTGGTTCTGCATCAAGGCACCCTCATTTCTTTCAGAAGCATCCATAGCTTCTCATGATCCACCCAGTTGAAGACTTTGCTGTAGTCTATAAAGCATAGCGTGACCTTTTTCTGCAATTCTTCAGTGCACTCCAGCAGCCAACATGTATTTGCAATATGATCTCTAGTGCCTCTTCCTTTTCAGAATCCTGCTTGAACATCCAGCATTTCTTGTTCCACAGAGGGCAATATTCTTCATTGCAACACTTTGCTTGTGGGGGAAATTAAAGCAAAGGTTCTTGCTTTTGCATCTCCCTTCTTAGGGACTGGAACGCAAATTGAATGTTTCCAGTCTAAGGGCCATTGTTTTGTTCTCTGTATTTGTGCAGTACAATGAAGAATACATTATCATCTATGAAGGCACCACAGGCGCAAGCTCCCAGTTGAGTATTTCAGTTCAAAGGATCTCAGGCAGCTGAGCTGGGCGAGACCACTGCCTCGGACCACAGAAAACAGCTGCCTGTCAGAGCAGACTGCACAGAACAGACCAGTGGTCAGGCTCGGGGTTGGCTCCAGGCTCCTAAGGGCCTTTGGGCCCAACCTTCCCAGAGTCACTTCTCATCCTCTTTCGAGTCAGGGCTGCTAGTTGCTGGCCTGATAAGCAGAGGACTGCAAGACAAATTGGCTAGAGCTTCTCCTGCTCCTGCTCCTCACCCGCCAGCACGGTCTGGGCTAGAAGGAGGGTGGGTTGCAACGGGGCAGGGCTGCAGGCTGCGAGACTTGCGCTGGTGAGGGGAAGACGCAAGGCCGGGTAGGGGTCCTGTCAGTGGGCCCCTGCTGGAACGTGGGCCCTTGCCAGGAGCCCAGCTGAGCCTAATCCAGATGCTGGTCCTGAATTCAGTACCAGGTAGCCTCACACGACTTCCTGTGGGTGGCTCTGCGGAAGCTTTTCCCATCAGCTACCACAGGGTCCTTTAAACTGCGGATATCGGGGATTGAACTGGGGACCTCCTGGCATTCATTAATCCTCTAAAGAGGCACTTCAAGCTTTCAGAAATGGCACACAAGCTGGGTAGCTGCCATCCCTCCCTCAAATTGATAGGGAGAAAGGGGCTGGGGCCATGGGAACAGGGAACAGCCACCTGGGGAAACCTATACAGTCAGATTGGGACCTCAGGAACATTGGTTCTGTGCTTCTGCTTAGGCCAGAAGACTATATGTTAAAAAATAAGGGGCCAGTACTGAGGAGGAAGTAGCAGGGAAAGATGATAAACCAAGTATTCGTACACCCTGAATCAGAGTCTGAAACCCGTTATGTTTTAGAAAGTATAGTGCATCAGTTACCGGCGTGCTTGCTCTAATTCATTGTTTGGTTTTGAGATCCTTGGGCCAACCTGTAGCATCCCAGTGAAGGCATGGAAAAAAATCTCATGCAGGTCACTCAGGGCCACTTCACATGATTGCTGCGTCCATGGGAACTGCCATTTCCCACAATGCAAACTGCTCCCTGTACAGAGCGAGTGCAAATCCTTCCTTGAGGTTTGTAGGGCCACCTCCAGCGGTGTGTGACATTATGGATTGTTTGTGTTTCTGACCAATCATTCAAATTACCCGTTCATATAGTGCATCTGTAACATGCATGCAATATATATAAAATAGCCCCTGGCTTCATGGAACAATTAGGTGCACCAGCCCTTACCTGGTCCTTTATCGGCAAGTCTCCACAATTCAGCAAGGATGCAGCTTGTAAACGGAGTCTAAACAATCAACCATAGGAAATCACAGTTATTCAATTAATCGAAATGCTTATTGCTCACCCAAAAGCCATTACAATCCAATTACAACAGAAGGTAGAAATTCATTGAAAACAGTACAAAAGCCCATAACACATAAAAATTACACCCACTGATAATGACTAATGATCCGGACTGTGAGTCATCCTGAAAAGATACCAGACGGGTTGCAGTTTTCCATTAGCTACTGTAAACTTGGGCTGATTTTTCATTTCAGGTTGGGGTTCAGAGCCCCAAACTGGAAGGAAAGGGAGGGATAAAACAATTTGGAGAAGGAGAAGTGCTGGTCATTCTGGCAAGGACGACTACACGCAAACATGGCAGGGCTTAAATGTGTCAAAGAAAAGGCAGAAAGGAAAGAGGAATGAAAATGGGAAATGTGGTAAGAGGCACCCACATCCCATTGTTTCAAGCAGGCTAAGAACCAGGGCTCAACACCAGGGTGCAGAGGTTCAGCAGGGCCTTGCCACAGTGTGAGGGGCAGCGTGGTGTAGTGGTTAAGAGCACAGGACTAGGACTCACGGGATCTGGGTTCTAGTCCCCGCTTGGCTAGGGAGCCCACTGGGCCACACCCAGACTCTCAGCCCAACCTACCTCGCAGGGTTGTTGTGGTAGGACAGGACTGAGAGCAGCAGGAGAATGATGCAAGCTGCTCTGAGTGCTTTGTCCGAAAAAAGTCAGGATAACGCTCAAATGTTTATGTATTATAAATAAATAGCATCCAGCCAGAGCCCGGTGGCAGAGGCTACTTGTCTTTGCCACCTAGTCTGGCTGGTCCAGCTGGCAAAAGGAAGCACCGCGGCAGTCAGACGGACAAGCAGGGCAAGACTGCTCCAACTGAGAACAAAACCGTTCGGTTTGACTTCCTATTCTGAGTGGCGGGGAGCTGCCTTGCAGGGGGGCCAGGCATTTGCCCACCCTCCTGAACCAGACCCGCTCCTCCTTCTCGCCAGCACCACGGCCAGGGCCTCAGCAATTTGCAGGGGCCCAAGGCGCTGCAGTCTGACGCGGAGGAGCATCTCCAGGGCGCTTGGGACGGCAAGCCCCCGGCATGGCGTGGCTGCTTGGGAGATGCCCAGCCATGCTTCATCCTGTTGCTGGCACTGCAGAAATGGGTCCTTCTGGGACTTAGTTCACATCAATAGCTTTCAAGCCCATGCACGGCTGTTATATGCTAGGAACAAAGGGAGAATACCACGGCTCATTCCTGTTCCATATTTGGTTGAAGCAGAGCTTCTCTTAATGCTCCTGGAGCATTTCTCTCTAAAAGGGCAATAAAAAAATAGGACTGTCTCATGATGAACCTGGAAACTCTTCTCCTACAGACTCTCTGCTTGTTCCAGTTTTCAGGGCATGGGAACAACAGAATAAAACTAAGGGAGTGCATTGTTCCATTCGGCACTGAAATTCAACAGTCCCTCTCAAGCATCAAAATGCTGTTCACAGCTAAAGCTAGGAGGCCAAGATCCTAGACAACGGGTTTGCAGCATTACAGAATGTAACATGTTCCTATAGTGAAATGACAGCAGTTTTACACAGTGTATCTTTTTAACTGTGCTCTTCCATTACAGCGATGAATGGTTATTTAAATACCTGCAAGTTTAAATTACTCTACTGGAAAATGCAGCAGGGAAAAGTATCAAAGACAAAGAACTTTAAAATAAATCTCCACCTGCCATATGAAGCAGTTTTTGTACCAGATGGCAGATGTTTATGATGGTGTTTAAAACAAGTAAAAATTAAATGGATCTCAAATCTTAATTGTTTTTAGTGTAAAAGGGCTCCCAATAAAAGCTTTTTGGTGTGTTTCTTCCCCCCGCCCCCTTTCATTTGGTTACAGTTCCACTTAGAAATGACCTAAAAATGATGTGCAGATATAAGCATACGGAGGAAATCTCAAGAATACTGAAGGAAGTGCTTTGCAGAGGGTTTTATATATGCCACCCTTCCACAGGCTACATAAAACTCACAGAATGTTACTTCTAATGAATCTCAGCTTTAGTTGGGGGAAGAGGTGGTACACAAGTTTCTAGTCCTTATGAGTATGGAGTCTGAAAATATGTTGGTGCTGCCTGTTGAAAATGTATGAAGCCAGGGTGGGCAAGTGGATATGAGAGGTAGTTAAGATTGATAGTGCCTGGAGCTGGGCTTGAGTGCCCTTTGTAACTCCTTGCACTTTTCTATGACTAATAAAACCATAATAAATAACACAAAATACTTGTATGACAGTTTATATGTCTCATAGCTCCATGGCAGGGCATTAGCATTTGCTTCGCACACTAAATATCCAAAGTTCAACCCCTGGTATCTGCAGATGACGGAAGTTTCTTGCCTGAAACTTTTCCAGGGTCAGGCTGAGTAAGGATTGAGTTGCAGTTCTGTTTTGATAAGAGTTTACCAACATTCACAAAGTTTTCCATTATCTAGACAAAAAGAACTTGAGATTTAAAGAGAAAGAGAGAGAGGAAGAATGTGGGAGAAACCGCATCTGACAGCGTCGTCCATCCAGGCCCAGGTCGTTAAATATTTGCCCCTGGACATCTGGGGCTGAAACCCTGTGCATTCATTCACCCAGGTTCCTGCTGAACTCTTTTCTTCTGACAGGTTGCTCATCTGTAGCAATAGCGGCAGGCAGGTGCAACATGGGAATTGTGCACCTATTGGATTTGGCTGGTGCCAGTGCCTGAGAATTTCCTTTGGGTTTCTTTTCGATAGGAATTTACATTTCTTCATATTCAGGACTGAATGAACTCGAAAGTTAAAGACGTACAGGTGAAAGGGGAAGTGAAACTGAGAGCTTTGCCCATCTGTGCAGAATGTTCCTACTGGGTGGGACAGAGCAAAGTCATGGTCCAACACAACTGAAGGGTACCCGGTTGCTGCTACAGACAAGCAACATCTGCCTCACGGACCCTTTGATTCCTGCCCAGTTCTGTCTCCGAAGTTTGGCCGCTCATACTGTACACCAGAGGTAGTCAATGTGTGGCCTTCCAGATGTTTTGGCCTACAGCTCCCATCATACCCAGTCAACATAACCAGTGGTGAGGTTTCATGGGAACTGTAGGCCAAAATCCCTGGAGAGTCACAGTTTGTCTAAACAAAGGACCTTGAGCAAACGAAAAGCTTTCTGCCGATTTGGGGAATGGGACCAAGGACTCTTCCAAAGCAATGTGTGCTCCAGGAGATGGTTGGAGGGTGTGGCAGGCTGGAATGAGCTGAATCCCTAGTTAATGTAACCTGAATATTTCATTCATCACACTGGGAACTTTCCACCCTCCACCGTTTCCATCCCCTGACCTCATGTCAAAGGAGCTGGTAATGATACTGGGGTCTCATCTTACAGTCTGGACAACATCTTCAGCAAGGCCATGGATGAGAAGAGGCAGCTGGACCACAAAATGATATATGACCCACCAGTCTGCAATTGGCTTGGCCGAAAATCACATAATTGCAGCCCCGGTTCAATCAATGGTTCTGCTGAAGAGAAAGCAGGATTAGTGCAGACTTAAATAGTATAGTTTACATTGGAAGTCCTGAATTATTTCCATGGCAGGACAAGGAGCTAGTCTGAACATCCCCCTTCCCAAAAAGAAGATCTTTACAATATAAAGTTGATCTGCAGATCACGGTGAGGAGGAAGAGGGCTACACGAGTTAATGAGACAAACAAAAGCAATTCTTTTGCCCTCGACAACAGAGAGCCATTGATAAAACAATGAAGTGGATGCAACACCCTTCCTAAATAAAGTTTCACCAATAGTGCTGTATGTTAATGGAGCTATTTCATTGTTAACGTGACTGACTGTTTATTGATTATTCCAGTAATCCAGCAAGGGTTTCAGAGTACAATTTAGTTTGGAGAGCCACAAGCCCAACATCTATGCTCAATTACAACTTTCAGAAGGTTGGATCGATAAAATTTAAATTGCTTATGGTAATCACAACTTCAAATCATTGCGATCAGCATAAGCGATCTGCTGACCCCAGCCAAGCTCCTAAATTGAAACTTGTAATGAGTGGTCATTTAGTTTGGGTCCATTCATATTATATGGAAGGCAGGTGATGCACAATTAAAGATCGGCCAGCACCTCCACCAATCCAGCATTCCCATTTGAGTTTCTGAAATACTAATATGCATTTACCCCGAGGTACAAGCCTTTGCACTTCCTTAATGGGCATTCTGTATGAATAAGCAATTATATTTTCTATTAAACTATTCCTCTGTAATTGAATTAGCAACTATAATATTGCTAGGGCAAGCGGAAACCTTTCCCAGGGAAAAATTAAACAAGATTGGGTAATTCAAATTAAAGAATAAGGAAAAAAGGTAACCATTAATGAGAATTGCGCCCCCTCCCCTGACAATTAAGCTATGTGTTGCTTTGCAGTGTAAGTGTCCTAAGTATACTTTGCCAGTAGAGTCATAATGCATTTTCTATTTCATTATCAAATTCCACCCAAACTAATGAAGATGCAATCATTTGTTTCCTTTGACAAAACAGGTTGCACATTTAAACCAAGATAGCCCACAGATTTCATTTTATGATACAGACTAACCTGCAGATTACATTTTAATAAATCATTGCCAATAAATCTTTGGTGATGTTGCACAAGGTTTTACATGGGAGGTGAGGAGGGGAAGCAGAGTGAATACATTAAAGAAAATGATCAATGAAGATCTCTTTATGCCAACAGGAGAACAAACTGTCCATCCTCAATGCAAACTTTGCCGCAGCAAAAAAAAGGACCCAAATCTTAATTTAAGGCAAGATAAACATCAATAAAATAATTAGAAAGAAATGGGATTGAATCAGCGATTCATATTCACACAAGATCCTTAGTAAGCAGAGGAAGCCCTTCTTCAGGTTAAAACTGTTGGCAAAATTTAAAGTCCTCTTTGTTCAAGATTAGACATCATTGTGGATAGCTGGAAAAATGATTTTAGGAATATTCTCATTAATAAAAAGAGTTTCCCCTCGGTTTCTGCTACTGAAAGCTTTAACGCCACGGGCCTGGTCTAGCCAAGGCAGTTCACTTTACATATGAGGATACCTGGGAAGAAACGAAGCCACCTGTGTCAAAGATGATATACAGCTTATTGAATACAGTGATGAAATACGAATGCAGAATAGAAACAAGTGAAGGAGAGCTTACACTGCCCTTCTCAGTGGCTGTCCTGGTTGCTGAGTAGGCCACGGGAGGCTCCAAAGTTGCCTGGGTGAATCACAAGTCGACTCCTCTCTCCAAGCCAAGCACAAAAATAATTGTCTCTTGCCATCGTATAAATGTTGCTTGCCCCATTCTCACTGTTGCAGAAGCCGTAGGCTCCAATCCCCTTTTTTGGAATGGCAGGGACAAAGCTGCCTCAGTGAGGCAAACAGGTTTGTTCTCACAGCACAAGCAGCTCTTGTCCGCAGAATAACTGGAGAAGGCGGCTCCAAGGCAATGAGCTCCGGTGCTTTCCCTAACAAGCTGAAGGTATGAAGCCTTGGCAAGACAACCTGGCTTTTGGACCCCAAGGAAGTGCACCACACCAGCTCTTCACACTTACGGAGTTCCAGTGCAGCCCATCCAGTACACCGGCTCTTCACAAATGCTTGGGTTCGTTATGGGCATCATGTCTGAAAGCTGAGGAGTCCCAGAACCCAATTAGAATTGCAGTACAAATCCAACCTTTCATTTCCCAAAAGGGTCAGTCTATCTGATTATTCTGCTCCTGCTTAAAATGCCACCTGCAAGTAGTAAAGATGTCTCCAAGCGGTGAGGAACTTCTTTCTGATTCTACAACTGTGCTGAGGGACATTCTTGCCGTGGAGCAAATTGAAGGTTCCCTGAAACCCACTAGAACAACATTGCCTGATGCCAAGCTGAAATTCACCAGAATATACTTTCTGATTTATTTTTTCTGGCCACTATATACCAGAAGAAGAATGAGGAGAGATGAAAAACTATGGACCTGGTTACTGTTGTTTTCAATGTACAACGGGAAAGCAATTGCGCTCAGTGGTGCTGCTGTGGATTTAGAATAAGTTCAACCACAACAGCAGAGAATGCATCACGAACTATTTTCACAGTTTAAACTCATCAGTACCAGGAACAGCCAGCACTAGAACCCACAGCAGCTCTGTGGTCCACAGTCCCACGTGGTGAGACATCAGAGTTCAGCATGGTAAACTTTCCTAGCAGGTAAAGGGGCTCCCGGGTTCTAGAGCAGTCTTCCTAATTCTAAATCAATTGAATCATCTCAGATGTTTGGACCCACCATTCCCATCATCTCCAACCATTGGCTATGCTGAGGGAGCTAAATGACCACTGAAACATCTGCAGGACCACCTCACAGAAGGGTGTTTTGGGGTGACTGCACCCACCAGGCTGGCCATCGGCTCTTCTCCTGAGAAAAGGCTATCAAAGCTGCCTTTGCATTGGTTTGGGCAAGAGGGCTCTTCTTGGTGTTGCAATTCCTGTAAACAAACCAGGAGTTAGAACTGATAACAAAAGAACCCTCTGCTTGACTCCTGGCCCCTCCTCAATGGCTATGGCTCAGCACCCTCAGGTGGCCAATTTGCTTTCGCTGCATTTGGGCTAAGCAAGCTGTGCGAGTGGATCTTCCATCCTCTGCTGGAAAGGCTTTTCTGTCTCGTTCCAGTCGAAAGATAAAGCAGCCCAAGTACCAAACGCGAGCAACACCTGGAAAGCAGACTGAACTCTAAGTGCCAAGCACCCTCCGAACCTGGCCAGTCCCTTCTCCAGCGTGGTGAGATGGGTTTGAGGTGCCATCCCATGCAAAACGTCCAGTCACTCCCGGTCACCAACCTCCTTTGCATGGGACTGCACCTCAGATTAGAACATTTATTTCTAATTTTCCATCGGTACATATCTACTAGCACCACTGCGGTGTGAGCGGCACGTGCCATCAAGAAGGCTCCGAGATCAGAGCCCTCTGCATGGAAGAAGAACCAGTCCTTCAGACTTGGGCCCTGAGCCTGACCTAAAGAAAAGATAAGAACTTAGTTTAACATCAACCAAGGACTTAATCAAGCCACGGACAGCTGCAAAATAGTGCTTCGTGCTCCATGCTTCTGTCGGAACTTCTTATAAGGCAACCGAGCTAGTTTATTCTCACTACTATGCCTGTCATTTCACATGTAATGTAAGACTGCTACAAATATCAATCTTTTATCTTCACCGCCAGCCCCCTGCCCGAAGTATGCTGATGTTTTACAGCCGCTCTTGCTTTGCAATACAAATGACATAATTACTTGTTTTTGTCTGGAGGCGGTCCAATCCTTTAGTTCATTTTTTAAATGCAAATATTTTAAGTATTTTATCCTAAAATGGCAAATGCAAAAAGGGTAGCTTGAGACTAAGATGGACAACCTATCACCCAAAATAAATACGGTGCAAGTAATGGAACTTGCATTCCAATAGCATATTGCAAGCCAAATTGATTACTTATTGAAATATGTTAACATAGTATAATAGGGAACTGCTAGAGTCAGACGGACAATAATCTTACATGAATCATTGGAAGGAACCTGCCCAGCTTTATAAATAACAAATAATGAAGCAATAAAATATCTTGTTTTCTCTGGAAATATACAGTAACTAATCTGGCCGCCCAGGAACCTACACACAGTATTTTTAGACTCTGGTGAGCAGTTCTCTTGCAGAGCCTTATGGCTCTCTGCTCACAAACATTCTTAAATTCTTGCAATGCACAAAGTATGAATCTGAACCATAATTTCTTTTAATGTTTCTAGACCTCATCATTACAGTCTTGACTTGAACACTTCAAAACAAATCTGAGATCCAGCCCTTCAATGGCGGAGTGCTTGGCTTGACTTCTTCACTGACCCAAGGATGCAAAGCTGTCCTGGACCATATTTTATTGGTGACGCTGGGCTGACATCTCGTTTCACCTTTTCACTTCCATCAGGTGAGGCTGTGGCTGCTTTAGGCTGGTGCCTGTCAAGATCTGAGACGCTCCAGAGCCTGCTCTGCTGGGTAAACCCCAGAATAATGATCCTGGGAGTTGCAGGACCAGTCCCAGACCCTGCTGCAGCTGCCAGGGTTCAGAAGAGCTCTACCACAATGCCCTGAAGAAGAGCTGCTTAAGAGCAGGCACTCCCCTCCAGAAGCTGCTTCAGCAGTATGTCTCCAGTATGCCGGAGCCCTGGTCCTGCATCTTGTTGGACCGCTGTCTGAACCTGTTCTTGCTTCACCTCACCTTGCCCACTTCCCCTCACTGCCTTACCTGTCGTGCCTTGTCCCTGGACCCAGTCTTCCTACCCTCTTTCAAGGTGTTGTCTTGCTGGCTCCTGACTTCTTGCCTGTTGGGCCACACCTCGTCCTGCTCCTGACCTTGGCCTGTGGGCGACTGCAATTTGGACCTGCCACTGGGCCTGCTGTTGGGCTCTGGGCTTGCAGCGCCTGGTCCTCAGTGCATCTACTGGGTCTCCTGCCACTCTAGTGCCTGGTTGCAACAATGAGCTGCATGATGGCTAACGAACTAAGCTTAAGCCAGGCAAGACTGAGATGTTCTTGGTGGGTCTTTCCAGATGGAGGGTGCTTGGTCTACTCAGGAGGGGGCAACACCTCTCCTGGTTGTAGTTTGGGGGTCCCCCTGAAGCCATCTTTGTCACTTAAGGCTCAGGGGCCTGGGTGGTGCAGAGAGCCTTCCACCAGCTTTGGCTGGTGGGCCAGCTATGCCCCCAGTTGGGACTGGTACAGCCTGGCCGCAGTAACCTATGCTCTGCTAAGCTCCAAGTTAGACAACCGAAATGCAGTCTGTCCTCAGAGACTGCTCAGAAGCTGTAGCTCATGCAAAATGCTGCAGCCAAACTCATAACGGGGACCAGAAGGTCTGAGGACAACTGGTCTGATTGCACTGGCTATCTGGATGCCTCCAAGCCCAGTTCAGGTCGCTGCTTCTAACCTGTAGAGCCCCGTGCAGTAACACCTGATGGAACACCTTTCCCAAACTGAATCTCCCCAGGCTCTCTGGTCTGCACCCAATGACTTCCTCTGAGTGCCACCTCCACTCAGGTATCAAAGGGGAGGGCCTTCTCAGTGTTGGTCCCTAGTTAAGGATTCTCCATGAAGGCTGCCTGGTGCCAACATTGTTATCTTTGGGGCATTAGGACAGGACTCCCTTGCACTCCCAGACATTTAATGGCATGTGATGGAATATGTCATTAAATTTTTATTGAAATGGTTTGAAATGGTTTTTATTGAAATGGTTTTAGCTCTTAAATCTGTTTTAAATTTCATTTACTGAAAATATTGATGTTTTTGAAAGGTATAACAATATTTTTAAAGATATATGCATACTTTTTATGGTATCTCTGCTTTATATTGTATATATGCTTTGTGATTTGCTATGAGACACCTAGAGAGAGTTGGCAACTCAGAGGTTTAGAAATGAAATTATGCACAGAAGTAAGAATAGGAATAATGATGAACTGACTTTTTTAAATCTCTTCTGTCTGTGTTTTGTGAATTGTCAGGTACCTGTCATCCCATTATCCATGGAACTGGATTCTATGCAATTGCGTACATCTGCATTTTGCAAATTTGTACTTCAAAAACTGCAAATTGCCCCCAAATATGCTAATTCTTCCAAAATGCACAATTTAGTCAGTGTGATTAGCTATGTATTTAGCTATGACTACATTTGTGTGAAATTCTAGGACTATGGAAATTCTATAAAATTATGGAAAACAAAAAACAAACTGTCTACAAGCCCACCAAATCTTGAGAGTCAAAAACAGCTGAGCTGCTGCCAATCAAAGACATCTAAACTCGTCTGAATTTGTTCTGGGGTTCTCAACTTCCCTATGCAGGATAGTGCAACTGCTTTGGCAGGTCATGTCGTGTGTTCAGGTGACAGTGCCAGGTAAGGACGGGTTGATGAGAATTTTGTTAGACTCACTGAAGGTTTTTTGCTTCTCTCACGTTTCCTCCAGTGCTTTGCTCTAGTCGGAAGCTCCAGTTCCCTTCAAAATTGTGCACAAGGTAAAAATGAGGAGGAAACTTTCATTCAAACTATGGCTCGTGCTTTTGCCACCTGCAAGTTCATTGGGCAAAATAAAATGGTGGCTTATGTGGGAGACAACCAGAGCCCACTAAAATCTGATCAAGCTCACCCACTTACTAAAACTGTCTGCCTTGGCATAGCAAGAGGCTTTGAATACTTGAAATACTTAAACGATTAGGCAAAGCTACCAATAACATGCCTCGCCTCCCCAAGATAAATATTTATGGCATTTTTGAGTGGAAAAGCAACTTGACAATTTATAGATTTGTGAGGTTCTTGAAAGAAATCTGCAAAATTGGCCTGACAAATCCCTAATCCATTTATCCATAAAACGCAAACATTACCTGACTGCTCTTAAAGAATGGTGCATAAGTTATCAGTCTCTTTGGATGTGATTGAAACGCTGATATTGTAAGGCAGCTTGGAATCTCAACAGCACTGGAGAAAGTTTAGAGTATTTGCAATATAACCACTTTGTGTTTAATTTTCTGCTGCACTTCAGATGAGAAATCTAGTTTCAGAATGGCTGTTTGCCCTGCGTGCAGCCTCACCAACCTCTGGGCCTCCAGCCTCCATGGGTTGTGATAGAGCAAGGCTGCGGAACAGTTTCAGCCTGCAGTTTGCCATGGCCCAGGATCTCGTCATCCTCACCCACCACCACACCCAGCATTTTACCTTTCTTCGTCCCAGGAGAAGCACAAGCAGAGAACGAGACTTCACAGATGCTGCGAGAAGCAGCTGCATCTCCAGGCAGTTCATTCCCCAGCCTCAAGTGCCCCAGGGAGGCACTGCACAAAAGGACTTGCCAGAGAAACGTCCCTTGCCGTATCGCTCAACCAGGCTGGGAAAAGCCATGGAAATTCCACTTGGAGGCTAAAGATCACCCCACAGGCCAGATGTCAATCCTTCACAAGAAAGGTTGGGCCCATGAGCTGCACATTCTGCAACAAATTTGCAAAATTTGAGGGAGGAACCTGCATCTTGGTGGCGCAGGCTGCAGGCTTCCTCATCACATCCATTTCTCTCTGCACTTCATTACTTTGTACTCGAATGTAAGCGCATGTCCAGATCACTGTATTAGCCAGCCACAGCCATAAGAGTAAAGCAAAAGCTCTGCCTTTTTGGTCTGCTTCTGCACTAGCTTCCACCCCTTGACCACTCCCTGTCCAGGGATTAATATTAGATTCACTTTTAATAAACATTTATCAGCACCGGTGATAAATGGCAAAACCCAGAAAGAGTTGCATCACCTCCACGCATGAGCTGGGGAATAGAAACATTGCAAGGTTATTGCTCTGCTAGAAATGCTGAGGTGTGTGCCATCTAAGGATTCCATTGAGGAAAAACCTGCACACAAGATATTCCCCTTCTAGGCAGAGCCGTGTTTAATCTTGAAATCCTCTTTGTGCATTTGAGTGGGCATTCAGTTGCACCTGATGCATCACCAGGAAGAATGGGCACTGGAAACAAAAAAGAAAAAATGAGATTTTCCTCAATCTTTTCTTCTTCTTTTGTACCCAGACAGTAATCAGCAACCTGGATGTTAGGAGAGGCATCAAAGCTGTTTTAGTTAGATACAGCCCCCTCCCTCTAGAGCCAACCATTTCCTAGTTGAGAGATGAGCCTGTTTTTTGCCCTTTGTCCCCACAAAGGAATAGAAACTTGTGCTGTGTTACACACTACGAAAGGGTCAATTCAACATAAATACAGCAAGAGTGCACAAACTGGGGACGGGGAGTAACTTGAATATTTTTTATGAGGAAGGAGGTGTGGATCTAACATTTTTTGGTCATGCAAAATCTTTCCCTTTCCCTTAATTTTTTTTTTTTTTTTGAAGTTGGCAATGAAATAGAAGCAGTGTTTGCCCAAAAGTCAAGCACTCCCCTTCGTGTCCTTCCCACCGCCTCTATTCCCTTCCTATTGCCCTCATTTCCTGCAAGAAATGCTTGTGTGCCAAAATCATGTTTTGGCTCATATTTGCCCATATCACACCTCGTTGGACTGTTCTCTAAGGAAGGCGAGGCTGCCCTTATACCCCTTCGCGCCACCCAGTAATGCCCCATTTCAAATCAGATCCTTACACTGAGGACAACTTCTCCCTGTCTGTTCTAATAAAATTATATGCTATCCATGAGAATTGTCTGCTAATAATTCTTCATAATGCAATTCTTGTCCGCCCTTCATAAGCCTCTGCCAGGCTACCCTGTAAGCCACTCAATTCATTTCTGAAGTTTTTTTCTTCTCCTTTCCCCTAGTACTAGAAGTGCCTCCTTCAAACTGATAACCCCTTTTTGGAGAGATCATTCTGAAAGCTAATTCTTCCTTTTGATTGTGAATAATGAATAGCTGGAGAAGAAGGGGAGAGAAAGAGGGAGCCTGTGTGTCATTTTCTTTTTTGTCAAAGATGTTCCTTCCAATTGCCATTCTCATTAAGAAAATTACCACAAGGGTGGGCTTGTAAAGGAGCATATGTGTCACCAATACTCAAAGCGAGTAATAAAAAACGAAGTTGAGGCACTCCAGCGGCCATTCATCAAAGCACTTAAGCACATGCCTAATTTGCGACAACAGCGGTCACGCCAAGATGGCAGACACGGGGGAGGGTGTCAGCCCAGGGCCCTGAGGAAAGTAGGGCCACAACCTTCCTGTGACAAGCTGCCCTTCCAGCGAGAACATAAATAAAGGAAGGGGGATTTCTTCTTCCAGGAAACACCCACACTGGACTTTCTTCAGGATACCCACTTCCGTTTCTGGTCCTCACCATTATTATTATTATTATTATTATTATTATTATTATTATTATTATTATTATTAGAACATTTCTATACCATGCCTAAGGGAGAATTGCCTTTTCTAACAGCTCCAACATTTTCAACAGGAAACAGATGGATGAGAAACCCCTTTTGGTTCTTTTTTTTTTAAACCAGAATTCAACCATTTCGCACTTCCCAGAAGCAAATGTGGACTCCGGTGCAGTCTACAACTTCTGCACATTTCCAAACTTCACAGAGCAGCAACCAAAAATGTCGTCCAAACGCATAGGTCTGAATAAAGTGCATGAAAGAACACACACCTTGAAAAGATGCACACAAACACACTTTAATCCATGGGAGAAAACCATACATTTCAAAAATGTGCAGAAGTGATGAACACATTTGAGGAAATGTGTGTGAAAATGCATAGACATTTTTGTGCAAAAAGAGAAAAAGCAGAGCTTGCTATCTGATGATGGACAAGTGTTATGATGGACTTTGGAGAACCATGATGAGTTCACCTTTTGCTGATTTTCACATCTTATTGACAAGTATCCTCAGCTCATGAGCCCATAGCAAGCCCCATAAAGCTAATAAGTGCTATAAAATGAAATCATCAACATATAAAGCTCATCTCACAACTGTTGTTGTTAGTATTATTACACTGCATTTATATTTTACTTTTTTCCTCTCGTGAGGGGCCCACAGCAGCTTATATAGCTCCATCTTATCCTCACAACAACACTTGTGACGGCCCAAAGCCACTCAGAATTCCACGGCCAAAGCCAACACTATGACTACTATGCCACACCGGTGCTCAAAATATATTCCATTTTTCCAGCACTGAAGAAACCCTAACCTAAAATAAGATAATGAGATACAAGTCATATAATCACACCATCAAATAAAAAAATAAAGAATCAGAAACTGGGCAAGCTGATGACCCATTTTAACAGTCTACCTGAAAGCCAAGAGCAAGGAGGCAAGTGGACCTTCTGCAGAGGGGGATTCCACAGCACGGACACCACCACTGACAAAGCAAGTTAGTGTCATTGTTGGCTGTGTACCAGCCAAGCCAGGCTGGTTCCATCATACCAGGTCCAACCAGCCAGAAAACTCACTTTTCCGTTGTAGAGATTGCCTGCAGACCAGGTGTGGCCACTGAGCCAACCTATTCAGCAGCAGACTGTCCAGGTGCCCCAGCAGCATGGATCTTCTCAGAGCTGCAGATCAACCAGACAGGTGGCAAGCAAAAGACAAGCAAGTCCACCCCAGCAAGAAGGAAGGAAGCAGAGAAGATATACACCACTGAGAAAGGAAGCGGGGTGCCTTTCTTTTCCAGCAAAAGTGCCAGGAGTAGGTCTCCCTGGAAGTAAGGGAGGCCCAGGAGACATTGCCCAAGGTTTCTCCTGTGAAGGAGCCCAGGTCCAGTTTTCCCCTAAAGAAAGTGGTGTGTGGGAGCAACCTGATACTGGCACCAGAAAACCCTGCCATAGACCTAGTGGAAATCCAAGGAACCAGGGAGGCAGCTTAGCCCAACCGTGTTGGCTAGTTGGCATCTTCCCCTTTTGTTCATCCCTTGCACTGATTTGCTAGTCTGAAAGATACACTGCTTTGTGCCCAGAATCTGGTCACCCTTTCCCTCATTCTGTACTTTTTCTTGAGCCCTTCACAAATCTTTTAACTTGTTTTCGCCAAAACCGGGGTGGTGTGTTTTGGGGGGCGAAGGGGGATGCTCACAAAAGGTGTGCCATATTTTGGAGTCAAAGCACCCAAGTTGAATGTAACGTGCTGAGTGTCACATACAATAAGGACAGGGGGCACAGGTGAGCCCAGCACAAAGGACCCCAAGGATTCCTTGGTCCCCAGAAGTCATCTCCCTACCTGAAATACCAAAATATATAATACAGGGGTAATACAGGGGTGTAGAAGCTAACCCCCCAGGGCCAAATCTGCCTTTCCTGGAGTCCCAATCCACCATTTCATTGTTCCTGATAGCCATGTCACCTTATCCCTGGCCTGACTTCTTTCCCCCATCTTCTTGGTGGTTTTCCAGCTTTGTGTAGGGTATTTTTTTCAACCCACTCCCCATTCTAAAAAACACTTCTCCAAAGGATCCATCCCTGGCAGTCTGAGCTGTAAACTGAACTAGAAGGTATTTTGGCCCCTCCCCATTTCCCTTTGACTCCGCCCACCATTGGAACAGCACCCTCTAGAGCAATGGTTTTCAACCTTCTTACAATTGGGGACCAGCAAAAATAGAAAAATTATTTCGGGGACTGCTGAGGCAGAAATAAAAAACATTACATACATAATATAGTATTTTGTGTATTAGTTCTTAAATATAGTACCAAAAAATGAAAATTCTCTCAAATAACCAGAAACGGAGCAGTAAAAAATGCTAATAAAAGAATAAAATATTGGAATTAAATGTAAAAATATGCAACTGAATTTTTTAGAGAGCAATATGTAATTCAAATAAGGCTATTGGGAAATCTGCTGTTGCTTCTTTTCAAGAATACTGAAATTTACACTAGCAAATACAAAATCAATATAAATGCAATACTATTTTCATAGCAAATACAAATTCAAATACAATATTAACAGCAGAGCAATACCAAGTCAAATGAAGTTACTTAATACAATAATACTCATAATGTTAAATACTGAAATACAACAAACCCCCGTACACACCAGCACAGACTGGCTGAGAAAACACACTCGGCACAATCCAGCTTCTGTGGTTCCCTTCCTGGTAGAAAACGCAGGAAAGGAAAAGGCCTGGGCTTTGGGTTTCCACACGGCTCCCGGCTGGGCTCCCATTGAGCTGCCTCTCCCCTCCCCAACCCCCTTGGCCGAGGAAGAGGTGGGGAATCGGCACTGTGAGCACAGCGAGTCCCTCACTGGTCCTGGTCAGCGAGATGCCACTGTTGTGTTTGTGCATGACAGCAGCTCTTTTACCGGCAGAAAATGCTGGAGGACCAGTGCCAGTCCATGGACCAGTGGCTGAAAGCCACTGCTGTACAGCTTCTCTGAAGTGGAATTTGGCTCCTTGGGCTGAAGGAGCTTCCTCCTTGTTTCTGCAGTGCTTGAAAGGTTGTATGATCAGGCAATGAGAGGAGGCCTGGCCCCTGTTAAAATCAGCCATCGCCTCCCCTGAAGTTCTCTGTGTTGCTTGGGGAAGACTTGTGGGAAATGAAAAGGCCCAAGGGGCCTCAATCGCAGAATAGACAGAGGACACACTAATCCGGGAGCTAGACAAGAGCTGTAATGTGTCTAGGAAAAAAACAGAAAGGTACCAGGAAATCCGAGTGAAGTCCAGTGCCACCTAGTGACTGAACGAGATGATGACACTGTCCACACAGCCACTTCCCTAGGAACTGTCTGCAGTAGCTCTTGTAGGACAACGTGGAGAGAGATTTTTTTAAGGACTTCAATTAGCATACTGCCAAATTGTTCTACTGTAACCGTTCTTTGAAGTCTGGCTTGCTGAGTGATTCCCCAAAGGAAGTCAAGCACTCTGAAAACAATTAAGAAGACAGAGGAAGGAGGGTGAGAGCTGGAGAGAGAGAGAAAGCTGTAGTTAAGCTAAACAGAGAGGGAGCGAGCGTGTGTCTTGAAATAGCCTAGGGATGAAACAAGCTGTCGGATCATTTAATGGCGCTTCCTCGGAACCAAAGGTAGCAAATGCCAACCAAATTTTTAAGGGGTGGGTAGAGAGACACTGAACAGGGAAAGGAGGCTAACAATAAATAAATAAATGGCCTGAGGACACAGCAGAAAATAAGATTCTTCCAGACTTGCCACCTAAAAGTAGTTGATTCTGTGGAAAAAAAAGGGAATTTTCTACACTTCCACCCCTGCCCCCCAAGTTCTGCATTGGAAAAGTGATAAACATGACAATAGCTGCTCCTTTAAATTAAAGTGTTAAAAGCAGTTCTCCTGCTCCACCTCTCTAGTAAATAGCAAAATTCTGAAGTCCCAAGGATATAATTTATTGTGATATAGAAGAATATATATTTTTTAAAAAGTGCATTGTTGCCCCATACACACACACACACACACACACATCAGTTGCATTGCAGATTAATACTACTAGTGGGAACAAAGGAATAGCTCTTGGCCAATACATTTTCAAACAGAAGCCAACAACTGCATCTTTTTCCCAGCATGCTTTGGTGCAACCTGAGGTCTTCAGGTACCAGGCTGAAAACAAAAAAGCTGTTTCAGACAGTACAGATGGGGCTCCCATCTTGGCTTGTGCTGAAAATGCCTTTCGATTTTCTTCCATATTAACACCCTGCTGGAATAAGAACTCTGTGAAATGCGAAAGTAGCCCACTATTTTCTGGAAACATTTTTCCCAGATTAAAACAGACCGCAAAAGGCATGCATTGATCTTCTTTTCCTAGTCGTTCCTCATACTCTAATTTTCTCTGCCAAAATCTGTCTTCATTCCCTGACAATATTACTTCTTTCCTAATAAAACACCCTGAGTCAACACATATATTAATGCTCCTAAGTATAAATATCATCATAAAATCCATGCATACATTCACATTAAAAAGCCATTAATAGCACCATTAATAGTCATTAAAGAGCACAAACGGCCATAAATATTCAGCAAGGTCTTGTTTAAAAAAAGGAAAAATGCGCATGTGTGGTCATCCATGGCCAGGTGTGCAGTCCTGCTCACCACGCTGCAACCGCAGGACTTTGCATCCTCCAGCTGCAACGGCAGGACTTTGCATCCTCCAGCCGTGACTGTTTCCATTTGCTGCAGTCCCTGCGAATCCCCATCAACCGCACACGTGCCTCCAGGCTGCTCTTCACTCTGGGAGAAAAGCTTCAGTGGAAGTCAGCTTTATATTTTGAATCAGACCAGAAGACATTTTCTCCTTTCAGGTGTAATGTTCCTCTCTTAGCACTGTATGTCTTAAAAACAACACTACACTTTATTAAATGTTTTAAGAGATCCTGGCATCTTCAGTGGCCAATTCTAATATTTTGTGCCGTAATATTTTTTACTAAGATCACAATTCTACAGACCCTGGGAACAGAGGGACTCTTAGCAGTGAAAGCCAGGCCCCAAAGGGCTCCTCTACCCATTTTACAAATAGAGGCGTCCTTAACAGGCAGAGTCCCTGAAAGATAGAGAGGCTGTAGAGCATCTGTGCTTTAGTCCACACAAAGCTGTGCTTTGCTTTCATCTTTGGTCCTGTGGACCTGAACCTCGGACCATTTTGCTACGTCATGCCAGTCCTGCCTGAGAAGGTGAGCCCGGGGTCTGAGATTACGGCTGATCTCCCTGGCCTTGGGCAAAGAGGCAAGCCTGCAGGTAGCAACAGAAACATTCACTCCACCACGGTGGGTTCTCTCACAGGGATCAGGGCAGGGCAGAGTGAGCCAGGCCTTCTGGCATGCTCTCAACATCAGCCCTTCTGCTGCATGAGCATCATCCCTCCAAGTAGCAGGCCATAACAGAGGTTTTTTTCCTAGACAGAATAGTGGGGCAGGGGCAAAAAGGAGTATCTATGACCCCCACTTTCTGCCGACTCCTTCTGCTGAGGCTGGTACATGCTCTAGAGATCTTCCCCATCCAACGGTGTGTGTAGAATTGGGAAGGCATCAAAGAATATAAAGGTGACATTCTTAGAAACCAACTTTTTCTTTTTCTGACTCTCCCTCCCCCCCTCACCCTCTCTCTCTCAACCTATTCTTGTCTGTTGTCAATTAAGTGAAAATTATTTGTGATGCTCCTAATTCTTTCAACTGTATCTGAAGCAGGTGTTTGGTGAATTTTAGAATGTAGCTCAGATTATTAATTGTTACAGCAAAATTATCGCTTATGATTCTGGGATATGGACTGTGGGATACAGTGGGTATCTCTAGGTTCAGAACACCACTCAGCCATGGAATTTAACAGGTAACCACGGGTTCATGGGTTTTGTCCTGCCTAACCTACTTCACAGGTTTGTTGAGAACATTAAAGGGTATGGAGAAGAACTATATTTTATCCTGAGCTCTTCAGAAGGATGGATAGAATTAAAATGTAATAAAGGTGTAATCCTGTGTGTGTAGACCCTATAACAGAGTAAGAGGTGTAGGGCTTTTTTCTGTCTAAGCCCATTCATAGGATCCCTAAATAAATACTAGAAAGGTTCTGCATATTTAGATAGATGCCATTCCTTTCTTTCCATTTGGGCAGGAATGGGAGAAACAATGAAGAAAATAAAACTTTTAGAAAGCCAAAAGTTACATAGTTCTATTTGGAAGGCTGTTTCTCTTCTGCAGCAGAAATATAGGCGATTTTGAATGCTTTCTTTCAAGCGGACGGGAATAAAATGGCTTTTAAGTAATCAACCCTCAGTGCAAGAATTAAAAAATACCTTTTCCATACGGTCCTGTCTCAAAGAGAAGTAATACTAAATGCATTCAGGAAAGTTCTGGTAGGAACAGCAAATGATTAAAACAGTGTCCCTTGGGTTGCAACTCAACTGGAGAAGACATAGACAAAGTAGCAGGAAAAGGAGATGAAATACAAATTGGGATGCACTTTGGGGTCCAAATGAGAAACATGACTTTCAAAGGTGTTGCATCATTAACAATTCCATCACCACGCTGTGCAAGGACTCTCCGTGGCTTACTCCAGGTTGGGCTTAAGCTGTGATCCAAGGAATAGCTATTTCCAGAGGGGTAACTGTGTCGCAGCAAAAACAACAAAGAATCTCTTGTGGCAACTCAAAGACTAAATAACTTATTTTGGTATAAACTTTTGTGACTACAATCCACTTGATTAGATGCATGAACAGAGAGAAATGTTGGATAAGCAGACATTTTGTTTCCGTACGTCTGCGCTAGAAACCTGTATGGATTTTATGGCACAAGCAGAAGTTCCCCAAAACATGTCATTGGCTAAGAAACTCTAATCTGCCATAAAACTGATGGCTGCTTGTTACACTGAAAGATGATGCAAGCCAGGACTTTGCCTGGGCGGAAACAGAATCTGGCTTCACATTTCTGACTCCTGGCTCTTAAGAGCATGAGAAAAGCCCCGCTGGATCAAACCAAAGGTCCATCTAGTCCAGCACCCCATGCACATGGTGGCAAACCAGCAGGGCAGGAATGCAGCTGTACCCCCCCCCCACCACCTCATTCTCCCCAGTATACTGCTTCTGATATTGGAGGAAGCATTATCGCCTTCAGCCTGGCAGACACTGACGGCTGCCCTTTGAAGCTGCCTAAATTAGCAGCTGTCTCGCAACCGTGAATTCTCTCATTGAACTATGTGTTGTGTGAAGATAAACGACAGAATTCACTTCCACAAAATGGAGCAAGGGCTACCAGTCTGGATGGCTTTAAAAGGACTGGATGAATTTGCACAGGTTAAGGTTATCAATGGTCCTTCATTCTGATGACTCAGTGCTGTGTCCAGGTCAGAGGCACCATTGGCTGGGGAACATGGGTGGGGAACAGGGTGCTGTTGCCCTCAAACCCTGCTCGTGGTCCTTCCACAGGCAGCTGCTTGGCCACTGGGTGATCACAATGGAGGACTGGATGGACCAGCAAGGTTCTTCTACCGCACCCCAACCTTTGCCTTGGGGAGTGGGTCTTTACTTAGGCTGCTTACACATGATAAAGCCAGACATGAGCAACCATAACACTTACACTTTCTATATAGCTTGAAGTGCCTGATCCTGCCTGATCTTGGAAGCTAAACAGGGGCAGGCCTGGTTACAGTCTGGATGGGTGACTTGAGTGCATGATTCTATGGTTACTGTTTGTAAACCACCCAGAGAGCTTTGCTATAGAAAAGTTGTTATGAGTAATAAAAACCGTGCCAAGTCAAACAAATCCAGTGCCAGCTCCAAAGCTATTGAGGGTCCTTTGGGGCAGGGGGACCTTCTATAAGCAGGGAAGCCTTTGTGGGCCCTTCAGGAGATTCGCTTTCCCACCCCCATGACCACCAGCGGAGGTTTTTCTTCCTCCTACTCCCACTCCTCATCCGTGCTCCCACTTGCTTCCTTGGCAGAAAGGGGGCCCAGGAGCATCTCTTTCTGCCCACCACCATGGTCTGGATTAGAGCCAGAGGCAGGGCAGCCAGCAGGATGCAGTACTGAGAGCAGTTTCAAAGACCTTCTGTTGGTGGGCCCCAGCTGGGTTGTGGGTCCTTAGCAACAGCCCGATCATGCTAACCCTGGACTCCGACCATGAATAGATGGCATCATTTCTGGAGAACCAGGAACCTTGGAACACCCGTGTGATGGCAACGATAGCAGACTCTCCCATGGGTGGTATCAGGAACAGCTCTGCCGTAAGGAACTCTTGTAGGGGCCCGAGGAGACGATGGATTATTTGTTCTCCCTGGTCCCATCAAATTGCTTTCCTCTGAAGGGTTTGCACCATGTTTGTACTGCGGCAAAGCCCGTTTCTTGATACCAGACGGGGAAACCTAACACTCACTTTGCTCTGCACAAAACGATTTGGAGGGAATGCCATTTGCTGGACTCCCCCCCCCCCCAAAAAAAAAAGAAAAGCCAAAGAGGGACATCTAGTGGTGAGCGTAAACCATTCATTTGAACAAAAAGTGGCTTTGTAGCCAGTAGGAAGCTTGCCATGTCTGCGAATAGTAAAACATAATCACAAACAGCCATCGAATGCTGGTGCAAGAAATACAAGTAAGATCATGAACTATGCAGCATATACAGAAGCAAAAGACTTTGGTTTGCTATTCAGGCTGCAGCTCAGGCTACCAGATCTAGTCTTTTCTGTCTTTGTGTGTGCACGACAGGCAGCGCAGAATAACCCGGCGAGTTCCATGGCTGAGTGCGGACTAGAATCCAGGTCTTGTGGGTCCCCCGTCAAGCACCTTAACCGCTGCACCGCACGGACTCTCGTTTTATGCGCATTGTTTTATAGTTTCACCACTCTGAAATCATCACACCCACATATGGAGCAGTGTATGGATCTTGTAAATAAATGAATAAAATGAATAGTTGAATAAATACATGTGTACCTGCGTCATTTTGCTATGCTTTCCATTGTGCTTTGGGGCTCCTTCAGCTTTCCTTGCTGTAAATTTTCTCAAATGGTGATGAAAATGACTGAAATTGAACTGGAGCCGAACTCTGAAACACCTGGATGCACCAGGTTTATTTTCTATTCTATTTATTTAAAACTTTTATATGCCATCACCACATGCCTCGGCATCTCGAGACGGTTTACAAACGTACAATTAAAACCAATAAATCAATAACAATTCCATAAAATTATATAAAAACAAAAACAAAAAAGCAATGATTAATGATAAAATATTAATTTTTAAAATAGCCATTAAATAAAAAGGTTTTAACCTGGTGCCAAAAAGAATATAAACTCGGCGCCAGGTGCACCTCTCCAGGAAACATATTTCAGGGAGGTTGGAGAAGACTAGCGAGAAATTTAGACAAATAGGGACATCATTTGAATAGGAATACCATGTTCCCCTCCTGTCCATCAGAGGTAGGAACCAAGTGCAAATCCTCCTAAAGCATGTTCATTTGAACATGACGAGGACATCCAAACATTCATGTGTGAAGGTGTTCAGCCTTGGTTGGCAGCATGTTATAGAATAGGGAATGGCAGAGGTGTGGAAGCTCATTCTGAGGACCAAAGCTAGTCCTCCTAGGGTTGCAATCCAGCCTTTGGCGATTCCACTCTTCCCCAACCACCAACTATTTAGCAGTTTCCCCACTTCTGTGCATTTTTTCCCATTCTAAAAGGCTAAAATACCTCTCCATAGCAGGAGCTGTTCGCTAAAGTTATTTTAACTTGTTTTGTTTTGGCATTTTGGCTCCACCTCCTTTGCTTGTGGTCCCACCCATACTAGAATGGGGCCCAAAGGCTGCACTGAACAGGGGCTGAAACAAGTTCACCATCCCCACAACATGGAATCATACAGAGCTGAGTGCAGACAGCAGGATGGAGATGCTGCCATGTTCACATGCAACCACACCCAACCCAAAGCTCTAGAAGATGCTGCGTTCTCCACGTTTCTTGGCCTCCTCCAGCCAAATAATACTCAACTGTCCCATTAGAACATTATGATACTGGAGCAAATTTACCCTGCTGCCTTGCTAGACCTGGACAGGACACTCATGTCCTGAGAACAGGATGACAAAAAAATGAGTCGGCCTATCCACTGAAGCTAAGCACGTTTGTCCTTGCAGGCTTCCTAGATGGGCCACTGCTGGGAATACTGCACAGTCTGTTCTAAGCATCTTGGGGGAAGAATATGGTAAACCAGTTAGGTGTCACTGCCCCGTAATGATGGTCCAGACAGAAGTGCAATTTGCGTAACTAATGAAGAGTCCGATAATGCCTGCTGTTTTATGGAGAAAAAAGGCAACACAGTTGAAAATGCACACAAAACATTCTTCTTTTTCGAGGGCTGCATTAGGCTAAGCAAAATTCTGCTCCCTGTGTTTATGCCGGCGCTTGGTTGCAACACCTATTTGCATCAAAGTCTCCTTTACAACAAGGCTTGGCGTTGCTTGCGATATCTTATTATTAAGGTAAATATTCTTCAAAGCACTCAATGATTTGAATCTCTGATTCTTTGTGACATCCTATTTGCTGACTGCAGTTAGAGAAGTCGAGGGGGAAAAAATAGCCCCAAAAATTCAAACACATTTTCCCTTTTTGCTGTTGTCTTTATTATTTATGCTTCAAAAAGAAACATCCCAAAATAGCATCTGTAGAAAATTACCATACGTGCACGCCATCAATGCAGAGTTGTTATACATTAAAAATCTTAAGACTTGTACAAGTCATTCTGATCATTTTAAGGCGAGGCAATATGTGAAAGAGAAAGACCAACATTTGTTTTCTTTAATGAGAATTTTTTAAAGTTGTACTTAATGCATAGAACAAGCAACCACAAACTGGAACAAAGGAATCAATCTAAATTCACCCTAAACATTTGGAATATTGAACAGGGCATAAATAATCCTGAAAACCTCTCAAAGCCTGTCATGAATGGGCAATTCTTTTTCCCGGTTCATAACCTCTAGGATGGCCTTTTGCTATAGCCGCAAGGTGTTGATCTATACCAAGTCAGAGCTCGAAAGTGGGAGTTTCCAGCTTTGCTAGAGGGTCATGTTGAAGGTGTGAGGTGGAGACAGGGTGACGGGTTCACAATGAGTAGCATGCCAGGGACAGAGAAGGTGGTCCCCACGATCTACAATCCAACGATGCCAGAACTTACCTGCTCCATCGGCTGATTGCAGCTGTCATTCCCCCTAGTCCGCATACCCTCCTTCACATGCATGCTTTTAGAAGACAAGCCAGCCCTTCCCCAGAACTCACAAACTAACATCAGTTGCGTCTCAGCACAAAAGCACCCCCACATTATGTGCTGCAGGCTCCCTCCTGTGGTGGTGGGCTGCTGGGACACCCTAGCATTCAGGGACTGGTGGGCTGGGAGGGGAGAGTTTCACTGGCCCCATAGCTGCCAGCTCCTGGTGGGGGCCATGTTTTCCCCACTGTGGGGGAAGAGCATGTGCCAACACTGGGGCAGGTTAGCTGTGTGAACAAACCAGAGCTACACTGGTGCAGCACACCAAACACCCTGCCAGTCCTGTGTTGTTCCAGCAGCTCTCCACCAGGGAGGTCTGGAAGATGAGCAGCAGCAGGAGCAGCAGCAAGCTTCCCTTACTGCTGCTCTCCAGCGTCTGGCCTGGCCGTCCAAGGGATGCCACCCTAGTTCTGTACGTTTAGGTTTTATCTCGCCATCATGGATAACACGTCCTGGCTCTTTAGAGCAGAGGCGAACACACGTGCACAGACAAACATGCAAGGTCAGCCAAGCACCGGTCATTCAAAAGGCTTCAAACTTCCTGTGTACGAGGAGTGGGCTCCATCAACCAAGCAATGGGAAGAGCAGTGCTGGGGGAGAAACTGCCCTGGAGAGACAGCTTGCTCACCATCCACTGCTCTTCCCCTACTACATGGAAGCTGCAGGAGAGTGCGAAGAACGGCAGGAGGTCTGATGGCCACAGGGGCATGGCAATTATGGGGCCGAATGGGGCAACAGGGAGAGGTTTTCCTTTCTAGGACATGCTCAGGCCAAGCACCACAAGCCTGTAGATCATCGAAAAGGTGACTGCATAACCCACCATCCACGACAGAGCTCGGCAGGGCTGGGGAAGGGGCACGAGGTAGGCAATGGTGTGCAAGATCCGGGAACCAAGGAAGACTCTGTAATGCAGCAAGGCGGTGGAGAGGGAAATGCCGCTGGCGGAGTAGAATAGCCCAATGAACAGGAATGGAACGATGTTCTCAAGGTCATTGAGGTGGATTCTGTGGAGAGAGGGAAAGGAAATTCACGGTGTGTCGGCTTCTTTTCTTTCTCAGTGTGCTTTGAATAACCCCACAGAGTTCTCTGCACAAAGGCTACTGGCAACGTCCGACCCTTGGCCAGTCACAGACCCTCCGACCAACCTCCCTCACAGGCTGGTTGTTGTTGCGAGGATAAAATGCAGCTTGGCAATTGCCTTGAGTTCCTCACGAGAGAAAAAAGGCAGGACAGAAATGCAATGTAGTAACTATTATCCATCTGTCCCTGAAATGACTGTTCCCAGTCTTTCCTCACAAAATGTCCTACTTAAAGGAATTTGGGCATGTCCTGCAATAAACTCAGTTCCGCTTCCTCCTCTCTGTACAAATTGGGGGGAGAGGGATACTTCAGGCAATGTGCTGCTGAAAAAGCAGGCAAAGTTGTGACCTCCAGATGTTTCACGCTGCAAGTCCCACACGTCCCAGTCAGCATGGCCAATGGCCAGGGATTCTGGGACTTGCCATCCAAAACATCTGGTAGGGACCTGGTTGCCTGGACTTGCAGTACTGACTATACATTCTTCCTGGGAGTCACTGGGCAGACAGATATTACTATTACTGCTGCTGCTACACTTATAACCTGCATTTTTCATCCTAAAGGACCCCAGGTAGTTTACATGATCCTCCTCTTCCTCTCCATTTAATTCTCACAACAACCCTGTGAGGGAGGTTAAACTGACAGGCAGTGATTGGCCTTAAGTCCCCCAGTGAGCGGTCAAGTAAGGACTTGATCCCAGATCTCCAAAGTCCCAGTCCAGCACTCTAACCACTACACCAACCACGGTGGAGCTCACTGAACCAGATGGTTCTAAAAGTACATGGCACAGTTTCTTCGAGACTTTATTATTTCAGAATGCAGATAGTGGAATCAGGGGTAGAAATACTCCACCACCTCTGCATATGAAATCCTCCCTTTGCCGAGGTTCAGTTCAGCCCGGCATGCCAGCTTTCCTGCGAGAGTTCTTGACACCAGAAAACACCCACTTCTGCAGATCTCCACCTGCATTCTCACGTTCTGCCACCCAGGAAGCCCCTAACCACATGCTTCTTGTGAATTTATGGAACAGCTCCTACGCCAGGTACTGTGTAAGCTGCTCTGGAAACAGAAATAGGCAAGATAACCCTGGATATTCAAGGAGGCTGGTCCCGCCTCCCCACCCTCTTCGGAGCCATGGGCACTTTTGGGAATTTGAGAAACTGCTGTGGGCACCAGGAGAAGACTCCACAGAGAGTATGGCTGGTCCTGTAAGAGCCATTATGGGAGCCAGGCAAGTCAAAAGAGGTGGGAGGACAGAAAGTCAAGCTAGAGGCTGAAGGGAGAGGGAAAAGCAAGGCAAAGGGGTGGCAGGGGACCGAGGCCAGAGGCTAGGAATGGGGGAGAAGAGCCAAGCAAAAAGCTAGAGCAGAGAAGGAATGCGAGATGCTGGCAGCTGAAAGCAAGCATGTGACAAAGGGATGAGTGGGAAAGAAAGAGGACACTTATGTAGAATTGCCAGAAAGTTGAATTTTCCTGTACAGGCATTTCCTGCATTCACTGATGTGGATTTTTATAGAAATCCATATATAAATCCATGAACACATATTGAAAAGACAGAATCCCTTAGAGCTGCCCGCAAACACCATACCGGGGAACCTTTTGCAGGCACCACTGGAAACCCCAATGGGCTACCACGGTGCCCACAGATGCCGCGCTGGGGATCACAGCCATAGATATCCCATCCACAAGATCCCACTGGGCACAACCTCTGCCAATCGGTGCTCTGTCTAGGAGTTGCCAATCACTCCCAGCTTGGCGTGCCCACCCACAGGTCTCACTCCTGGTGCCATTCACAGCTGCTTCTGGAACTCACGTTAATTCAAGCACAGAGACACCCCTGGTGGCTCAAATTTCCCAGATTATCTATTATAAAGCTATCAAATTCAGAAGCAGCAGTGGGCCTGTTCATAAGTGCCTAAATCCAGCCAAAGGGAAGCTGTTAAACTTTGCTTATAGTGTCTAGACGGCCAAAGGATGTTTCAGAGTCCCAGCTTCAACCTCGGAAACTCATTCCAAGGTCAACGCTGGGATTCCCAAGGGCTGGCTGCTTCGCTGAGATTGCAGAGATAACCACAGCAAAAGGTTTTTCTGGGTGTTCTGCAGGGCACAAAGGGGAGGAGATGGGCACAAAACTGGTCGTCCAGGTATTTTTCAAGTCAGGAGCAGCATGGAGACAACCTTCATTTTCCATGCTCAGAATGCCAAACTCAGGGGGTCAGAGGCAGAGGGAAATAAGATTTTTACAGCCTCCTGGTAGCACTTTGCAACAAGAAAAGGATTCTGCTCAGGGAACCAGTGTTGGAAACTCCACAGGGCTGTCTCATGCTGACGCGAATTTGTCATGTCAACAAGATGGTGTGATGACTTCTGGAAATAAAGGCATGAACTCAAAATACTGTCTCAGCATTCTGCAATTCAGTGACTTCCAGATGGCTTATACTGCAATCCCCTCATGCTGGCTGCGAATGATGGGGGTTGCAGTCCAACACATGTAGAGGGCACCGAGTCGGTGAAGGCTGCTTGTTACATCGAGACGGTTCCACGTGAGCATGGTTAGGATGACCAGGCCACAAGAAGGGGAAGAAACTGAAATTATTCTGTGCCAGTCATTAGAAAAGGGTTGTGGGAACCCTGGAAAGCAAGCAGGCAGCTGAAGCTTCTTGTACTCCTTTAAGGGCCTTCTTGTCAATTTATTTTTTAACTTAACACTGATGAAATTCCCCTGGATTACCTGCGTACACGCTCCACATCTGGATCTGTCCTCAGGAATTTTTTCGCATTCTCTCCTTTCCCAAATGAGGCTGTATCTTCAGGGTTCACAAAGGCCTATTCATGACAAGAGGACACAGAGCACAAGTATCGGTGGGTAACAATGGTCAAATTGAAAACCACCCCAGAAATTAAGCTCAGAAATGATTGCGGTTATACTCCGCTCCTCAACGTGCTTTCCAGAATTTCTTTCACCTCCGCCCTGTGGGTCAACAGACCAAAGACAAAACACCCATCACTGCAACGGGGTTGTTAGCACTGCCAACTCACACAAATGAGCATTTTGAGGGTGGGTTGATAGGACAGACTAAGCTCCAGTTGATGCAATCCATTTACACACCCGATTCCAAATTTTTAAAATGTGGGAATACAGGAACCTACACAAACCGCAAGGAATTAGTGCCCTCTTAGAAAAGCAAACATCTTCTGTAGGACAATAATTACTGCAACTTGTGTACATCATTTAAAAAGTAGTATGTCCCTTTTTCCTCTTCTCAAAGGAAAATGTGTGCAGATTTAAACAGATAAAAATGACTTGGCCCCTCAGGTCACCAGCAGAGACTGTCCTGAAGGAGCCTCCCCGCCACCCCAGGAATAAAAAGGGTGGCTACAAGGAGAAGGGCCTTCTCGGCAGCGGCACCCCAACTTTGGAACCCTTTCCCCAGAGACACTCACCAGGCACCCTCCTAAATCCTGGTAATTCCTAAAATAATTGTCAGAGGCTCTTCCCCAAAAGCCTTTTCCTGGAAAGACCCCTCTTTTGCAGCTCGCCCTTCCCAGAGAGAACGGCTTGGCATTCTCCCAGTCCATTTGCCAGGTCAACATGTTCCTTTTCTAAACTTGAAAGTTAGGGAATTTTAAATCTTATTGAGATTTTCAGGGATTTAATTAATATAAAAGGTCCCAAGGGTGTTTGTCAGTTGGGTGGCATATGCATTTCAGGAAGGGCGGACGGACAGACGGACACAACAGCCAGCATCTCTGATCACTGGCCATGCTGTTGGCTAAGGCTGATAGGAGCTGGAGTCCAAAACATCTGGAAGGCACCAGCTTGGGGAACAGGAGACCAGGATGGGCAACCCATGGCCCTCCTCATGTCGTCTGACCACAGCTTTCGCAATCCACCGACTATGCTGCCTGGGGATGATGGGAGTTGCAGTGAAACAAGTCTGGTATCTAATCTGGTGTCCTGATCGCTACAGGGGACAACCACATGCCCCTCCCATCAAGCACTTGGCTGCTGTGCGGTGTGCTGAAAGAGGCATGCGCAGAAACGGAAAGGCTGCGCAGTTTTGAGTGTGACTGCAAACCCCAAACCACACACACAGGCCTGGCTGGGGAGCTCTGTGAGTTCACACTGATCACAGATAAACCTTTTTGTCAAGTGCACTACAACTGGCCGAAATATGAAAGGGCTCCACATGACACCCTAAGAATCCAGCACTTGACACGTCTCCTCAGGTCAGTCCCACTGGCTGAAATGAGGCTTCTGCACACCAAAGAGTTCTGCTTGTTTGGAGAGAAAAAGTCGGACAACTCCCAGCATGCCTCAGACAGCAGGGCTGGCTTGGGCCCGCCTGGAGTTCTAGGGCCTTTTCTGTCTAAAGCTGCATAGGATTGCGCCCCAAGTGCCTACTAAACCAGGAGCCAACGACGGGACAGCACTGGCGAGGCAGACCAGCATTAGTACGGCCTTCCCCAACAAGGTCTCTCCAGAGGCTGGGGACGAGAACTCCCTCCATCCCTGACTCTTGGCCAGGCTGGCCCAGTTGGAGAAGGCAGCCTCAAGGCCTTTTGCTCTCCCACAACCAGGCCGTGCCTGCCATGCATTCCTGCCACAGGTGCAGCGCAAGGACCATGATGCTGGCCTGGCAGGCACCAGCAGCGGGCCCCAATCCTTCCACCACATGCAAAATGCCCCACCCTTCCTCCTGGCACTACAACAAGCACTTTGCCAGCCTAAGATCTGGCAACCATCACTCAGGCCTTGATTTTTCAAAGCCCGGCGCATCATCTCTCACCTTCTTCTTCATTCTGAAGAATGCCGTTATGACACTTATGAGCATCATTTTGACCACAAGAGGGACGGCATATCTGACATAGGCCAGAACCACCTCACGGTCCACCAATTTGTTAAGATCCAATCCTTCTGCCATTATCCCTTGGAGACCTGGAAATTTAAGCAAATGTTCATGGTCAGACATCAGGAGTTGCAAGGAATTATTTATTTATTTATTTATGTATTTATTTATTATTTAAAGCATTTATAGAATGTTCCATTACTGGCATCTTGGGATGGTTTGCCACAAGCACCGATTAAAAAATGGTACAGCATCCAGCAATTCACAATTAAAACTAATTAAACATTAAAATAATGGGAGAATAAAAAGATTTTCGCCTGGGGAGCATATTCCACAATCTCCTACACCCTTGTTTTATTCAAAAATCCTACTGCTTTATAAAATATCCAAGGCACCTAACAGAACAAAATACTCTACGATGAAAAGGCAGACAAGCAGAAAATGTAATATGCAGAATTTCAGTAAATTAAAACAGACACAATAACTCCTAGGCTGTGTCCAAAGAACCACAGGATGCTTTGGATGGGCAGATCTGAGGCCCGAAAAGAGTGCAGATCCTGGGGCTCAGAATCCGTGCTCAGATCCCCACCTATCCACAGCTAGCATGGAAAAAATTGTACCAGCTGCTTCTCCGAGGTCGTAACAGCAACCCTGCAGAAGGGGTATATGGGGAATTCCACAGGGCGCGGGGAGAGGAAACCAGGCACAGCCGATCCAGGATGCAGCCCATCAGGATGGTGCCCCTCCAGCCCCTTCCCTCCCCCATCCAAAGCATCACAGCTAGTCGGTCAACTGCAGGGAAGGATAAGGTGGGCATGTCATGAGTGGAGCCGGCGGGAGCTGGGGGTCAGACTAGATGGCCTGGAAGACCCCTTCTGACTCGCTCTGTTTCTATGTTTCTATAAGTGGAAAGGCAAAGACCTTCCTGCCTTGCATGGGAAGGTTTCTGGCCTCCAAGTTGAGTGGCTTACAGGCATCTCTACAGGACTGAGCCTTTGGCGGATGTCCTAAAATGGTTTTGGAACCTGCTTCAGTCCCAAGAGCCTGATTACATTTCTGAAATCTTGGGGACCCCCCCCCCCCGCAGTGCTGGAGCAGGACCTACACAAAACACCAGCTCAACACTTTTACTGGAAATAAACAAGCCTTTAAAAACGGCATGGCAACCTTTCAGAATTGTGCAGGGGGCTACACAAAAGCCAGAAAACCACCATTTTATTTGTACTGGTTTCCCGTGTTGTACTGTTTTTAATATATTTTACTATGAACACTGCCTCAGGAGAGTTCCACCCTTAAAGGCACCCTAAAATAATAGCAATTTAATAAGGATTTACAAAAGATTCTACAGTCTTGCAAAGAATCCCAGAAAAGTCACTGGCTTGCAAAAAGTTATAGTAACCTGTCAGGAGGGGATAGGAGAGGTAGGAAAGCTGCACTTCTTTGCTGGACTCAGAGGAAAGGCTTTCCTTCCGTGAGCCACAACCCTTGGTTCCATGTTGGGCACAGAGGAAAAACACAGAGCTCAGCCCTTCCACTAGCTGATTCATTGCCCTGCAAAATTGCATGAACTCACCTGCATACAGTTCCTGGTCGCCAATGGTGACCAGGTTAGCAATGTTAAAACACCAACCCTTGCCTTTTCTGCACCTGCTCTCCATCATGTGGGGCATGTGGAAGTTTGGAAACAAAGAGGTTGGGTGACAGCAATGCAGGAGGAAAAGTTCTTGTACTCAAAACCAGCTTAGATTTGCCTGAGAGATCAACCAAAGAACAGGCTTTGCTTCATTTTAAAGCAAAAAAACAAGAAACAAAGGGGAAAAGAAGCTGAACTTCGAGACAGACAACTAATCCTCTGGAAAGGTAAGTAGATGTTGGGAAATCTTTTTCCTGTAAGAGTTTTGGTGAGTGGCACCTGCCTTGAGAATGTTCTATGAAGCAACAAACTTGAGTCAAGGGTCAACAGATAGTAAAGAAGGAGACCAACAGTCTAGAATTGCAAGTCCTAATTTCTAACCAGTGGGAAATAAGGAACAAGCCCCTATTAGGTCATAACCAATGAATTCAGAAACTGTTCTCACAATCTGCCTGTCCATTCATTGCTCATACAGAAATGCCTCCATCCGCGTGCCCATCTGAACTGTGGTCCAGCATGTCTGGTGGACACCAGGCTGCATTAAAAGATCTGGGCATACGATTCCTCCCTTGATCCATGCATTGGGGCTATATATACACACACACACATATATATGCACTTCCAACACCCCATAACTGGTGGCAGTATGGATCATATGCCTAGAAAACATAGCAGAGGGCTGGAGGAACACCCCTCCCACCATCCTTGTGGCCAACAGTGAAAAGGCCATCCACGTGAACAACGAAACCTGTGGCACAGGTGGCCTCGTATCGCCACGCCAAGGCAAGAGCAACGCAGGAAGGATTATGTGGGTGCTACGTGCCATCAAGTCACCTCCGACCTACCGTGACCCTGTGAAAAAGCAACCTCCAAAATTTCCCGTCCTTCACAACCCTGCTCAGGTCTTGTCAACTCAAGGCTGTGCCTTCCTTTATGGAATCGATCCAATGCAAGGATTAATGCATGTGACTGATTATTTCAGCCTTCCTCCATCTGTGTCCCCCATATGTGCTGGATTACAAATCCCATCATTCCCATTCACCATGCAGGCTAGGAAGACTCCAAGCTGGGATGCAGCACTGGGATACAGAACCCAATATTGTATGCCATTTACTCTGGACTGGGATGAGGCTCTCACAGGATCCAATAAAAATAAATTAGTGGGGGAAAGGCAAAGGATGCAATCCTATTTGGGAAGAAAAAGGACATACAAGTCCCTGCATTCCCCAGTCAGCTGTGCTGGGTTTTCTTCTGTCTAAATAGGCACCAGACCCTCTGTGGATCCATCAACTCAAAATATCTGCCAGCGCCAAACAGAATGGCCCTGGCTTCTCTGGGGGCTCCAGCAAATATATTTAAGCCTTTAAAGCTTTATCACTAGCTGCAAATAAATGACCACACAATGGGGGCGGCTTGATATCCTATCCAGGTTTGCTGTAGCTTTACACACGGCCACTCAGCAAGTGGTTCTCTCCTACAGCCAGTTCATGAAGTTCAGCAGGCAAAAAAGCATCCTCAGGTGCAGCTGAAAAGCTAAGATGGCTTTTCTCCTTTGCTCTGGACTTCGGAATGAGAAAACTCATCACACAGCAGCTTTTGGGCTACTGTTAAGGAGCAGCACATTTTCAGTTTTTAATCATAATAAAATAATTTCAATAGAGGAGGTCACAGTTTGGAATTCCTGCCTCAGCCGTCAAAGTTTCTGGCCCTGTTTGCAGCCCTGTCCAAGCTGCGAGCAAGCAACCTTGCGTTTGCTTTCCCAGCAAAGGCTGGGCCACAAGCATGGGCATAGTCCAATGAGGCAGTAACGTTTGCCTAATGATTCTGCAATTACTCCTAGAGCAGAGCTAGACTAACCTAGTGTTCTTATCTGCAAATACACCAGTTCCTTTGCTAAAGGTCACGATAATGGCATTTACAACTTGCAAAAACTTTTTATCTGTCAGTTTCCTCACGCAGCTGCAGGGGAGTGCTGCTCCAGAAGGAATGAGGCATGGGGGAGGAGAGGCCAAATAATTTACATTTCGTCAGGCTTGATTGAAGTGTGCTTATAAAAATAAATGAATTCACTCAATCCTACTCACGTCAAATTGGAAAGATGTCTTTTCCCCTCCCCCTTAAAATGCATTAAAAAAAAGATTAACTGCATTTAGAAGTAATTCATCTAAAAGGGAAATTAATGAATCTTTAGCACTATATAATATTTTAAGAATCAATCACCCACACCTTGAATATTTTCAAATAAAAACACCACTACCAGGTTTCTAAACACTTCAAGTGGGAGATCCAGCCCCATTTTCTGTCTGAATTATCAATGTCAGACAGAAGCAATAACAAAGTGCCAACTTTGAAAAAACACCGCTTTGAGATCTAAACAGACTTTCTCTTCGAAGTGCAAGAAAAGATTTCGCAACTGAAACAGATTTCAGAGTAGGGCCACAGAAATAACCACATGCAGTCAAAGGAAAGTCTTTGTTTTCTAAAATCCCACTGACAAAAGCAGGGCCTGGTAGGCATCCTACAGTAAGATACAGTAAGGGCCTGTAAGATTTGCAGACTCTGGGGTAGTTCTCACAACTGGAACCCCTCTGTCTGTGTGGCATAATGCAGGTTCACACGGCCCAAAGCTCTTCCACACAAAGAAAAATAATCCCAGCATCTAGTTCCATGCAAGCCCCCAAGAAAACTTAAATTACTTAAATATTCTGACTAAAACCACAGAATAAAGAAGTGGGCGCTTATTTAGACTTGGAGAGCTAAACCAAACAATCTAAAGAAGCTCAAAAACACGCTCAAAAACACGCTGTGCAGTTGAACCGGTATGGGCCACTTCAGGCCCTCCGGATGTTTGGCCCATCTCCTCTTCCCATGGGCTACGTGTGGGGGGAGAGGTTGCAGGCCCCCGCTTTTGCTATCACTTGCATGCGCTCACACCCTAACCCAAAAGCGCCTTGCATGCTCTAGAAAAGGCCTGTGATCCACGAACGCCCTAATACATTGTTAAGGTTCCAAGCTGCACGGTGTTTTGTTGGGCTTGTTTGCTCCCCAAGGAGCCGTGCTTCAAACGTCTGGGGACGAGATTTGCTTCTATTGGAAAATGGTTGCTCGGAGCCCGTGAGAGCAGGGCTGATGTGGGAAGAGATCGTGGCGGGCGGCCGAGCGGATCTGACTCCCGCTCCACCAAAGGCGTGCGCCTCCAGCCTGCCTCGCCTGGGAAAACCTCCTTCCCGCCCGTTCGTCCGCCGCAGCTGCACAACAGGCCGAAAAGGGCGCATCGGCAGGAAGAAGCGAAAGCTCAGCCGCAAAACTATGGCCAAGTTTTTTTCCCCTCTGCAAGGGAGGAAGTGCTTTGCAATTCATTCAAAGGAGCGATCCCAAGCGATCCCAAGCCATGGAAGTACAGAAGTTTTTAACATCTTTGCATGCGTTCAGCCCGTTTTATTGACTGGTTATACTCTGCTGCGAATGGCAGGGCTTGAGTTTCCAGGCTGAACATGCCCAGGAGGGCGCCCTAAAGCGCAGAAAGAAAACAAAGAAGCGAACACACCTTTAGCAAAACTAAAACACCTGCTCTGCGCACGAGGCTTCGGAGGACCCGAGAACGCGCCTGCAGGGCCGGCGGTCAGAGTCCCGCGCTGCTGCTGCTGCTGCTGCTGCTGCGCGCCGTCCGCTCCGCTCTGCTCGCTGCTGCGCCGCGGCGGCCTCCCCTCCCACGGCCCGGCCCTAAACTCGCCCGCCTCCGCGCAGCTCTCCGGCTCGCCGGCCCTCCCACTTGGCCGCGCCGCGGCGGCGCCTTCCTCGCACGCCCGGCCCGCTCGATTGCAACACGCTTCAGAAACGGAACTTTGCTCCGCTTTCTCTCGTGCCCGGTCTTGCGCACCTGGGCGCAGGGGAGGAAGCGCGGACGACCCGTTTGTGGGCGCCTCGTAGGGAAACGCGTCCCCACATTTCTTCTGCCTCCGTGCTCCTGAGCACGTGCAGACTGCCCACCGTGGCGAAAGGCCCGGCCGAGTTGAGTCGGGAGACTGACCTTCAAACCGCTGCTAGGAGGTCAATCTCTCCGGGCGTGAAGCCCTTCCTGCGTCCTTTTTCAGCGCACCCCACAGGCGGTTGCGAAGATAAAATTGGTGTGGGAACCTTGTGCGCACCCTCCGAGCTTGTCGGGGGAGGGGTGGGATAGTAAGATGGGTTGTTGTCATTATCATTGCTAGCAGATCTTTAGAGGGCCTGTGCACGTGTGCAGGTTCTTCCCAAAAAGCACCAGCATCCAGTTTTAATAATAAACCTCAAAAGTGCATCTGAGAATGTGAAGAGCCCCTTTGCACTTTGACAAGATTTATCTCTTGAGGAGGGCTCCATATAAAAGTGCCTTTGAACATGTGCAGAGTGCCGTGTTTATAGGAAGGGGTGTTGGGAAAGGTGTTGCTTGTTTTAAAGACCTTGCATCTTGGTAAAGTTAAGAAATAATACTGAAAATAGACATCGCATTTGGGGAAAATATATTGAGTGATGCAGATTGAACTTTTGGCTAGGCCAGTAAATTTCAGCCCAGGCCTGCTGACAGCCCAAGAGAGAGCTAAGTCAATAATGGGCTGGCAAGTTAAAAATGTAAACTGAGCAGCTCCCCGCATCCAGTCTGACACATGGCAAAGTGGTTGACGGATTACTTCATCCTCCTACTGAACTCATGGCTTTTGTCAGGACACATTTTCTTCACGGCAGCAAGGCGACAAAAGTGAGCTGAGCACCTGCAGAGCCATCCTGGGCTACATCCGGGCACTGCTGCCACAGTGGAAAGGGCAGGACAACAGATAAAATACTGTGTACTGCATGGCTTGGGTATACAGCTGGGAATCAATGGCCAGCCTCCCAGGCCTTCAAGATGGCTACACAGGCAGAAATCCAACAGGAGCATCATTTCAAGAAAGCAACTCCAGAATGAGGACAGCTGCACCTGTTTCTGCTTAAAGACAAAGCTTCCAGTCTTGACAGTTTGATGGAGGCAGCAGACATGGGGAGGCATCCGCTTCCCCAAGAAAATGTGCTTATCATTCTGAGCAGCTTCGTGACCATCTTGCGCCTGTGTGGGTGTGAATGACAGGCTTGCCACTGATAGACAACTGACATTCCCAGAGTCTGGACAGCCATATTCCAAGTGCATGAGCCTTCTCCTGATCAGTCCCTGTTGGGGTGGGAGTAGTTACGTAGCTTTCACCTAGTCAGGATTAAGCGCTCAGTCTGCCAGCTATTGTTCCCAAAACCATTCACATGATCGCTAATTGCATGACTAACATATCCTCTCATTTCACCCTTAGATGTCTACCTGTACAACACAGAAGCACACCTTCGGGGAGGTTATTTTTTCAGGGCCGCAGCCAGGAAGGGTTTAATCTGCTCATCACATCCCTGCAGCTTCTTTGAGGTGCTGGCAATTGCTAAAGCATTTTCCAAGGTAAAGGGCTGTACTGGTAGCGGTTCCACATCTGTAGAATGCCCTTCCTAGAGACAGCTGCCTGGTATCTTCACTGTATACTTTTATATGCATGGTTAAGATCTTCATCTACCAAGAACCATTTGATTTGTAATCTGAAACTCAGATTATTAGCCTTGTTAGTGGTTCTCTTTTGTATACGCCTGCCCAAGATGTAGCTGGCCTAGTTCAACCACTTCTTTGAAATGCCCTCCAGGATCCTTCCTTCCTTCCTGTCTTTTCCCTCCAGGTAGGAAACATGACCCTCTGATCCCTGTGGGCCAGGATGCAGCATTTTTCTAACTTGCCAGTTGCCTCTTGAAGGAAACAACAACTAAAATAGGATGTATGTCCTAACTGGATTTCACCACTAACCTGATTTTCACATTCTTATTTAAAACAATACCCCATGTGGAAAATAACTTTTAAGTGGGAGGAAAGAAACAGTAGTAAGGAAAAGAAACTGTACATCTTTCTTTCAGCTATATGATAAATATTTTCCCAAGCAAATGTGTGCATCAAAATGCAGCATGCTATTACAAAGTTTAGTAATGTTTTGAAAACATTTTTAGTGATATCATTGCTAGTGCTTTGTTTAATTGTATATTTATTTGCATACTCGCATACTTCTGCAGCAGGCATCTTTGGACTGGGTTGCCCTCCAAACAGAGGGTACCTTCAAATGCAGAAGTCGTCTTCAACCTTTTTAACTTACATCCCAGGAAGCATATTATTAAAGAAACTGTGTCCCAGCAGGATAGAAACAAAGGCCCACTTTACCCCTCCCCCGACATTTTTATGTTTACAGGCCTTTTGCTATTATATTTCTCATTTATGCTAAGTTTTATGGACATAAAAATTGCAGTAGCATTGCTTAGGGTAAATTGTATTACTATGCCTTTAACACACAAACAAACAAATAATTCCATAAATAGTGGAGAATTGTAATAACACTGTTGGATGTAAATTTTTATTCCTGTGGTAACTATCAGACACAAAACAATAAAAAACAGCAGTGGCATTATTGGGAATAAATTTTTATTGCTCTTCCTAAAACACAAAGGCCAGAATCCGGCCAGGCACTTCCATTCCACCACTTCTGTTGTGCAAGCAGTGGCCATCTCCTCCTTGCACAAGAGAATTTCAGCAATGCCCAAGATGAGCAGATAGACTCAATTCTAAAAGGAGGCAGGCTGGCAAGGTTCATACATGGGCCTGCTTCCTTCCCAACATAAGAATTTCTGGAAGCATCCATGAAGAAGTGCTGAATCTGGCTTCTTGCAATTTGCAGGACCCACTGCTTGCTCAGCAGAATCTAGGGGGCAGAAGAGAACTGGAGGGGCCATAAGCGGCCAACAGACCACTGCCCTCTCAAGCAAAAGCGATCCTTTATTAATTCACAAGGTTGTTACTAGTCTACCAAAAGATCACAGGTAGATAATCTGTGGAAGGCAGGGCTGGCAGGAAAAGGCACATCACTCTTGCAGGACAGGTGACTGAGAGAGAGCAAATTCTTTGTGACTGTTATAAAAAGATGCTTCCCACCTGAGCATCCCACAGCAACATGGACCAGCAATTGCAAACCACTGAAATGCAGGACAGTTTCAAACAGTGCAGCGTCCTCTACAGAGGGCACGTGGCCATCCTATAGGTACAGCCCAGACAAACCTGGATGTTAGCAACCGCCTCTTTGCCCATGATTTTGATGATGTGATCTGAGTGACGCCCAGGCTGGTTAGCATCGATCCCTCAGATGCTGGGGCACTGCTCCCACTACAAATTATTTAGTTAATCGGTTGTGATTATTTTGGTCCATGAATATAAATCATACATTTGGAGACTAGCCTAAATCTAACTTTGATCTTCCAGGTCAGTCAACAGTTGTGGTTCTTACAGAAACCGCTGGCTTTTCTCTCCCGCAGTGGCCCCATCCGATCTTAGGACATGCCCACAAATTCCCAACCTGGATTGCTGTCCAAAATAAATGAATCTCTCAAAATTATAATCCATTATTCTATGTATCACTGCTGATCTAGTTCAAAGAAAAACTGTAATGGACCCTTCCCCCCACCCTGATCTTTTTACCGCAATCTGCCCCCTCAGCACACGCACCCATATACACACACATCCAAAACCATTAATTAAATAATCAGCATGACTAATCAAAATCATTTATCAAAGTTTATGACTGAGGCTTTCTAATTGGATTTTAATAGACATTGTTCCTTGAGAAAGGATGCTCTGTGCTGATAGCATTATTGAGATCTGCGAGAACCTACTTACAGGAGCGATGGACTTGAGATGATTTGCCAGTGATTAAGTGCTTCCTGGGCAAGGTAGTCATGAGGAAGTGAAATCTTAATTAGAAACTCTTCAAAAGCCAGCTGTCACGCCACTGCAACATCGGAGTCCCAATTCTTTGTTCTGAGACCTCCTGTCTCAGGGCTTACCTTTTGATAGGTTAGCTGCCGAGGGATCGCAGGTGCGATCCTGCACAAATTTAGACTGAACAAGAGGCCCACAAGGCTGGCTGGGGCATGCTGGGCGTTGCCATTCTTTCGTCCTGCCCAAAGTTGCGTGGGACACATCCAGGCAACCAAAACAGGATGTCAAGTTTGCCAGCATATTTATTCATTGATTTGCTATTTAAAACGCTGAGTGCCCTGCATTTACATAGATTGTCGAACAAGGAAAGACAGAAAAGATAAAAAATGAATTTTTTTTAAAGAGAATATCAATCTGAAGACTGACTGGTTGTTCAGCAAGAAAAGCTTGCTGAAATAAAGGTGCTTACAGGAGGTGCCGGAACAACAGTGTTGGTGCCTGCGTTGTCCCCAGAGACAGGGAGTTCCACAGAAATGCAGCTGCCAGAGAAATCCACCGCACCATCACGTGGATACCCATCAGGCCATGTTGCTATGCGGCACCTCGACCAGCACACCTTCTGAAGAGCTCAGTGCCTGGGCAAGCCTGGGAAAAGCAGGTCCTGTTACTTGCACCTCGCACCTCCCTAACCTGAGCATTTGCAAACGAACAGATTACTGTATCAAGCAAAACTCTGCTATGTGTCCATTTCCAAAGAAACAAGCTCTTCAAAGCAGTTCTCCTGACCTTTCCACTACTCAGAAGTGTGAAAAGACAAGATGTAAATCTCGCCGAACCACACCCCACCTCCATCTCTGACTAAAATTGAGGCAGGGCCTTTCCAGTGATGGCACCTGGACTCTGTTTTTCAGTGCTGTGTTAAGGTTCCCCTTATCTTTCATAACTGGACATTCATCTTAATTTGTGTTAGGACCATGTTGCTTCATGATGTCTTCATTTTTGCATGTTTCATTTTTAGGAGTGCCAGACAGTTGCTTGGATGGCCTTTTCTTTGGCAGAAATATTGGTGCCACTGGAAAGCTGGTGTGTCAGGATAGCTTAGCCCTAACATGGAGCAAATTTCATTTACAGAGATTCCCCACCCCCACCCCCATACATAGGGGATAGGATATTAATGCCCATGATGCTTGGATTGGCATTCTGAAATGGCAGCATCTCAGAGAACCTGTGCCATGGGTTTTTAGAATCTGTGGGGTAGTAAGAGCCAGATCAGTCGGTATACTGGTCAGAGTGTTGGGCTGGGATGTGCGAAATCTGAGTCCAAGTCCCCACTTGCCTGGGGACTTGACCCTGGATCACTCACCAACTCTCAGCCTGTCCTACCTCATGGGCTTTTTGGGAAGATAAAATAGAGGAGCCAAACCTTGTAAGCCGTCTTGGGTTCCTTGCAGGAAAGAAGGCAGGCTATAAATGTAATAAATATATAAAGGTCAATCAGTTAAACAATCAATCAGTAGTATTGGAATGGTCAAATAGAGAAATAACTTTATGAGATTGATTTTACTTCCCTCAAAATTCCTACCAACAGGTCACCAATTTTGCTCCTGAGAAGCCTCAGAGATATCATCTACCTTTAGCAGATATATCTGGGGCATCATTCGGCAGTTGCAATGCATATGTGTTTGGGTCTGCATATCACAGTGTGCTTGAAAAGAATTCCCTGTTCACTAAATCCAGAGATTCAGCCCCACAATATGCCCAAGGGCTGTCCCTCTACATAAAAGACATGGGCCCTTCCTTGCAGATAGAAACTCCTTCTATGCACCAGAGCCGCATTGCAGTGCGGCTGCTGAATTTACGCTTTTCAGGGCTTATCTCCAAAACCTTGAGAGTGACTAGAAACCTACTTTAAAAGAAAATAAGTACTGGGCTCCATCAGATCTGCATGGCTTGTCCTGCAATTCTACGATTCACAGTCCAAGTGTTAACTGGGTATTCCTTGGCCTGAATTGTTTCACATTTGTATTCCCTTCGTTCCTCCAAGGGGTGCTTCCCAGCCTCATTGTAGCCTCACAACTACCTTGAAAAAAGTAGGACAGGCGGATAGTAACTTTCCCAAGGCTCTTTGTGCATATGTGCATGCAGGCGGACACACACACACACACAAGGAATTTATACTTGGGTTCTCCAAACCCAGTATCTCATACATTGTCAATCAACTTATTTTTTTACGATCCTCCAAAGGAGCTCCTTAAAACCTGAGTAAAATGAACTTTTAAGGTGCAAAAGAAACTGCACAGAAAGAAAATGTGGAAGATTTATCCCAGACAGCCATTAACATGGAATTCATTCATCCCTTGTGGATTTCTATCTTCCTTCTCCAAGGACTCGGGATCTGCGTAACCAATTTAAAGTCATTATAATAATCAGAATCCGCTTCGCCAGCAAAGACAAGATAAAAGTGCAAGACACTGCCTCTTCCCCCCCACCCCCCTCTAGTAAGTTTCTTGTCACCCTGAACTTTTCTGCTGGCTGGCAGTAGCAGCTGTCCTCTGCTGAAGGCAATAACACCCCCGCCCCCCAGCTACAGGGTCAACCCTTTCGGTAAGGATTTTCTGCTGCAGCGCACAATTGTTCTCAATGATTTTATGGGACTGCTAGATGTTAATAGCCACTTGGGACAATTATTTCCAAAGAAGCCGTTGGTAGCAAGATCCTGGCTTCTTCCAAACCATCTTACACATGCTGAAGCAGAAGCACATACACAAAAAATTCTCTGGGTGTACCTCTTTTATTTTTATATGAATTTTAGGGTAGATCACCCTTTCTCAATTGATTCCAGGGTGGCTTCCAACATGCAGTGCCCTCCAAATTGCACCTGTACAGTAATCAGTGGAAAATGTCACACGGAGCGCTGTGCCTGGTCCCAAGCACCACCTGCACAATTTAGATTGCAAGTGCTTTGGGTGGTCACTCTGCCATTTACTTATGCCGCCCAGTTGTGTATCTAGGTATATATTTAATGCATTTCTTAGCTGCCTCTCAATATGGCAGTCTTCCCAAGGCAGCCTATAAAATAAGACATACTATTCCCTATCAGTAGAACACATTAAATCAGAATTCACTTAAAACCCATTTATAACTGAACAGGGTCCTTGAAGTTGCCCATCAACTCCCAGCGCTTGGACAGCAGCCTCAGTAGGTATCACTCTGTCATAGCAAAATGTCTTGCATTTCTATTTAAATTATACTTATTGTGCCTAATCTGCACCTACGGAAGTGGAAATGAAATTCTCACCTGTCTACACCAGCTAATTCCAGGAGGTTCACCTGTGCCCAGCACAAAGATATAACTGTCCATCACATATGGGGAGGAGCCCTTCTGGAAAAAGAGGTGGCATTCTTAATTCAGCACAAACATGTCTAATTACAGAGTGATCAAGGGTTGCATGAATCCAGCTCCTTTCTCCCGCCTGTAGCCCTCCCACATGTACCTCAAAGCTGCTCCAAATCTGCATCACCCATGGAACAGATTCAGTGGCAGTGCACGGGGGTGCCACGAAGGGGGAGGAATCCTTCCGGTGGAACAGCACAACTGGATATGATCCAAAGGTCACCCATAAAGCCGCTGAGCCAGTGTGGCGCTCCCTCCAGCAGATCTGTGCTTGGTGACAAGAGTCCGACCAGCAGGTAAGCTCAGAACTCAGCCATTGTGCAGCTGGCTTATCTTTATGTCACACGGGTTGGATCTAAGTTATCAGGACAAGTAGAAAGGGGCCAAAGCGTCTGGTTGGGAAACTCAAATCAGGCAAATAACTGTGTCATCTGAGTCAGCAGAACTGGTCTATTTATAGCAGTTGAACCACAGTGTGAAAGTTTGTGCTGCATTGAATCAGTAACAGAGCCAACGGCCGTAAGAATGAATGGCATCTATTGGTACAAGAGCCGGAGCCACACCTGGTTGCCTTGGGATGCAGTCCTGTACACACTTGCCTGGGAGGAAGCTCCACTGGACTCAATGGCACTTACTTCCGAGTAGATATATACAGGGGTGCGCTGTTGATCATGGGATGGATGGCTATGAATTGCCTGATGGATACTGAGGCATCCCAAGCAGAGAATTCTTGTGTCCGCGAATTAGGTGGGTTATTTGTTCCAGATAGGGTTCCACTCCCTCTGGACAATCAGCTTTGCAGCGCGGGATAGGCCAGGTACAGTGGAACCTCGGCTCACAAACGCCTCAGTTCACGACCAAATCAGGTCGCGAACAGAAATTTCAGAAAATGTTGCTTCAGTTCATGAACTGGGTGACGACCACGATCGCGGCCATGTTGCCGCACGAACACGATCACGATTGCAGCCGTCTTCCCTGCACGAGCGTGCCGGTGATCATACCCGTCTCCCTCCCCCCAGCACAATTGCAATCATGCCCATCTTCCCTGCACAAGCGCAACCGCAATCACGGCCATCTCCCCCCACCCTCCCCGAGCATGATTGCAATCGCACAATTATGGTTTGGACTCTCCCTCCAAACAATAACCTCCCTTACACCTAGGCTAGTGTTCTCTACTGTACTGTACTTTGTTAAGTGTTTTGTTACATTTTTTCAAATTTTTGTGATAAAAAAATATTTACAGAACAGATTAACCTTATTTACATTGAACCTTATGGGGAAATTTGACCTGGGTCTTGACCAATTTGGATCGCGACCAGAGTCGTGGAACAGATTAAGTTCATGAACCGAGGTACCACTGTATTTTATTTATTTATTTCCTATGCCATCTCATGGTCAAAGCTCTCTGCATGGTGCCCACCAAGTCATAAAAGAAATAATAAAGTATAAACAATAGTAAGAACACTAGTGTTTTCAAACAGAATTTTAAACAAACAGCTCAGGTTCATGAAGTTAGTCCTGTTAAAACAGCTGACCAAATGGGTTCTTTTAGCTTTTGACTTTTCCAGTTCATCCCTCCAAGAACCAAACTTAGATCCAAATGCAATCTGTAGCACTGCAACATTTCTTAGCTTGTACTCCCATCCATGCAACAGCAACAAATTAACTTGATAGATGTGAAAATTTGTGTGTAAAATGCATACACTGGAAAAATGCACACAAACATGCTTTAGTCAATGAGAGAAAAACGTGTATGTTTCACAAACCTGCGGAATGGATGCATATACTTTGGGAAATGCACACTAGAAGTTTTCTGGAAAAAGGAAAACACAAAGCTCACATCCTGCTACAGAGATGAGTCAGAACAAACTTTGTGCTAGATACTGTAGAATGTCAACAATCTCAAGTTTTGTGGAATTGTCCATCTCTACTCAGAGGCAGAGGGACTCTTGGTCTTCGTCTGTCCTTGTCACCGGACTCTCAGACTTGATGGCCAAGAGGGTCTGATCACAGAGTAAAGAATAGTAGAGTTGGAAGGGGCCCACTGGGCCCAACCTCCTCCTCAGCTGGGGGCTCCAACTTAACGCATCCCTCACATTGGGATGTCCAGTTGCATCCTGAATGCCTCCAGGATGGGACAGCCCACAGCCTCCCCAGGTAATTGATTCCACTGCACAACTGCTCTAAGAGTCAGGTCATGTTTCCTGGTCTCTAGCTGGAGACTGATTTCCTGTACCTTGAGCCTATTATTCCGGGTCCTGCGTTCTGGGATGAAGGAGAAGAGATGCTTTGTGACAGCCTCTAAACTTGTAGAATGCTATCGCCCCACCCCGCACCCCGGCATCCAATCTTCCTTTCTCCAGGATTTGGAAGTGAGTGGGGTAATGCAGCCCAGACTAGCATTTGCATTTCAGAAGGCTAGAATGCCAGCTATTACTGCTCCTGGAGAAGGATAATTTAGCCAGAGTGATCCATGGGTTGATGCCCTCAAAACTGGATGAGGGCGGTGTGTTCTCTTTGGGGATTTCTACATTCCTACATTACGTCTGATGCCAACCAGGGAAACGGCCTTGTCCAATTTGGCATCCTCCTTTCATGTCACATGAAGCTCACCCCAGTCTATTCTTCTCTTGTTATTTTTGCCAATATATCCTGAATTTCCTCAGAGTGGCGCTCGCTCTCGCGCTCGCTCGCTCTCTCGCTCTCTCTCTCTCTCTCTCTCTCTCTCTCTCTCTCTCTCTCTCTCTCACACACACACACACACACACACACACACACACACACCCCCCACATCACATGGCTTTTTAAAAACACATTGTCTTTGTGTGCTACACTTCTGCTACATTCTGGGGCCAGGAGAGGAGTGGTTTCAGTCTCCCTCTCTCTCTCTCTCTCTCTCTCCCCCTCCCTCCTCTGTGTGTGTGTGTGTGTGTGTGTGTTGCAAATGTCATGCTGCTTTCCCCCTCTCTTCCCCTTTGAAAAATAAACTTTCCAATGTCTTTTCAAGCCTTCCAAATCATTTCCTTGGGTCGCTTGCTCAAGAAGCAACCAGCTAAACCGCATGTCTATCCAGAAGTGAATTATTAGATTACTTCCAATGGCCTTATTCACACTCAAATCCCACTGACCTCAGTGGAGCTTACTTTTGGGAAGTCCAGCCAGGAGGGGCTGCACTCGCCTGCCCCGGGGTGGAGGGTGATGGAGGAGCACCTGGGTCCTCCAGCTTGGGAGGTTTGGAACAAAGAGCCGCACCCTTTCTGTGATGGGGCAAGAGGATCTCAGCTGCTTTTACTTTCTTTATTTCAGTATCCTTTCCTCCTCGCCTTGGCATAGCTAAGCAAGAAAAAGCAAACTGAAACAAAGGCCCTTAAAGGGCCATTTCCCCACACATGCCTCCTTCCAACTCCTCTGACTTTTCCCAAGCTCACATTTTCAAGCTCACATTTTCAAATGTGCTGCAGTCATTAGCACGTGCCCCAACTGTGAGAAATGCATTTTGCATAAATTTGGGGACTGCGTTTCCCTTGTAAACGGAAGGGGTTCTGGTGCAGATCTCTGCCTAGTCTGCCTCTAGTTCCTTAAAATGAAATTCATATGGCCGAGAGTAATAAGTCACAGAGGATTCAAGCCTTGCTTTGATTCCTGTCTGAAGGTGGGTTCTTCAGAGTGGGGTGGGGGTGGGGGTGGGGGGTGTTGCACATGGGAGCACAGAATCCTTTAGCATAGCTCTCAAATCCAGGACTGTGAACCAGTCTGCAAGAAAAATAGGTGTTTCTCTCCTCTAGGAAAGGCCCACTTCTCCTTGCAGGCTGTGCGTTACAAATTTGAATCCCCGTCCTTGTGATTAAAAATGCTCTCACAAAGAAAACCAGCATGCCATGTACATCGCCTTCCCTTTGCCGCACTGCTTTTCCAGAAGCAGGGAGTCTGAGACATTGTCTAAAGACACGTTTCTGATCCTATAAGGGCAGGCTTCAAAAGGTGCATAAAATGAGATCAGAAAAGCCAGCTTGGGATCAGAGGCAGCTAAAATGTCAGTGGTACACATAGCTTTGTTTTCTCCTCCATGGCCAGGAGAAGCAGGCTAGCCACAGAGTGGAAATTATTCAAATTGAGCCAATCTAGGGAAACCTATTTTGCATAAGCAATGCAAGTTGAAAAATGCCACTTTCGCAGGGCTGAATCTGGATTGCCCTTCTGCAAATGCATTTGCTGCGTTGCCCTGTTTTTATAATCCCACCTGTTTCCTTCTGAACCTTTCAAATTCATCTTCATCTTTTTCGGGAACCAACCTTGGTGGAGATGGGTTAGGCATTATTCAGAATTAACCATTAGCTGCTCTTCCTGGGATGCATTTGGCCCAAGGTCAAAATAAAAATTGAGGCGGGGTGGAGAATGATGGATTGCTAATTATTTCGAATGAGACCTTCTTCCATGCTTGCTGGGTCAATGTTCCACTTATCACTATATTTTGATGGGAGGAGGAGGAGGAGGAAGAGGAAACGGTGGGGGCGAAGGCAGGAGATTAAATCTTCCAGAGCTCTCGCTGTTTCGAACCAGTCAGTTGACTGACACTTCTAAGTGCCACTTCTTTCGAAACAAACATGAATCCCAGCCCATGGGGAATATTGGGAGCCCCACGGAACTGCCTGCCTCTGAGAAGTGACACCTCGCACTCCTCACCGCTGTCACAAAGTGCACTTTTGTGCTATTAGGCGAAGGTTGGCATAATTGGGAAGAAACAAGGAGAGCCCTTCACTCAAATAAGTTCCGATGAACGGAAACTCTATGCAGAAAGACTCCCACAGCGAATATGCCGACCCTGCCTAAGACCAGCGGGCCGATTTTCCCCAGCTTATTCATTTCATGGACTCGATACCATTTCTGTATCCACTTATTTAGAATACCTGCACACCGTCCTTAATCCATATAGGATCTCAGGATGATTTACATTAAAACACCCCAATGGCCAGACCTCTGGGCAGCAAATGAAAAAATTAAGCCCCAAATATCAAATAACAAAATCAGTCAAATATTTTACATACAACAGCAGCAACACATTGTGGGCACTGTCCATGGGGGTTCTCCGTAACCCTCGGCATGGAGGGCTACAGGCAATCTATGCCGAGTGGGGGGGAGTGAAGGGGAGAAGCTCCAGACCACCGTCCCCCATCCATCCCATTTCAGCCATCAAGCTGCAGCTTTTGGAGTGGGAGGAAGGGTGTACCAGTGCCAGGGTAGGACCCCCCTGCTTGGCGCTTTCTTCACCGGCTGTGAGGCAGGGACGGCACTCTGTACTCAGACCCCCAGCTCTGCATTAAACAACCTTTTCTGACCCCAGAGGTGGAAGCCGAACAATCCCACAGCCCTGAAGACACTATCTAGGGGTAAAGGATTCCTTGGTTAGAAAAATTACAAACACAGTTCCAGGACTTGATTCTATATCTAATTATTCTTTGAATTCATAGTGAACTTATTCCCCAAATATGGATGCTGATGTAGCCAAAACTGCGCCAACCCAGCACAAGATAGAAGTGTTAGCAGGGGAGCAGGAACTTCAAAGACTGCAGAAATAATACGAAAGAATAATGCTAAAGAACTTTACCAGCTGTGACAGAGGCACCCACCGACTGGTGCAGCAGACTCAGGGCTCACAAGAAAGTTCTGTCAGCCCTTTTTATGAGTGACAAAGGCTTAATTTGCCACCCTGCTTGGAATCCCTTCTTCCCTTTGAGCTTGACAGCCATCCCCGTAGTAGCTGGGGTTCGTGGGATGAGCAGGATGGATTTTCTGGGCAAGTAGCCCTGTTGGAACATGAAGTATCCGAGGTGGCTTGGTCTTTAAGACCAGGATCCTTGCAAAGGACCTGCACATGCCAGAGATGACAATACCCAGCATTGGCTTGTTGACAGGATATGTTGGAGTCGTCCTAATAAAAATTATAGTTTTGTATTCTGAACTAAATAAATCTGTGCCTCCCTTCTTACACCCCCCACGTGTTCAGGGTTTTTACATCCAGGCTCCATCTTTGTGAATGAAGGCAGAGCCTCAGGATACGTGGATGAGGCAGCACCCAGATAATTATTTTCCCAAATGCGCAGTGCTGCAGGGAGAAGGTACAATGTAACCAGTTCAAATCAAAATGAATCAATTCACTAATCCCCTGGGATACTCTTGCAACAGTAATTTTGGAGCTTCCTAAGAGCTGCCAGATACTCCTCCACTTGCTATCTATATACTAACCTGGTTTACTCTTTGTCTTCATGGGATTTCTTACCTCAAACTGTAAAAGCAAACATTGAAACCTGTTAAATTCTGTACCTTTTGATTGTTTTATGTTTAATCTGTTGCTCAAGCACCCAATGTGTCACTATGTTCTCCTGAGGATTTCTCGGTGTTTCTATATTGTCCTTGCGTGCTTCTATATTGTTCTTGTGTATTACCCATTCAAAGTCTCCTTCCCCTCCCTGCACTGTGCACAGGACACCAGTTCCATAAAACACTCTGTACATCCCTGGATCCTTCGTAGTCGGTCTTAAGCTGGCTCCCCTACAGCGCTGTTGTAAGTTTGATATATCTGTTTGCTGTTAATAAACTGTTGAATGCTTGACTGTATGCTCCCTTTGGATCCAGTGGGCAAAACTTTAGTGAAGAACTCAGGTTGGTTTTGCATTACCAGTGATGATGCCATCACTGACTTTCACTCGGGTATGCAGATGGTATCCTTCATTTCCCTTGAGTCCTTGGCTGGACCTTTGAGACCTTTCTAAGTTATACTATGGCATTTTGATGAATTATTATTCCTGTATGACTCCCTGGGAGGAATCTTGGTTTGAAAGGCAGCCTAGGAATATATGCAATTTAAAGGAATCAAAAAACATCAAGTTGTGTGCTTTAAAGCACACTAGGCTGTGTCACGAAAGGAAATTCGCTTTCCAACAGTGGAAGTTGTTCTTGTTGTGCATCATTTCCAGCACTCTGAGAAGAGGAAGCATTAAATGGATGTGAGAGCATTATCACCAAGATTGTCTGCCATTATCTGTCTCCTCGTTGTCAGCATGTGCCTGATGCATTCCCCTTACATTTCACTAGGCTCAGGAATACCAGAAGGATGCTGAGCTAAAGGCAGAGGTGCCAAGTACAGCCACTTCATACACGCTCACTCAGCAGGACGGCTTGCTGTTTGCCATGACCACTTCCCAAAAGAGGCGCCCCGGTGGAGAGGACTGGTAACATGGAAGGTCAGTGGAGGAGAGTGGAGTTCACTGAGGGGAGCCCTTACTCATTACCAAATAAGAAGAAATACTTTGCACAAAAAGGAGGCCAAAAAAGTACACAACATTGCATAATATTTGTCCATGCTAAAGTGGGTCCAAGATCAAATCAAGCACGCTCTCTCTCTCTCTCTCTCTCCCCCTCCTTCCCTCCCTCCCTCCCTCCTTCCCTCCCTCCCTCCCTCCCTCGAAGCAGAAATGACCAAACTGAAGCTGTTGTGCTTCAGGCACATCACGAGAAGGCCAGACTGCCTGGAGAAGACAATCATGCTGGGGAAAAGTCAAAGGCAAGACCAAAAATAAGATGGAGCAAGTCCATAAAGGAGGTCACAGTGTTGCGCTTAGAAGAGATGAGCAGTCAAGGGCAGGCCATCTGGGGGGCTTTCATTCATAGGGTCGCCACAGGATGGAGGTGGCCTGATGGCATGAAACAGCAGCCAGTTCCATACCAACTAGCTCTGTGATTGTGCTGCTCTTGTCCTGCAGTCCCTCGTGGAAATCATTTCTCTTGGTATTCTGATTTTCTTCAAAACCAGCTGCACCGCACTTCTGCTCAGTTGTGCTGAAACTGGGACCTTTTGCTTTGCCTTTGCTCAGTTGTTGGCTTTTCTAGGTAGAGATCCTGGTTGAGCTCCTGGAGATCACCCACCAATCCATATCGAACACATTTCTGAACGTGGCACCTTCCAAATGTGTTGGAGTACAACTCCCATCATCCCTGACACTTCTGTTCTAGCTAGGGCTGGACACTATTATTTATTACTTCAGCTATTCTTAAATAGTATTTCTACTCTGCTTAATATAATACATCTCTGAGTGTCTCACACTAAAATGCATACAAAATGCATCCAAATAATATATACCTTTTTTAAAAAATTACAGCAAAGGCAACAATAAAAGAAAACATAATGGAAGTTTCTGCTTCTTGAACCACATGAAAGAGTGTTGCATAGGGTGGGTGCTACCACTGAGCAGGTGGTGGTGTCTGAAATGACTGGAGAGCATCAGGATGGGGAAACCTGGTGCAGAGGATACTGGTCCAGGTGAGCTAAAGGTCTACCTCAATGGAAGCTTCCTCTGTGTCAGCACAGCAGTGGAGTGATGAGCTGAGGGAGGCTTGGCTGAGGGAGACGCACCAAACTCCCTTGAACCGCAACAACAAAAAGAGCCACAAGCTTTTCAGGAAAGGTTCCAACAGCAGCAGGGGGTTGTCAGCTCTTCTGCTAACATGATGTATAAAAAGAAATACCAAGCTATCAGCTTGGGAAGAAAATAAGAAACTGCACAACGGAAATACAGCAAAGGGTTTTTACTGAAATGAACATCCTGATGTCAAAAGGAAAGTTCAAGGCTTAGGTATGGGGACTTAATTTAAAAAACTAAAACAAAAAACAGCCCCCAGTGTTTAAGATGGGGATGTGTCAGACAGTGTTGTGAATTCATTGTCTACATTTAAAAAGAGAAACAGACAAAATTAGTTTTGTTAAAGAGGCTCAAGTTTTGTCCGTCTCCTCCCAATTTTCACTAGAAAGAACTTTAATAACACTGGGTACTGCTTCCACCTTCCCTGAATGCTCTTGAATTTAGGAAAAGGGAAATACTTGCCCTCACATCAAGGCATGCTCAGGTGTTTTAGATCTGAAATTTCCAAATGACAACTGAGGATCAACCAGAATGATGCAGAAGACTTAGGTAAGGCTGTGAGCAGCCAGCCGTTTGGCAGCCACAGAGCTGAAGCTTTCCTTGGAGGTCATATAACCCACCTTCCTGCTAGCTGGCCGTTGCGCACGTAAAATGCTGGACTAGATTTATCTATGGTCTGATCCAGCATGGCTCTTCTTACATTCTTAAGTTCTTAGCCGTTCTACGTAATCATCATAATGTAACAAAGGGATATACCCGCTGGGATTGAAAAAGCTATTTAAGGGGCATCCCAGGATTTGGGCGTATCTGATGGAATTGCAAAACATTTCTTCCTCCTTTGAACAAGAAACCCTTGTGCTGCTTCACGGTCCTTTTAGAAATAAGCCTCTTGCTTTCCCTTGTGGCTCGCCATGTGTACGGGGTGCAGAACAGACTAGTGTGCAAGGAACTCACTTTCAAATCCCCCTTCTTCATCCCTCCCAACTTCAGTTTCTGTTTTCCCAGTACGTTTCTTAGGGGATATGCTCAGCTGTGAGAATCTGTGCATCAGTGCAAGGAGTGTTGAGCTTGGATCTCACAGCCGGACTTTAGAGAGATTGTGCCCAGGTCTTCTCTCTGAATTTCTTCTTTTCATTAGTGACTTGAGCTTTTTGCACTGTTACTTGTGGATTTGCAAAGGAATGCATGCACCTTCTTCCTTAGACTTACTTTCTCATCTGCAACATGCCTCATTATGGGAATGATAGGATTAAGCAATATGATTTCCCACCTTGATCCTGAGAAATAACAGCACTCAAAAAAAGAACGTATAGAACAACCCTGCTGAAAAATCAAGTTGAAGGGCTATCTAGCCCAGAATCAGCTTGGCACCTCTCAAGAAAGGGCCCCTGTTTATAGAGGCAATTCAAAAAGGTACCCATCCTAGAAACTTCTCTTTGTTTTTAATGGGAGGCGCATCTGCTTTCCTTCTGCTCGTAACTTCTGTGTTTGCCATCCAGTTATTCAATGCACACTTTAAAAACAAACTTTAAGATTGCAGATAGTCACCTCCCAACAGCTTCCAAAAAAGAATGCCTTCACTAGTCATCAACAACTCCTATTGCAGCCAGCTAACGGTGCAATCCTAAGGAAACTAGCAAATCATTTCATGTCTCCTTTTCATGAGTTGCAAAATTTGCTTGTAAGTGTTTTAACCTTAAAACTTCCACAAAGGAAAGGACCTTTATGCTTGAACTGGCTGTTACAGGGGCACAGTGCAGCTATGGGAAACGGCATGGCTCATGCCCTTTCTCCTTTGTTGTGTGTTGTGAGAGTTTCCACATGAGTCAAGTTGACATCTTCACCTGGTGATATTTCCCATGGCAACCAAAGAAATGGAGTTGCTGGGAGCAAGAGAGATGGGGATCTTGGACAGGACACCAACCGTGTCACAGGCGTTGAGTCAGATGCGGAGAATGAGGAATGCCTCAGGGAGACTGGGGAGCATGGGTTAGCTCAAGGCCCTGGGAGGCAACAAGAGGGGAGGGGGAGGGGATGCGGACATGCTGGTTGGGTCATGGAAATGGCCCAGTAAGCCAGTAGGAGGAGCTCCCAGGCGTGGACCAGCCCCCCCCCCCCGAGCCAGACCACCAGGTCCACCATGGCAAGCTGCCACCAGAGGAAAGAGGTCCATTTAGATGAGCAGCATGCAGATAGGAGGCGTTTGCCTTCAGGGAGTCCCTCCCCAAAGGCTGGGACTCGGACAGGTTCATAAGGAAAGTTCCTGGAGGTAATGCTAGATTGGGTTAAACAGACTGCTCTGCACCTTCTTAGAGAAACCTTCTGGGTGTTTTGCACTGGAAGTAACAAAGAATGTTTGCAAGGAAGGCGGAGTGTAGTTGGTGCTTGCTTGAAGGAGGAACCTGGGTTCACAACAGGAGTAGAGGATTGGAGACCCACAATGGGATGCCATTGCTTCATCTGGAAGTTATACAAAGAGAAAAACAAGACAATGGATGGTTATTTTCAGTGGTAGCCTCTAGGTAACTAACATCTGGCTCCAGCCTGCTCGTTTTGCAGGTAGAATCAAGGCATAGGAGAAGGGGAGATTTGTCTGCAAAATTAATATTCTTCTATGAAATGAGATACAATATTATACTCAGAAAAGTTCACCTTCTATATACATTAACCAGCAAGCATGGATCCAAATTAAAATATATTGCTTCTGTGTATACAGAGATGTCCTTAGTAAAATCTTCTGCATGGGTAGCTTCTGATGCATCCCAATTATGTTGCAAGTCATCCCCCAGGGAGATAGCAAAAGTCAAAGACAATCAGCATGTTTGAGAATTGTTAAGCACTTTGCAGAATTACACCTAATCTGCCTAGTCTGCAAAAAGTTTTTTTTTTTTTAAATCACACACACAGATCACAGGTAGTTCTTGGACAAGTAAACTTTTCTTGGTAGAAAGATCGTTACAACCCAAATGTTAAAGCTGCATCAAACCCTTTGGTTCCTGCAACTACCTCTGTCTTTCTTCATGCTGGTAAGGTTTGAACTCACAATGTTACTTCCCTCCTGCAGGAGTGGAGGCCTATTCAGCTGATCTACCCTGGAGACTGATGGAAGCCAAGTTGAACTTGATAGCAACCAAGTATCCCTTCCTGGAGTCCAGGGAACAGAGCCCAGAGAACTGGATGGATTGCAGTCCCCAGAATGGATTCTTCACACATACTACTCTAGCGTGCATAATTGTGCTTACTGAATAGCAGTGTGAGCAGCAAAGAAGCATTATTCTGCTGCCCTCTTTGCATCCTTGAGTAGTCATCCAGCAGAAGTCCTGTACCAGAACTCTGGTATAGGAGCTATTAACATTCTCCCCAGCAAATGAAGCCCCAGCCCCCATAAGGACCCACTGTGACTTTTTTGCATTGAGGAGAAAATTACTGGTCTCCTTGGCAAGTTGATGCTCTTTTTAGCACATGCCAGTCAAGGTTCCACATGCTACCATCTGCCTGATCTTGTGGAATCAATGTCAGATATTACGGCTCAATGACAGGGGCAGAGAGTTTGACTATGCACTCTGATCCTTGCTCTTCCTGGCTGATAAAAGCTAGTCAAAGTGGTCTAAATGGGTTGGTCCAGAGTGAGCTCAAAGGTGCATCGTGTTGCCCATTTAAAGTGAATCCCTAACATGTGTATACCTGAGCTCCAATGTAGGAAAGAATTCTGTGATGATACATAGTTTTAAACACACAGTCAGGAAAGCACCAGAGAAAGCTGCTTTCCCACAGAAAACTGAACATATTTGCATTCAAGCTGCATATCCAGAATATTTCCCCACAAGTGCAAATATATACTATTTCACAGATATTCTCCACATCCCTAAAGCATAGTCAAAGTGTAAGTCTAGGACAACTTCTTAAAATAGCAAAAGTAAATGCAACACTGAACCACGCCTGACCTTGAAATTAGCCAGCAGCCTGGTAGTTGTAACACTGAGGCATCAAAAGAAGCACAGATCACTGTAAGCAATGCAGAAGCCATTCCTGAAAGAAAGCAGGCATTCTTGCTCAAATAGTTTAGCAAATCACATTTTTATACTTCAAGGGACACATCGGCATTTGCACAAGTGATACATTGCAAAATACAATGCACCAGTTTGCTTTATTTTTATGATACACACAAGTCCTTGATAATCTTTCAATGTAGATCTGCTGCGTGACAAGATTTGGATTTCTGTCCAAATTCTTTCAGAATAATGGGACACCTTCTTCCTGTGCAATTGAAGGTGGCCATTTATTCTTCTCATGCTGTAAGGTTAGTCTTTTAGCTGTCCAAGTTGTATAGAAAATCCATTTGTATTGATCTTGCATTTAATTTCAAGATGTGGACAGGTAATTCAAAAGGACATGTGTATCCTTAAATAAAGAACTTTCCATCACAAGATTTATCCAAATTATTACCTCCTCCCACAAGAAAACTGTGACTGAAACTGTATAAGTGGCAGAACCAAACCTGGATTCCAATAAATGTTTCAATTGCACATATTGCCATGAAGCCATAGCTGAAAATTTATATTTGGGACAAAAAAAGAAAGAAAATGGCAAAGGTTATCATCGGGACTGACAAGCTGATTCAAAGTAAAAATCAGCCTGTCCATCCAAGTTTACCAATCAAACATTTTCTTGCCAATTTTTAAATCCATATTTCCCCATAAAGTTAATGTTGCATCTAAAAATATACACCACAGCGACCTGGCTGCCATAATCAGAGGAGGAGCTGTGTTACCTGCTTTGGGATGATGATTGCTCAGTGCAGTCTGCTTGGGAAGAGAGTCCCTAAGTGAGCATGGCAGAATTAACCAGGCAGAGGAAAAGACCAAACTTAATGCAAGTCAACAAGCAGGCCCCATGGTATGAGGACATGTTAGAATGGCCCCATTCACCCCTTTGAACAAACGTCGCATCCTTTTCAAGGATATTCGTGGTCAAATGAAACTCCATAACAGTTTACAAAACAAAGCATGAAGCTTCTGAAAGTACGTGCCAGTTAAAAATAAAGGAATACCACATAAAACTTACACAATTCAAGATATCATATTCATTTCAAGTGTATTTACCCTACCCATAGGCTTCACTTGATAGATGCCCCTCTGTCAAGGTCCCTTGAGATCTCATTCATCCATTTACCCAAATTAGCTTAGTCATTTGTGATATACGTCGTGGGACAATAAGTCCCAAATAAGTAATGAACTCAGCACAAAGTCTAAATTGCCAGGAGTCTATGGGGTGTATTATCTCCAACAAATGCAAGTTCCAAGTTTGACCTGTTAAAGGCATAACAAGATCAATGATTGACCTCATTAACAGTCTGCCAGTCTGCAACAAATTCAGAATAGATGACCGGAGTTCCAAACTAAACAATACAAGATCCATAGAGAATAAGTTTGTGTTCTAACACTTAATGCACAGATCCATGAATATTAGGATTCTGTTGAAAGGCACACACCTGGACTTCCAAGCATAAATCAAATATAAATGGGGAAAGAGAAAACCCCCTGTCTGGTATCTCTGGCACATAAACACACACACAGAACTCATCAGGATTCAATTGCATTTCCAGGAATAAAATATTAAGATCAAGGGTAAAAACGGCTGGCTATATCTAAGGTGCAATATACAGATTTTTGTCCTCAAGGTTATGAAATATACTTAGATACTCATATTTAATTTATACAACAGCTAATTAGAGCTGCATTTTCTAATGATTAAATTTTAATCTTGCCTTCTGTCTAGGAGCTCAAGTGGGCCCATACGGCCCTCCTGTTCCAATGTTGTCCTCGGAACAAGGCTTGGAGACAGGTTAGGCCAAGAGAGAGCAAATGGTCCAAAGTCACCCAGCGAGCTTTGTGGCCATGTGAAGATCTGAACCTGCAGTCCTCCTGTTCTGACATGGCCTTCCTCACTTCCTCAACATAGTCATCCCCACATGCTTTAGACCAGCCTTCCCCAACCTGGTGGCCTTCAGAGGACCTCAACTCCCAGAATTCCCTTCCAGCAGTGCGACTGATGGGGAATTCTGGATGCTCCAGTCCAAACATGTCGGGAAGGTACAAGGGTGGGGAAGGCCACTTTAGACTATAAATCGCAGCATTTGTGACCATCAGCCATGCTTGGGTCCGATTATAAGGCACTGTGTTAGTGAAAGCTGCTCTAACCACTACACTGCTCCAGATCTTGATGATGATTCTTGAATGGCACGGAGACTTAGGCTATAAGGCTGCAGAAGTAATTCTGACCAGAACTCTATCCTGCACCAACTCCAGTCTTCGAACTATGAACCTGTTCCTTTGGAACCCCAGTACAAGTCAGGCATCACTCCTGAGCAGGAGCTGAGCTGAGCTGAGCTGAGCAGAGGAACCGCCCATCCTCAGCACTCCAGTTTGCCTGGGCTCAGTCCCAGGTTATTAGTCCTCATCCAGTCCACCTACTGCACTCAGATTCAGATTCCGGATTTCGAGACACTCACTGCCTCACTGAGAGGGAGAGACTAAGGGGTTGTCTGCCTGCTGGTGACACCTCAGCCCACTTCTCTGGATATGCTCCCCACGCGGTTTCAGCAAGATGTTAAACAACATGGGGGATAAAGTGGAGTCCTGAGATACCCCATATGTATCAGAGCAATAATTCCTCGGCACCCACTTCTAGAATCAGGTAGGAACAGGGCTGCCAGCACACCATGTCTGCAAACCCCACTGAAGTAACTTGTCTAGAAAGACGGTCAATGGTCCTGGAAGATCAACCCAAGAGAATCAACAGCATCACGCTCCCTTACCTCGCATCCTCTAATATTGCACATTTTAGACTTCAAGTTTAGGTTGGGTTGTAATTAAATAAATCAATCTAATGACTTTTGGATGCTTAACCTTAGGCCTGATTTCTCTGTGTCTTCGTCACTGGGTTTCCTTTCCATCCCACATGCACATGTGTGTGTGTGTGAGTGTGGAGAAGGAACAGTGGAGTTGATCCTGTAGGATCCTGTATGGATGAGTATGTCCAGAGGTTCAAAAAGGAGCAGTCCTTGATGTGAAAGGGCTGTCCTGGTCCAGTTTAGAGAGGAAGAGCCAGAAGAAGCACAGCCAATGTCCTGATGTCGTTCATCAATTCCTTGCTCAGCAGTTGAGCACACACAAACACAGGTCAAGTAGTCACAGATGTCTCTATGAGGGGGAAATGTATTCAGTGCAGGCTGTATTCAGTGGTGCTCCAGCAAGTATCCACCCTGGGTCACAATCAGACCTTCAAGGAGCTATGCATGGTGCTGAACCTATTTGGGGAACAGGGATGGTGTCCGACCCCTTTAAAGTTGAAATGAGAGCCCAAAGTGGTAACACCATCCTACTGCCAACGACCTGCACCAATGACATTTCTGTTTAAATCACAGCAATTATTTCCAAGTGTGCATCTACAGATGCAAATTAGCATGTGCAAATTTGTGGCCATGCTAATTTGCACCAACATTTCCTTTTGTGCTCTTTTTCTGGCACTGCATAAGTGGCCAACACTAACCCTCTGGTAGCCCAGTTGATTCCAGTGTCTCAGTCCTGGTGATGGCTAGCAAACTGTCCTCTCTTGAGGTGGGAGTAAGTTCCATTCAAATCAATAGGACTTCCTTCTGAGTCAGCATGCAGAGGCTCAGCCTACATCTATTGTGGGAAAGTTGGTAGATGCAAATCTATCTATTTCAATAAATCAATCAAACCAGAGCTGTCAAACAGATAAGCAATTATAAAGCATTTGTGCTAAGAGCAATAAATTGCTATTATCTAGGCTTAAATTGCCTTAAATAAGGCTCTTTTTTAAAAAAATGTACATTTCTGATTAAAATGCATTTTGTTGTTATTATTTTGGGAACATATACATAAAGATAACAAGGATGCATAGGCAAACACAGGATGATTTCTAGAAAGTAGTGATATTTCTTACATCGAGCCTGGAGCTAATTACTGGGAATGAATAAGATAAATGTCGCAAGTTGATAACATATAGGATTCCCAATACCTGCCTCTCTTTTTCAGGTGTTGGCAAGGCACTATATATGTGGATTTAATTAAGCATAGAAAAAGCACAGAGTAAATTACTGAGCACACAATTCAGATCCCAGAGAAGCTAAGCTTTCATTTTAAAAAACCCTCAGATGTTTCTAGGCCAATGTGCTTGGACAGAGCAATCCTTTGGCTCCTAGGCAGTGCCTAGGTGGCCATAGGATTATTTCAATTCCCAAATCCTAGGTCAAAGAGAGAGGGAGGGAGGGAGCTAGAATACCATCCCTGGAGCTGGGGACCTGAGTCCCCCTTCTTGCTGTTACAGACCCATTCTGGCTGCATCTCCAGGGCCAGAAAGTCACCTTCAGACTGGGGTAAAGAAGGCATCTGGGAAGACCAAGAGTAGAGAAGGCCAGGGCCTAGAGGAGGGAAGATATCCTAGCAGGCCTTTCAGTGGAAAGAGCCCTCACTTGCTATCAGTGATCCGCAAACAATCCAATCTGTTTGGTTATACAGCATTTTGATGTCATCCTGTTCATTCTGTGATCCCTTGCTGGACTGAGAAAAAAATGGTACTGAACACCACTGAGGACAATGGGAATATTTTGCATCCTGTGGATGGCCTGGGGGAGCCATTGACACCTTTCTGAAATGATTAAAATAGGGAATATTTTGCAAATGAAAGCGATAGAGTGGTGTGGATCTCATGGCCCTGTATTATACCAAATAAGGCCATTGGTCTTGCAGTCCAGTAGCTTTCCAGGGCTTCAGGCTGGCGGCCTTCCACATAGTGCCTGGACATGCCAAGGACTGAACCTGCGACACAAATCACCCACTGCACCATTTCGCTACGGGCTTCCCCTTGCAAAAGACATGGCTGCCCGCACTTCTGCCACAAAGAACGTTTTCCTGCCCTGCTTCTATACGCGGGTTCAGCCTGGAAACGGACCCTCTCCACCGTTCTCGGCAAACAGCCGGAACCAGACCCACCGTTTGTAATGTTTCAGGTGCAGGCACAATTTCATCACCTAATTACTAATTCTTTTTTCTTTTCTTTTTGGCAGATAAGGGGGTGTGGGGGGAAAGAATCTGCAGTGCTTTCTCCGATCTATAGTTTGTCACCGGATTTTTAAAAAGCCATCTTTCTATATGATAGAACTAGGTCTAATTTACCCATTAGAGAAAACAACATCGTAAAGAATATCTGCCAAGCGCACAATATAAAACTTCACCATGCATCATGAAAAATAATTGCAATGCAATTACCTCTGAATTATAAAACCGTCAAATAGGTGCAATAAGACAAGAGCCTGTGAACATATGAAAAACTGCCTAGTACAGATATAATTATATATGTTTGGGCTGAGGCTTAAGAGAGAGAGAGAAACAATAAAGCAGGTGCCAGTCGATGGAAAAGCACAATGGTGTCACAACCACTGCATGCTATAATGGGTTTAAACCCTCGGAGAATATGGGCAGATGCCAAAACATAAGAGCTGTTTTTTTATTGTCATGGAAAGCGCTTCAGATGTTCAGAATTGCAGGGTGTGTGGACAGGAAGCACAGATGGACTGTGCTTTCCTGTTCGGGGAACGTCTGGCCTGTAATGCACATAAGAACAAAGGAGGGGCATGCAGGATCAGGCCAAGGGTCCCAGTCTCTGGTGTACACAGGCCATCAGGATCAGTAGCCATGGAGAGTCTTTTCCTTGAGCAATTTGGGAATTACGTGACTTGTAGTTGAATGCATCAGACGCGCAGTAGGATGGGGAAGGCTGGGGTGGACCGGGGTAATCTAGGTGCAGCTGGGTATAAACCTGCTTCCTACATCCCTAAACATGTAGTCCATCATGCAATTAAGTACTGTTGCAATCCATTTAACATCCATTCAAGGCTTGATGGCATTTCACAGGAGCTGGGGAACTGAGAAGGAAGAACTGCCCCAAAATATTTGCCATATCCTCCCTGCAGACCAGTTTTCTCCAGCCCTGCACCCACCCCAGATGGGCTAAGAACAACTCCCATAATCTTCAGTCAATGGCCATGCTAGCTGGGGGAAATGGGGGTTGTAATCCAACTTTCCCTGGGGCTCCAGTTGTGCTGGCACCAGACCCATCCACAATAGGGCCACCAACCCATGCTTTGCTTCGCCCGCACGCCATGCCTCCCCTTCACAACCTCTCCTCTCTCCCCCTATTTTGCCCCGACCACAAAACCTGAAATCTCTTCATCCAAACATTCAGCACCTCCACAGCAGCTTGCTGGACCAGAAGACCTTCGAGGACTGACTTGTCTCTGATTCTCACAGCACTCCAGTTCGTCTCCTGGCCAGGAACTGTCACATCCGCTAATGCTCGCATGATTTCAGGTAAGCTGGGGTGGGGGAACAGGAGTGGATCAGGCGAGATGTGAAATGCATCTTTACACAGACACCCACACCCTCCAGTTGCTTTGACCGTCATTTAAAACGAAGTCGCATCAGCTGGGTGGTGTTGGGTCCAATAATGCAAAGGATCAAAGTCATTCTGAAGGGAGATTTTTAACCCTGCACTCCCCACTCTTCTGAAGAAAGGATTCTGCACCAGGAGGACACCTGTCTCTCTCCCTGCTCAGTGCGAGGCTGCCTATATTGGGCCAGGGCCTTGTACCACCTAACCCACAACTCTCAGGTCAGAAGTCAGGACTTGGACCAGAGAGCTTCTGAGGCAAGCCAAGGGCTCTTACACTGCTGTATGGCATTGCCCCTCCCAGAAGAGGTATGCCCACAACTGTTTATGGGTGAAGACCCATAAACAGCATCATTAAAATGCACACGCACAACATAATTTTTGTGTTCTGTGTTGTTATGTAGCCAGCAAGAGAAGAAAAGCTTGAGGAGCTTTTAAAAAACGCTCTCTTTGCATCCTGCCCCTCTCTCAAAGGTGGCCATAGTAAACAAAACTGAAAATGAAAACAAATCCATGCATGATTCAGTGTCTGCTTATCTGGAAGTGCATCCAGATACAGGATTTAGTGAGAGCCAGTGAGGTGTGGTGGTCAAGAGCGTGGGACTGGGACTCAGGAGATCTGGGTTCTAGTCCCCGCTCAGCCATGGAGCCCATTAGATGACTTTGGGCCAGTCACAGCCTCTCAGCCCAACCAACCTCACAGGGTTGTTGCTGTGGGGATAAGCTTGAGAGCAGCAGCAGCAGCAGCAGCATGACAGCCACCTTGAGTTCTTTGTAAGAAAAAGGTGGGATATCAATCTAATAAAGAAATCTTGCTTCAGAGGAACTTATCCCCATCCCAGTTACCTCAAGAGACCAGTCAACTTCATGGCTGAGCAGGTAAGCCTGGATTACCCTCATCCAAACCGTGCTGTCCAAAGCAGCTTTCCCCAACGTGGTGCAATGTCAGATGCACTGAACCGTAATTGCCACCATTCCTGCACCCTGGGAATGATGGGTGTGACAGTCCCACACATTTAGAGGGGATGCAGTCTAGGAAGGCTGGCTTGAAACTTTTTGTTCTGAGTTCTTGGAAGCTGAAACTTGTTGACTATCAGGATGGCCTCCCCTAAACACCAAGGTATGCTAAAATGCACACCCCGGTCTGCCAATGTTTTGCACCTTGTCCAGATAAAGTGACCAGCATTTATTCTTCCAGGGCTTCTGTGCCTTTTAACCCTTCTTAAGGTAGGACAATGTCCTCCTTGGACCCAACCGAAATGGCACAAAGTCAGCAGTAAGCATCTGAGTTTTTCAGAATTCTTCATTCAGGCTGAGAAGGAGTTCTGAAGAAGGAAGATGTTCACTTCCCATTTTGTGCCATTTTGGTTGGCCTTCAAGGCCTTACTCTGCTGTAGATTTTCTTTTTCCATTGATGGACCAACACAGCCATGCATGTGTTTGTGTTCCCCCTTCAATAGTGACCTGATAAGGAAAATTATTCTACCACACACACACACTGACAACTCTGTGCCACTGTATAGTTTGGGCCATTAGACAAACTTACTACAGGTAGAAATTATGTTTGCCTTCCATAAGCCTTCAAATGAATGGGGCACTGAGGTTGAATTCTGCCCTCATCTACTTGGGAGTAAACCCCACGGAACCCAGTGGGACCTACTTCTGAGCAAACACGCATCAAACTCATTCTGCAGAAAGCAATTCTTCCCCTCCCTGCTTCAGACTTCCCAGTTTTCTCTAGTCCTCCTTGCATCAGCTTGTATAGCCAAGGCTGAGGGTGAAGGAAAACTTGAGTTTTCAAAGTCAGCCGGGCCACTGCATTGCATGGAGTTATTGGGAGAAACTCATTCTCAGACAGCATCCTAAACATTCTGACTAGGAAGTAAGTATCTTTGAATTTAGTGGGATTTGGTTCAAAGCAAATATACTTAAAGCGCTGGTTACAAGCTTCAACTTTTTTTAAGCTTTGCATTTTAAAGTTGTGCTTAGATAGCACTGGGCCAAAGCCTGAACTAGGGAAATTCTTAATGTCTCATCTCTCAGGCTGAATCTGAGATAGCTCAACTCCATCAAGGAGGCCACAGCCTTGAGCAGGGTTATCAAGGGCAGGACATTTTGGCGGGGGTGGGGGGCTGATTTGTAGGGTTGCCATCTTTGGAGAGAACCTCTGCAAATACTGATAAGCCCACATACCCTGGGCTGACATTTAAGGCACCCGCACAGCCTTCCCCTCCTCTTGTCCAAATGTAGCAGATGGCAGTGCCAGTCAGAGATTCTCCCTCCCTCAAAACAGCAGTGCCTTTTGCTATTTTTCCTTGTGGGGGCTCAGAAAGGGAGCCTGTGAAGTATAGGGGTTCAAGTATTGGACTGGGACCCAGGAGATCAGGGTTCTAGTCCCCATGAAGCTCTCAGGAGCATGTTGAGCTAGACACTGACACTCAACCTACCTTGCAGGGTTGTTGTGAGCCGCCCCGAGGCTTCGGCAAGGGGCAGCATAGAAATGTTTTAATAAAAAAAAAAAAAGGCTAGGTAAGTCACCTTGGATTCCCTGAAAAAGAAAAGGCAGGATATAAGTGTAATAATAATGTAATAATAAAATAAAGGGGAAAAGCAGAAAGTTTATACATTGCATGAGACCAGCATCCTGAGACTCTCTCAGCCTTTCTCTCCTTCTCTTTTATTTATTTATTATTTAAAATTTTTGTATCCTGCCCTTTACAGTGTCTCAAGGTGGCAATAACATAAGTAGTTACTAGGTCTCTTCAAGTTACTATGCCTTATGTTTACTAGGAAAAACTCAAAGCAATTGAACTGCCCTCTCTGATCATGAGATCTATGTTGCAAAGAGACCAAGTCTTTCCGGAATCAACCAGAACGGCTTTAGTGCAGGTCTCTCGCCATATGTTCCCTATCTTCTCTCCTTCCGGTCCACGTATGTCTTACCTCCACACTTTCCCCCCTTTTCATTTGCATAGATCATCAAAGAACATTGCAAAACAGCTGAAATCCTTCTTGCAAGCACAATAAATCATGCAAACATAGGCATAGTGCTTACCACCCAATCCAGGTCTTTTCTGAGAGTTGTCCCCACTTCTACCAATGGCTTTGCTTCACTGCAAAGGAGCACGCCGTTTCAGCCTTAGGCGACCATCGTATGTGTACTGGGAGTAATCCTGGGAGTAATCCTGATCTGAATTATGTGGGGTTTACTTCCAAGTAAATCCCATAGGAAATGGGGCTGTAAGGGTGGAACGCAAATTGGAGGAACAGCTCTCTGATGTCACAGCTCATGGTGTGTGTTTGGTCACTGGGTACTGACCTTTGCATGTTTACCTGGAAGTAAGCCCTGCTGGGGTTCGCTCCCGAAAATAGCACGCAAAGGATTTCCCCTAAATCTTTCCTCTCCGGGGATATAAGTCATTGCAGGGCTGTGTCTCTCTCAGGAAGGATTTCAGCTTTCAAACTTGCACGTGTCAGAAGCTGACAACAGAAAACAGGTAAGACTATGATGAAACCCAGCCTACCATTAGGGTATCTGGTCCTACAGATTTCTAGAAGCAGCATAAAAACCATACGCCCACCAAAATATCTCTCCCGAAACTCCAAAAAAATTCCAAAGATTCTTACTGCCTTATTTTCTTATTAGCTATGGGTTAACATCACCATGGTTTCTAGGGACTGACTTCTCTGCAGGGTGTTGTTAAACATACGTAGGCGAGTAATTGCCTGGGATTAAGAAATGAATGCTATTTCTGTGAGGCAGCTACTCCACCTCTGACCAGTCCCCTTAAATATTGTTTTTGGAAGCCAGAGAATGAACCTTGTGGATTAGCTCCCTCAAATTTCCTATAATTTGAGGGCTAGTGAGGCTGCAAAGAGATAATATTTCATCATTCATCACTGTTTAAAGATGCCCTTTTTTCTTTCTTGGCTCTGCAAAGCCCTTACCTCCTCTACCTCGCTTCATATGTCCGCTGATTTATTGACTCTTATTGAGCAGGTGAAAGTAAGTTTGGCAAATAAAAGCAGTTCCTAAAAGTCAGCGCCATGACAAAGGGAGCCAGGGTTTGTCCTGAGCTAGAATTATGTTCCGGAATCTCTTTTAAATATTGAATCTCTGCCCTGGAATATGTGGGGGAAACTTTGAATGAGGTTCCCTTTAAGTATCAACACAGCTCTGCTCTGTTTCAGTAGTCCCATGCTCCTCTGGGGCAAGCCAAAGAGGTTTCGGGGAGCCCTTGGCAAGATACTCCCCGATGGGCCTCCTGCTTATTAGGCACGGGCAGCAACTGTGGGGGAGCCCAGGCAGTTTGGAGCCCCCATTTCAATTTCCCACAGTGCTGCAGAGCAATCTCAAGGGCATTGTGAGAAGTTCCAATGATGGGCAAAGCCTAGTCTTGAAGAAGGCTACACTGCTACAGCTGCGGCTGCTTGCTTTGCCCATCCAAGCGCCTTTATTTGTTTCTGAGCCAAGGTATGTAGGTTGCTTAGTTGTTGCTGCTGCTGTTCAAAGAAATTCTAACCTGCCTTTTATGGCACACTACCCTCACAGGTAGTTTGGAGCATGATCATGCAGTTGCATGACAATATTTATAGCAAAATTCATGCAGTTGCATGTACTAGTAACTTCCTGAAAAAGGTTCAGAATGCAATGGCCAGATTGATCCCATGGATTTTAGCCCAGTTACTTCATCTGCCTGTCCATTTGCAGCCCAATTCAAGATGCCAGTCTTCACCATAAAGCTTCAGGTGGCTTTGGAACTGCAGCGCTTGATGGGGGAGCCCTGTGGACAAGCTGCCCCATACCCTCTAGCCCACATCCCAGGGGCTCCCCCAAGGGGAGGAGGTTGTTTCATTCTCCTTGGTGCCAACATCGTCATCCTCATTTTCCTCCAGGCATTTGATACTATATCATAGGTTAGTGGTGGCGAACCTCTGGCACATGTGCCACAGCGGGCACGGAGAGCACTCTCTGTTGGCATGCGAGCCAAGTCGCCCCAGCATTGCCCCAGCAGCCGAGCATCAGATAACATTGCCCATAGGGGCCATGCGCATGCTCAGAAAGGAGTCGCAGCACCAGGCGATGATGTCACATGCCACAACTCATGGACAACTCAAGTGACTTGTCTGAGCTTTCGCATGGCTGGTCAGTGCACTGCCAAGGACATACTGTACATGCCTGCTTGGAATGGCTTGTTTTTTCTAAACTAAAACCTCAGTTTTCAGGTTTTATTGCAGTGTTGGCACTTTGTGATAAATAAGGGGGTTTTGGGTTGCAGTTTGAGCACTCAGTCTCTAAAAGGTTCACCATCGCTGGGTTAGGGTTAGAAAAACAAGGTATTCTGGTATGATTTTGAAGGCTGGAATGTGTTCAGAATGGACAGAAATCTTGAGTTATGCAGAAAAAGCTACTTAAGGAAGGCTTTTTCAAAATTACCCACTTTCCAATGGAACTTTCGCCCTATATTAGGGTTAGGAGTGTGCACCAGGGTAGGGTTAGCACCAGGAAAAATGCGGTGTCCTGGCATGATTTTGATGGTTGGAATGTGTTTACAATGGGCAGAAATGCTGAGCTGTGCACAAAAAGCTACTCAAGGAAGGCGTTTTCAAAATCGCCCTCTTTTCAATGGAACATTTGCCCTGTGTTAGGGTCAGGGGTGTGCACCAGGGTAGGGTTAGGGTTAGGACAATTTGGTGTCCTGGCATGATTTTGATGGTTGGAATGCGTTTGGAATGGGCAGAAATGATGAGCTGTGCAGAAAAAGCTACTCCAGGAAGGCTTTTTCAAAATTGCATCATTTTCAATGGAGCTTTGGCCCTATATTAGGGTTAGGGGAGTGCACCAGGGTAGGGTTAGGGTTAGAAAAACGATGTGTCCTGGCATGATTGTGATGGTTGGAATGCATTTAGAATGGGCAGAAATGTTGAGCTGTGCAGAAAAAGCTACTCAAGGAAGGCCTTTTCAAAATTGTCCCTTTCAATTATATTTTACCCCTGTATTAGGGTTATGGGAGTGCACCAGGGTAGGTTTAGGGCGGTCATCGTGAACCTGTGTCACGCGTGCCATAGCAGGCGTGCAGAGCCTTCTCTGTCGGCACGTGAGCCTTGTCACCCCAGCATCGCCCCAGCAGCCGAGCATCTGATAACAGCACACATAGGGGCCATGCGCATGCTCAGAAAGGAGTAGCAGCGCCAGGTGATGACTCATTAGCCGTGTCTCTTCCGAGCTTTCACATGGCCGGTCAGTGAGCTGCCAAGTATATACAGTATCTATATTCGCTTGGACTGGCTGTGAGTTGTTTTTTCTAAACTAAAACCTCAGTCTTCAGGGGGAGTTTTGCAGTGTTGGCACCCTGCTATAAATAAGTGGGTTTTGGATTGCAGTTTGGGCACTCGGTCTCTAAAAGGTTCGCCATCACTGTCATGGGGCATTTCACTTTGCTATGAGCACCTGTTTTAAAATTGTTTAAAAACTGTTTTAAAATTCTGAATGTTAAAGTTTTGTATCGTACTCAATCATGTCAAGAGCTGCCCAGAGAGGTTTGACTCTTGGACAGTACAGAAATACAATAAATGAATTAAGTTTAAAATTGTTAGATTTTAAAGCAGAAGTGACACTAAGCAGGTCAGACAAGTGGAGACAGAAATAAAAACATATTCGGAACATTATGAAGAGCCCAGCAGCTTTCCTGGAAAGATCTTATACTTCTCAGCAACGGTCTCACTGAGGAATAGAAAGGGCCTTGCTTGTTTTTTTTCAGGGAACCAAGAAAACAGAGATAAGTGTTGAGGTCCAAGGTCATCTGAATGCTTTTCAGTATGGACAAGTGTTTAGAGTAAGTCCTGCCAGAATTTTCCCCACCTTGATGACTGTCTGAGCAGGTCTAACTTGTGAAAGAGAAGGGGGCAAGCTGCATTCTGCATGAAATGTGATTCTCGTGTGGGAGAACGACTCAAATAACATGGAATAGGCTTCTCTACGTTACAGTCAGGCAAGTATTCTGTGAAGGGGGAATGGAACCCTGCTTGATTTCTTAACAAACAGCCCTACCAGAGGTGAGGTTAGGCAGTGGTTGTACCCCACTAGAGCTGGAGCCCCAAATCTCTAGGCTACTCTGCCCCGCCATGTTGCTACCCACTGAAATAAGAGTCCGGGGATGCTAAGGAGCGCTGCCTCCTCCAATCCACCTGGATGGGCTGTGCTTTGGCTCACCTGTGCCTCACCTCCTGCTGCCTCCGCCCTGAATCTTTCTGCAGTGCTTTCTCTGAAATCCAGGATCCTCTTCTGCCTGGTCCATGCATCCCTTTTCACAAACAGGCATGACCCGAGGAGACTGAGCCTTTTAAGGAACACATATAGAGCATCTATTCCTGAGCCTATGTATGTGTGAGTGGACACACTCACTTCTAAGCAAACTTCCGTGTGTGTATGCCATCCTGTAGCACCACCTCTGAGTGCTGTGGTGACTGGCCTTGCTCCTTAATTCTCAATACTGTATGTCAGGACAGGCAACTGTTGGACATGAGGAGGAAAAAATACTTTGTACAAGCACAGAAACCAAGTAGAAAGCACACACACAGCTTCATATCATTTTCTTTAAAGAGGAGGCATCACCAAAGATGGAAGAGGTGATGCTAAGTGATTTTTCAGTGAACTTTCTTGTTGTCATGGGTCCAGTAAGACCCTACCAAGAATATTTTTTAATCCCCTTGGCTTGCAATACAATAACCACTGCCTCTTTTTATGCCTCGCCACCGCCCGCCAAAGTGTTTCCTCTCTTGTGAATGCTAGCAAATAGTTGGGACCAAACCTTCTTTGCAACAGGGAAAAAGCTTTTGCCCGGAAATCCTGGAAGATTTCCCAGAAACCCCCCAACACCAGCACCACTTTCCCTTAATGTATTACCATTATTTGGTGGGAGGGTGTTGATGGAGATACTCCTTATTACACTTAAATCTAGTGGCATATACTCTTTTTTCTAATTAACTTTCTTATCAGAATTTAATTTTCAAAAAGAATAATAAGAAATGTAATAATGATAAGCTATTGTTCATCTACAAACATGTATCCTTCCTGTCTTTATCTCTTGGCTTCCAGTTTCATTCGTGTTTGCTTAATTAAACCTTTGGAATATTAGCTTCTTGTTAATTTTTTTTTTTTTTTTACCCTAATACTTGAATTTTGCTGAGGTGCTTTAGCCTTCATCAGTATTTAAACCTTTATCTGTAAAAGGCAGATAAAGTTTGCTGCGCATTGCATTGGATTCACATATTTTTAATAGCCAATTCTTTGGGGGTGGGGGAAGGATTGTTTTCGCCATATAACAAGCTAATTAAACAGATTGGCTTCTGCAAAAGTTGTACTTTCGAGTTAATATTGATGTCTTGGATGAAAATAAGAGATGCTTGAGCGTTGTTGTGGCAAGGTGTGGAATTTAACACAAAGGTCTTACTTGTGTGTTAATTGCAGAAGAGGGCAACTGAAGTGCATGCATGCACACACAACTGGTCTCTCTCCAAGCTAGCTTCATCCAGCGACTCCAGCAATGCCTCTCACAGACATAAGACTCACACAAGATGAGCAACTTCTGAATCTCCTCTCCAAGGAGGGGAGAAGAAAATCCACAGGCAACCAAGCTGACGGCATCACTAGCGCCACGTTTCAGAAGGAACTCTGGGTGACGATCTGCTTGCTGCTGGTGGACCTCTGTGAAAAGTTTGCTTTCTACGGCATTGTCTGCAACATGATCCTTTTCTGCACCATCAAGCTGGGCTATCACAATTACCAAGCAGCCATGCTCAATCTCTGCTTTGTGGGTGCCTGTATGACCACCCCCATTCTGATGGGGTGGCTTGCCGAATGCCCAGTGGGGCGGATCAGATTGGTGTATATCTGCACCTTGCTGCATTTTATAGGTAGGTGCCTTGCCCAGGAATTAAGTGCTTGGGTTGGTTTTTTTTTCTCTGCCAAACATTTAAAAATGTAGGGTGTGCTCAGATGGCTTTCCAAATTCTGCTTGGTGCTTCTGTACCCAAAGAAGAGGCGGGAATCAAAGACACTGGATGCTTTGCGATAACAAAAGTCTTGAGTTTTGCATCTCCTGCCATGCAAGGTGACCTGGCCCATACTTGGTGGCCCTGCAACTGCTACGGGTGGAACGGGCAAAGAATAAGTAGATTCTTCTCAGAATAACTTTGATTTAATCCATTCTGATCCTGCTCTTCCAGTTTTCTCATGTGTCCGTTTTTCTTGTTGCAGGTACAGCCCTGCTCCCTGTTGTAGCTTTCCCCTTTGAAGACTTCTTCATAGATAAGCGCTACGTGCTTCACACCTTGGCTAAAAAGGAGCAGAAGGCCCTCTTCTACATAGGATTGTTGGCCATCTGTCTGGGCTCTGGAGGAATAAGAGCCTTAGTGTGTCCCTTAAGTGTATACAATCTTGATGGGCATGGAGAAAAGGAGCTTCTGTCATTTTTCAACTGGTTAGTGTGGCTTCACATTATTCCACTGAGGCAGGAACTCCGGGAGGAGTGTAATTTTGAGGAGACCTTAATAGTTAAAAACTCAGTATTTTACCTGAAGGAAGTTTGTTCTAACTGTTGCTGGGTAGTTTATTTGTTCTTGTTTGCTCCTTGGTTTCTCAAAGAAATTGCATTAGTGCTGGATTTTTATTAACGGTGTGCATCAGAGTTGGATGAAGCCTAAACATAACCTGACCCCCTTGGGCCATTTCTGGTGCTTCCTAAGTTGAAGAAGGCTTCCCTGCAAAGCCACCAGATCCAAAGCTGGGCCAAATTCACTCCACTTCCAGCCTTGTCCCTACCTTCTGTGTGGGGAAGAGAAGTGAGAACAAGAATGAGCAGTGCTTTTCACTGAGCATGAAATAAGTTAACTAAATAGGGTTGACATCATGGCTAAATCTAGTTCTTGCATGGCCATATATCCGCCTGGTTCTGATACAGGCAATCACAAGGATGGGAGCCAAACATGGTCTTCTCAAGCTGGTTGGCCAGAAGGAACAGTGGAGGTTGCATGGGGGGAAGGATCCCTTCCATGGGCACTTTTTGCTTTCACAAAAATAAATTCTTGAAATGTCTTTAGTCTCAGAACTGATCTCAATTCCCTGTGTTGGAGAGATGGCTGGGAGCTAAGAGACTCACCTGGATCTAGAAAATTGTGTCCTTTCCTTCCCCACCCGTTGCCACGCAACAAGCATACCTCTTCCCCTTTTGAAGGACCGGTCCAGTGTGTACCCAGCATGCACCCAGAAGCTGTCTTTATGTCTCGGCATTCTGGGAAAATCAGGGTAAATGGAGTGGCCTTTTTGCTTCTTAGAGACATGCGCTTTATCCCTCTGGGCTGCTTTCTACCCATCAAGGCTTACTGAGAGTCACAGGAGAACATGTTAGCCAAAGCTGTAACACCACTGATTCTGGTCCTTAAACAAGATCTTATGAAAAGCGCAACACAGCAAGGATTGTGTTAGAAAGGAAACATGAACAGAAAAGGCCCTATGTGCAGTGGTAATTAAAACTTTGGACTAGGAATTAGGAGATTGGGGTTTAGTCCCCACTTGGCTGTGAAGCTCACAGAGGAATTTGAGCCAGTCGCTGTCTCTTGGCAAAACCTATTTCATAGGGTTCTTGAGATGGGAAAAGAGGAGGGAGAGAACCATGTGCACATCCTGGAGGTTCTTGGAGGAAAGGCAGGATATAAACGTAAGAAATGTGTAAACATAAATGACCACATTGTCTAATGCCAGCATCTTTCTGGGTCCCCGGATGATTAAGGGAGTCTAGCCACAATGTCTTATGAATGCTGGATAGTTTCTTGCAAGGTTTCCTAGGGAGGCCATAGGAAATGTGGTAGCCAACTGGCAAGCTTGCCTCATGGGACATTTTTTAGGAAGATCTTCTCAGGACCCAAAAGCAGAGGGAAGCTAACTCTCCGGGTGCTTGTTTCACCTTATCCCTGGCCGTGTGATCTGGTCCAGGCACTGGAAAAGCATCCTTGATTGGCGTGAGGAAAAGTCTGGGGGAAAGTCTGATAGAACAAAATGCTTTATGGGAGTGTAGATATTTTAATATTGATAAAGTATCATTGGAAAGGTATCAGCTTCATTCCTATGGGGACAATATTTTCGCTATGTGTTCGTGATGCCTTCTCCCCGCACCTCAATGTATGCGGATATTTCTGATTTTGGATTAAATCCGAATGACATTATGGAAGGCAAAAGGATTGTTTGGTTCCCTGTAGCACATTCTTCCTCCTTGACCTACCCAAAGGAGAGAATAAGAGAGAAAAATCTTCCTTTTAAAAAATTCAATTCTGGGTTTTAATCCTTAATTAGCAACATCATTTTGATTAAATAAGACTCCAGAGAATTAAGGCTGAAGACCAATCTGAACTGTTGCTCAGGAGAATTTATTGTACTGCAGTCCTAGTAATTCAGAGTTTTTGTTTAATCAAAGTGACACTTATTCTGGTGTTGATTACAAAGAGAAAGATTAATGCATATGAAATGTATCCTTGGGGTAATCCAAGCAGAGCATTGCTTGGGGCATTTGCTAGACTAAGAACGGCAGGTATTTCCCAATTTCTTTAGCAGTATTCACCGGGGGGGGGGGGGGGGCATTACTGTGATTATAAATCTAGCAAAACAAAGCTGCGTGATTGTAAGGTGTAATTATAGGTGGTGCCTCCATACCTTGATAGATGGTCGTAAGAAGGCTTTGAAATACCCGATATGCTTTGAAAATAGAACTCACTGACAGAACTGCCTTAAAGTCGACCCTTAATTTTGCTTCCAGAAAGTTCTCTGTTTAAGCAGGCAAAATGCCAAGCAGACGGGAGAATCTGCTCGTACACCCACATGAGGGCCTGCAGCCAGATATTTTGCAGGCTTGGAGGGCAGGGACTCCTTGAATACCAGAAAGTTGAAAATATTCATAGCTCATTTAACCATGTTCAATACTAAACTGTAGGCAGCCAATTCAGCTTTGTCCTAAACGTGAGACGCTCGTTGAATGGAATATTCTCACCTCAGGATCTCTGATCCATGCGAGGTCTCCTCAAGCTGGTTGGCCAGAAGGAACAGTGGAGGTCGCATTGGGGGGAAGGGTCCCTTCCATGGGCATTTTTTGCTTTTGCAAAACTAAATTCTTGAAATGTCTTCAGTCTCAGAACTGATCTCAATTCCCTCTGTGTCAGAGAGATGGCTGGGGATCTAGTATGGATCTAGTAAATCATGTCCTTTCCTTCCCCACCCATTGCCACACAACACGCATTCCTCTTCCCCTTGCCCCAGATTTTGGAGTTTTGGCATCCTAACCCAGAGGTGTGTAACACGCATGCCACCCCTGGAACTATTATTTCTTTATGAGGAACAAGACAGCACTGCTAAAAGGGTGAAATTTTGCTTGGCAGCAAACTAATTTAGGCTCGTTTAGAACTAGAAAGTGTTGTGAAGCTCACCAGTGTGGTTTCTGGGGGAGAAGCGGAGTGTCTAGGGATTAAAGTAATATTGAGTGCAGGAGGAGATTATGTAAGCTGATTTAAGTCATTTGTAGGAAAAAAATGGGATACAAATCTAATAAATATATAAATAGACCCCTCTGGACCTCCCACAGTCTTGCCTGTTCCTGGCCTAGAGGAAACAATCACAGAAAACTCCATAGTGGCTAAGAGAGTCTCCTTCTGAGGTTGAAACCAGATTTCTGAGCCGAGAAAGCAGTTCAAACTTATGACCAACCACTGCCAAAGTAGAAAGAATATTAGAATGCACCCCATCCCATGGAGATCTGCCAAAACTAGGGATGCCCTGACATTTGTGCTCGACAGACTTCATGCCTGCTCCTCAACCAACCACTGGAAGTAGGCTGAGCTGAGAGCAGGCGGAACAAAGCCCTGCCCCAGTCTGTGCATTTTTAAAAATGCTAAGAGCATGATTTGCACTCTTTGTGCAAGTCTGAAGTAGGAAATGACATAGTTTGCAACTCACGTGTGCATTTTCTAAGGAAGAAGGCTTTGCCCATATACCAGTTTAATCAACCAATTACTCAAACTTGTATGGTCAATGGATTTAACATTTATTTAATTGGGCTGCAGGCCAATTTAAAAGAGAGGTCCCAAACTCAGTGAACCCACAATTCAAGCTCTTGTCTTGCCCCATCTTCTCCTGGTGATGGGAGCTCCCCCACCCTGCCGGTCCTTCCCAGCCCACGCTGCCTCTTACCTTTCCCAAAGAGCTGAGTCACTCTTGCTGGAACCAGAACTGCAGATTCCAACCCCTCTAAGCAAACTTCATGCTTTGACCTCTGAGTCATTATCTCCGCATTAATTTTTAACTGCTGGAAGTGTTGCTCTAGAAAATGAATGATTTTTGTATGATTGAACTGCTGTTTTGAGGTAGCATTCCCATCAGATATGGAGTTGAGGGGGTAGGATGTTTCTGTCTTCGGTGAAAAATGTAGAACCTTTGGAGTGCAATCCAGTACATGTTTAGACAGAAGAGGTATGTGCCTTAGTTGAGGGAGTTTTGGGCCAGTGTTTTCTATCTAAACATGCATGGAATTATGCCTTTACTTCCCCAGCTGCACAAAGCACCTGTCATTCAGCTCAGTGCTCCGAAATGCCACGCAGGGCTCGGGGGTGCTTGGCTCCTGCAGGGGAAAAAGGTGCAGGATGTGACAGGCCTTTGGTTGAGGGCTGTTCTTCTTTATTTATTTCATAGAATTTGTATGCCACTTTTCTTTAAACAAAGAAATCCCAAACCAGTTTTCAGAATAAATCCATGCTAAAATACAATAAAAGCAATCCTCAAAAGAATACGATGATGATTAAAAGCTGCCCAAGGCTTATGCGAAGGGGGCGGCATATAAGCTGCCTAAATAAATAAATAAATAAATAAATAAATAAATAAATAAATAAATAAATAAATCCTCATTAAAATACCCAAAGGTGGCTGATAGTCCTAGTGGTCAGGGAAATACTTGTGCAAACAAGTGTGTATTCAACCGCTGGAGGAAGCACTCCCTACCAGGAGCCTGCCTGGTCTCATTCCACCATGGTGGGGACCATTCCTCTGCCCCACCAGCCACCAGGGCCTGCATAGGCTGCCGCGTGTTCTACATGCCCTGACCTTCCAACATAGAGACCAGGGTGAGCTCTCCGTGAGGATGACTCACCGATAATCTATGACATGCTCACATTTTTCCTCTCTTCCTGATCCCTGTGACTGGTTGCATGGCAGGAGGGCCACATGACACGATCAAATGAGATCCTGTCTTTCGTGAGCTCATATGCCAAAGGACACAGCTGCCCGAGTTTCCTGTTCCATCCTGTTCCATCCTAAATCTTGGCTCTTTAGGAATGGAGCATGTGATGGTCTCTTTGCTTTTCAAGATGAGGAAGAACTGTTATTTTCTCCCTTGCTTTGCGTGACGGACTTCCTAATCTTAGACATTGCTGGATAACTCGCACAGTTTTTTGTAAAACAAATGTTTTGGAAGGAAGCTGAACTGGGAGATATACGTGTATATAAGTGTTGCCATTCTCGGGGCTGCCAAGGATGACCTTGGTGGATGGGAATCTCGGTTTCCTGGCACTCAGGCGTTTTGCTGGCACTCTTGACAGCCGCCACAGTGTTCTCAGCAACTGTAAATTCACTCAAATTGGATCTGTCATTGTTCTTTCTTTTGGCTGCTGTCTGTGTTCAGCTCGGTATGCAGGGCAGATGCACTCTGCAGCTCCGCCGCTGTCATCTTCTGCTCAAACAAGATGAAAGATGATTCTGTTCAGAGCTGCAAACCAACTGGGGGATTCTTGTGCTCTTTGGGCCTCCAATGTATAAAGGTTCTGCCCTGACCTTTGGAGTCCCCAAATGCTCTTGATCTTTAATTACTAGCTTTTAAAACACTGTAGAGTTATGGCTGTCAGCCTGATTAGAGGAAGTAGGCAGGATAATCTTCTGGGGGTCAGGTGGCCTAAGGTCTTGCCATTCAGAGTACAGTTCTCTGTCCAATGTGAAGAGAGAGATCCAAGAGAGGAACAAAAAGGTATTTGCCCCCCATCAGTTAGAAATAGGACAGCTGGCAGGACAGGCACAAGGATTATTCTGGATTTCATAGCATTCCTGTATTGCCCGATAGCTGAAGCTTTCTGGACTGCACACAAACACACGGATAATGAAGTGCCATAAAAATGTCAATATCTACATTTTAAAGCAATGTCAATAAGCATAGAAGACACGTCACGTGTGGGAGTACAGGGCCATCTCAGCCTGGTACCAACGGTGCTGGTGCCAGGCAGGCCTTAGTGGGGAGATCATTTCATAGTTAGGGGCCACCACTGGAAGGGATCTCCCTCTTGATGCCACCCTCTCCCTTGGAGATGGCACTCAGAGGAAAATCTCAAACAACTGGTCCTATTTTTCCCACTGCAGTGAGATTGATTTGCTGTTTAATTGATAGACTTTATTTCTAAATCTGCATGCATGCATATAATTTTGCATAGGTAATTTTTTGCCCTCTTCTCCTTTGAAGCGATGCATTTCCTGTTACTCAGCAATACATTAAGTGCCCACTTATGATGGAAGGACTGCCATTTCTGGGCCTTGCTGGGACCTGTCCGAACTGCCCCGTGAATCCCATTTTAACATGAGCTGTTCTGTTCTACTGAGTAACTGTGTTCTTTTTCTCATATTCTCTGCATTTTCTCCTGTAGGTTTTACTGGCTGGTCAATTTAAGTTCAGCCATTGTCTTTGTCAGCATTTCGTACATCCAGCAATCAGTGGCCAAAAACCTTGGCTTTCTTATTCCGTTTGTGTCTGTCCTCATGGCTCTGATCACAATTCACATGACACGCAGTGAGATGATTTATCAGCCCCCCGAAGGTAAGCAATCAAATTGTGTGCCTTCTTTAAAAAAAAAAAAAATCAAGGGAGGAAACACCTCAACTGTAAAAACGTGGGCCTTTCATTTTTCAGCATTCCAGCTTCTGCTGGAGCCTCTCCTCTCCTCTCCTCTCCTCTCCTCTCCTCTCCTCTCCTCTCCTCTCCACGGAGTCCCCTTTCATGAGTTGAGAAGCAGGACCAGGTAGAAGCTTTTCTTCTCCTCCTGCATTAGCTCTGCTCAGATTCCGACCAATTGCATTGTGCCAGTGCCATATTTCAGGTTTACACGTGGTATGAACAAAACTATGATTCAGATTATAATTATAGTTATTTCTTTCCCCCTTCTATCTGCAGGTATGATTTCGATGAATTTTCAGTTTCATACAGTTGTTTGACAGGTACCCTCTGTATGGATACTGTAGACAAGGATCCATTCTCTTTACTGCCTCCATCCAAATTCTCAGTGATGTGTGTATAAAGTCCTTTACTGTGTTTGTTGTAGATGCATTTCCTAATAAACCTTAGCGTGCTGTTATTCCCACATTGCAGACCATGATTTGAGACAATTCGTGGTTGCATCATCGTGGTTACGCAAGTTAAGCACTTCATAAATGAATAATATCCTTGGACAATGACCCTGTGAGTTTGTGGAGGCAACAGACAGCACTGCTGCCGTGTTTCCATGGTTAAATCCAGTACTCTCTTCTTGGTACCGCATTGGTCTTGCATGTCAGAGCAGAGTTGGTGCAAACTAGTCTTCTCTTCCTCCTCCTTTTCATTTCTTTCTTTGGGCCCATCTTTTCCCTAGTTCTTCATATCCAAGTTTATAACCTTGTTTTGGCTTCTTCCAATAAGATGAGTCGTCTAGAATTCTTCCCCAAGTCAATAATTCAAGTGCATAGGTGACCTTAAAGAAATGATTGGATTTTATTTTAGCGCTTGCTCGCTCTCTCTCCGAAAATGTGGGCCATGCATATGTCAAGCAGGGTTTCCATTTGCATTTCTTCATCCAGCTATAATTTTGACAATTGGCAGTTGACCAAAGATTGGGAGAGGGAGAAGTCATCTAGAGAGCCATGTAGGCTTCTAAAAAACTGTAATTAAGTAGCATAGATTAGCTCAAGGTCAGAGGAGAAGATTGGAACCAAGATGTTAAGGGGGAAGTCTGGGAGTCGGGGAGGAGCGATGCTTATAAAACAAGTTTTAAGCTGCTCCTGGAGTTTGTTGCGCACTCTAAATCAGGATATATCAGTGTGTGTGTTATATATGCCCTGATCTGAACTCCATTGTTTCACAGGATTCCCTGTGCACGTAGGCAGCGGGGCTAGTGTGCACTGACTGTCATTTGCCCATACGGAGTTGCCTCCTCATTGAAAGAGAACGAAGAGGCTCCTGTGGACTGGGGGGTTTCTTGTACGTACAGGGAATTCTGCACCAGAAATTATTCGCTGGATCAGAGTGAAACTCTAAACTCTTGGCATCATTAAGGGGGTGGGTCTGATCACATGCTCTGAAAATAATTCCCAATTGGAAAACCAGGAATGTGGAAACCAAAGGTACACAATTTCCGCCTGGAGGGAATGAACTTACAGCGGCACCTTGCCCTGCTTCTGGGTCTTAACTTCAGCAAAATAAACATACCATCTCTGAATAATGGCGAGTTACACCAGTCCATATATCTAAGATTATTTTTATTTCGTAATTTCATAGTCCTTCTTTGCACAGACACCTTGCTTTTGGGAAGATGCCTTGATTTCCTGCCCAGAATCTGGAATGTTTGATGTGAGCAGGTTGTTTGAAACCTGATTCTCACTTTGAACCTCAGCATGGATAGCTAAATGGTTAAAAACTTGAGCATCTTGTCAAACACCAAGCAAGCATGCACAGAAAATTGGAGGTGCGCCTCCTTTAAAATACAGGTGACTATTAGGAAGCTGTTATGCTGGGGCTTAAAGGAAAACATGCTAAATGCACTTGGCAGGAAGTATTTTGTAATCTGATTCTTCTAATTTTGAGTGCAAAAAGTATCAACTGGGAATTGATCCTGGGTGATCAATGGATTGTCAGGAAACACAGAGTTCAATAGTAAGAGTGAACTTCATGCACCTTAGTCACAAGCAGGGAAGGGTGACAAATTTGTTCAGGTTGCAATTGATGTGATCTCGCCTAATTTGCACTTCCTAAGCCAATATTTGCAGGGGACAAATTGCAGTTATTCTTCAGAAGGGGACACACTGTTTCTTAATGGCATTCTCCAGTTAAAAAATGCATATATGAAAATGTGCCCCAATTGTTGTTGTTGTTACGTTATATTCATATCTTACCTTTTTTTCCCTCTTGGAAGGAACCTAGGGCAGCTAACAAAGCCCTTCTCCAGTTCACCTTCACAACAATCCTGTGAAAAAGTGAGGCTGACATTCACTCACTGGCCCAAAGTTACCCCACAAGCATCATGGCTAAGTGGTGACTAGAACCCAAACCTCCCGAATCCCAGTCCAGCTCTCTAACCATTGCACCACATGGGCTCTCCTGTGTAATAATGCAATACCTAATATAATGCATATATTATTGTTTGTATACTAATATGCATTATCCTAGGGACACTTTCTGACAAAACCATGTATGTATATTATGCAAAAGTATCTACAAAAATGTGTGTTAGGAGTCATCTCCATAGAATTTTTTTCTTTTTCCAATGGATGTGGAAATGGGACAAAACTCACTTAGGGATGGAAGACTGAGAAATGTGGAGACACCAAAGTGGACTCATTTGAGCAACAGTTGTGACTTAGAGCACTGTTTGATAGCAGAAATTACAGGCACCACGAACAAGACTTGTGCTTGGAGGAAGTTGACTCAGGAAACTCTGTCCTGGGCTTGGTGTGCAGATGGAAGGCATGTCCCACCACTCTCTCAGGCTAGGCAGCATCCGTGAAGGAAGCTCCTAGGCTTCTCCTCCTTCCTTTTGCCTGTTGCCTCCTTCACCTGCTTCCTGCTCAACACCCTGTCAGGAACACAAGAACAAAGTATGTTGCAACAGCCAATTTGTCCTTCTGGGCCAGTGTGGTTGAACTTGAATAACTAGAGCCATTCTTGCCCATCCTAGAGATGCCAGCAATTGAATCCACAACCTTCAGCCTGAGCTGCAGCCCTTCCCCTGTTCCAGTCCATTTGTTTGTCCTCTTTAACCTAGAATGGCTACCTGTTGGAATAATGCAGTTCTCCTCGAATCCGGGACCACCATGGTGGTGTTCTCCAAAGTGCTACTTGTTGCATGCTAGACATAGAAAGCTGAGGAGTCTCTTGTGTGGATGAGATGGTGGTGTAGGAAGGAGAGGTTTGGCTTTGTTTGGCAATGGGGGGCATGACAGGACCAGCTGGGTCTATGCAAGGATACTTGAACCAAACAGACTGCCAGCACTTAAGCACCTCTTAAGCCCTGGGGGAAAGTGTCAGGAGCTGGGAAGCATCTAGATTACCTCTGAGGGATGAAAAGGAAACTATTTCTGATGGAGAGAGGGGAGAAATAGGCCATTGGCATATTCTGAAACAGCATAGCCAATCAAGGGCCATAGCAGAAGAAATACACTCCAGGGGCATCTTATGAGGAACACCATGTACAAGCCTCTCTGTGCTGATGCTGGAAGTTACTGGACCAAAATGGGAAAGTTGGAGTGTCTGGGATTAAAGTAGAACCTAGATGTGGTGGCCATTAAGGATACTGGATAGAACCCATGGCTTATACTCATCTCTGGATACAGCTTTATAGAAAGGCCGATGTACAGCAGTTCCTGGGGAACATGGGAGGTAGAATGTCATTGTGCTTGTCTCCTGCTTGTGGGTTTTTGAGGGACAGATGATTGAACAGAATGCTGGAAGAGATGGACCTTTGGTCTGATCCAACTCACCTTTCTTAAGTTCTTATGTCTTCTGTAGCATCTCCAGCCATTAGAACCATATCTAGTATGGAGCACCTTAGGACATGGCGATAATGTTCACACATGCACGGACTTGGTTGCACTGCATTGATCTCTCTCGCTTTTCCACAGGAAGTTGTCTGTTGACTGTCTGGGGCATAGTCGCCAATGCACTGAAACTGTGCTTGATAAAATGTCGGTACTTCAGCGGGAATGTCACCAACTGGCTAGACCATGCAAAGGAAAACTATGGTGGCCAGTACAGTGAAAGTCAAGTGGAAAGCACAAAATCCCTTGTCCGTCTCTTTCCACTCTTTGCCTTCCAAATCATCTACAGAATGTGTGTTATGCAGGTGAGTGAGTGACTCTCTTGGTCCTAGATGTATTTTGGAATACATTCTGGAGAAGGCTGTTATCATATCCTTGAGTACCATAGAATCCTGCCAAACCTGGATGCTGCACCTATTTCAGCCTCAGCAGCTCACGTACTCTCTTGCAATCTTGGGAGACAACCATTGCAATGAGTTTTACACGGGATGATCCTTGAAAGTTCTTTGGAGGATGTAGGAGCGAAGGATGCAGGTGGTCAGTGCCAGACTCTGAACCACTAGGAAGTGCTCAGGGATGGCTGGTTCAGAGCACACTGAAGGGTGTTGATGTGATTTTTTTAAAGGAGCATTTAAAATGATTACAAACTAAAAGGATAAAGAGGTAAGGAAATGATCCTTGAGAGAAAAGAGTGAAGCCACTTCCGTCCACTTGTTCCCCTCCAGGTGTTTTCCACTGCCACTCATGTAGTTCCATGTGGGCTGGAAGGCACCAAGCTGGGAAAGTCTTGGCTGAGGTTGTCTTGCTGGCTGGCTTGCTTTTGCTCTCCCTCTAAAGCTGGTTAAATAAGATTGAGCAGAAGGTAGAGCAAGATGTACTGTTAGGTTGCTAGATGACTGCAGTATATCCATTTTGTGCTATTCCCTCTTTCTTTTAGCAGTAGCAGCAACAAAAAATTAAGCTGTTATGAAAGAATATGTGATCTGCAGTTCATAAAATGTAAATTTGTGCCTCTTCATACAGGTCCTTCCAGCAAAATGGGGTTGAGCATCCATTAACACTGAGGTTACTCATGTCAACCCAGCCCATATTAGCCTGGTCCAATATCTGTTTGTTTGTTTGTTTGTTTGTTTGTTTTATATTCTGCCTTTGTTCCTTCCAAGGAACTCAGGGTTGCTTACATAATTCTCTTCTTCCTCTCAATCTTGTCGCCACAACAACAACCCGGTGAGGTAGGTTGGGCTGAGAGGCTGCGACTGGCCCAAAGTCACCCAGTGGACTCCATGGCTGAGCGGGGACTGGAACCCAGATCGCCTGAGGCCCAGTTCCACACTCTTCACCACCGCACCACGCTGGCTCTCGATATAAACTTAATTTGCCATAAAACCTCAGTGGACATTCCTCACGCAGAGAAAGTGCTGTTCTGAATGCCAGGTGCTGGGGAGCAACCAGACACGTTGAACTGGTGGTGCAGTGCAGCGAAGGTGGCAGAGCGGCAGCTGGTGCTACCTTCAACCATACACCTGTATACCTGTACGCCTGGGCCTGGTTCCCTTCCCTGTTAGATGCCCTGTGCTTTGGAGCACATGTAGAACAAGCAACGTGATGTTCTGAGTGCTTGACCACAGTCTGGATATACTTTTCAGTTCTACAACTTTCATCCCCTAGGTATTTTATTACTATAAAAATAAAATAGTAATAAAAGAGGAGGGACACTGATGTCCCTCAGTAGTATAGTAATAGGAATACTACTAATAGTAGTAGTAGTGCTGTCCCTGCTCTTTTCCCCTTGTGACAACTCAAGGTGGCTTATATTGGCTGCTCCATTTTCTCCTTACAACAACAACCCTGTGAGGTAGGTTAGGCTGAGAGTACATGTCTGGCTCAAAGGTACCCAGTGAGCTTCACCACCAAATTGAAACTAAAACCTGAAGTTGATGTATAGAATAATGATTTCTTTTTGGTAAACTGTCAAAAAGCAAGGGAAGATTGAGAGAGAGTCAGTTTGTGGGTCGTAATATAGGGTGTATCTCTTTAAAATTCCCTAGGCAATCTTGTCTGTTATGTTTATCTTGTTCACTTTAGTTTGTTCTGTTCATACTAGGTTTTTTTTATTTTATTTTTTCCCTATGCGTTTGTATATGTTAAGAAAATAAAATTTATTTTAAAAATGTGTGCCAAGGAAAAAAGAAAGAAAGAAACTAAAACCCGACTCTCCCAGCTGCCCAGTCCATCACTCTATCACACCACACTAGTTTTAATGTTATGTTCTGTATTTATTTGCTACGTGGGTTTGTATCTTATTGGTATGGATACATTTTCTTTATGAAATTAAAATACCAAGAAGATAACATTACAGAAACATATGGAAAAATAAAGAATGTAGAATCATGAAAAAACCTGAACTAAGACTAAACTCCAGGTGATGTTTTAACTCTGCTCAATAAGGATATTGAAATTTAAATTTGCAGCAAAGTCTTATGTATGTCTACTTAAACCCTACTATGTTTAGTAGGACTTATTCTCAGGTAAGTGTGTATAAACGTGTAACCTTGATATTAGAAAATCACCTTTAATTGGTACATTAAATGAAATTCAGCACATGAATTCTTCACATTATTATGTTTTCTCTGTTTTTCCATTATGGTATAAAAGGAATTCATTCTTTAACAAAATAATAGCACTTATATTCCCCATTCTGTAATGTATAGTCACCATAATTTTGTCCATAGAAAGATTAAAATTACTAAAGTTACAGAATGTTTTATAAAGTCACTCATATTAAGAGAAACATTTTATATCTCTCCAATTCCATGCAGTCAGCACTCTTTGAGCTATTTTTATAATTTAATTTTATAATAAAATTGTTTATTCTTAATATACTTGAATTCTTGAATTCTTAATATACTTGAATTCTTTTCATTTGATAAGCTACTTTGGATTTTTTAAAAGTGGGGTATAAATGATTATGATAATATATTTTCTTCTTGTCTCTCACTTTAATTTACCCTTCCCAATTTTTCAGTTTTAGCCTAGAAAGTATGTGCCTTTTCAACTGGTATAGACCAGGGATGTGAAGCTTCCAGCCTGCAGTGGAGATACATTTTCCTCCAGAGCGTCCTTATGTTCCTCCGGGGTATAAGGAGGAAATTGGAAATAGATTGGAAAGATCTACCAGGCTTTCTCTGTGAGCTGTTCCCCCTCTGTTGTGTAACAGGACCTGCCCTTTCATGGATGGACAGCAACCATGTGCCTTTTCATTGTAGATTCCTTCAGGATATTATCTGCAGACAATGAATTCAAATTTGAATTTGAATGGATTCTTCCTGCCAATCGCAGCCATGAATGTGATAAGCATCATTCCATCCTTAATTTTGGTTCCATTTCTGGAGTGTTTGAACACTTGTCTCTTCAGTGCTAAAACAAGTGGATGGCCTATTACAGTCTGTACTGGTGAGTACAAGATAAATAGATCTATAAAGGGATGCAGGTGGCGCAGTGGTTTAAACTGCTGTGCTGGTAGATCGAAAGGTCGCCGGTTCGAATCTGCACAATGGGGTGAGTTCCCGTTGCTCCGTCCGAGCTCCTGCCAACCTTGCAGTTCGAAAGCATGCAAGTGTGAGTAGATGAAAAGGTACCACTTCGGTGGGCAGGTAACAGCATTCCGTGCACTTCAGTGTTTAGTCATGCCGGCCACATGACCACAGAGACTGTCTGCGGACAAACGCTGGCTCCCTCGGCCAGGAAACGGAGGTGAGCACCGCCCCCTGGAGTCAGGCATGACTGGACTTCACGTCAAGGGGAAACCTTTACCTTTACCTTTAGAGATGCATGTAGATATAGATATATGTTAATTGCTGTAGACAGCAGCTATTACTTTGTGCCCAGTGGCATCAAACTAGTAATTGTTAATTAGAGAAACATATTTGGGGATGTGGAGAATCTGTGAACTAAATTGACTGGTCGTAACTGATGGTGTGGATTCATTAATCTTTACCAAACCTTGACTATTTATTAGAGACCAGAATGTATACTTTCAGTTAAGAAAATGTTACAATTACTTTATTCTTTGTATATGTGGTTTGCCTGCCTGAAAGGAACATAGAGCTGCATTTTTATTTTTTTATTTATTAGATTTATATCCTGCCTTTTCTTTTTTAAAGCATTCAAGGCAGCTTACACAAATCCTGCTCTCAATCTTATCCTTAGAACAACAACCCTGTGAGGTAGGTTGGCCTGAGAGGCTGTGACTAGCCCAGAGTCAGCCAGTTGACTCCATGGCTGAGTGGGGACTAGAACCCAGATCACAGGGACCGACAGACCAGATCATGTGTGCCACAGGATTCTTTCTTTTGTTCCTATTTTCCAAAATTTGACATCAGGGAGTGGGCGGCTATGCATGGTTACAGATGTTCACTTTATTATTGTCCCTTTTATAATCTATCATCCTGTTCTGCACCGGCATGGTGCTTGTTTGCGAATAAAAGCATTTAGGCTCAAGGCAGCTGAAGCTGATCCCATGTCTTTCCTGCAGTCATGAGGACTGCTGTGATTTTAGTAAGCTTAAAATGCAAACCTGCACAAGCTGGGAGTATTTGTTTTTTTAACCAGGATTGGCAAAAAGTGTGTGTCTTGCTTGCTTTAACACATCAGGAATGTGGGAGAAATTATAAGGCACGGAATGGACTGGAATGGACTGGCAGGGTGAGCTGGGGAGAGGAGAAAGGCTAGCTGTTTCCTCCATGCCTGAAGCATTGGAACATGGTCCTTTAATGGGGGAGGGGCTGCCAATTAGTCCCAGGTCTAAAATTAACCAACTGTGTCACTGGAGATAATGGCAAGGTCAAAGCATGGCTGAGCAGAGCTCTGAGCCAGCATTTCTCATATCCAAATCCAGCCCCTTACGCTGGCTTTGTTGGCCTTGCACTGAGTTATGAAGTTAGAGGTGATACTTATTTGAAAAGGAACCCCTTATTTAGATGTACATCTCTTAAGTCTTTCAGGTGCACATCTGTGGTAGGTTGTTCGACTGTCCAAACCAGATGTGGTTTTTGCAGGGTGGCTTATTTTACATGAAGCTGGAGAATATCTGGTTTCTTTGAGGGTTGTTCTTGCCGCAAAGGGTTGTTGTGATATTGGCCTTGGAGTGCCCCTGCTGCTTATTGTTACAACCTCACCAATGACTGCCTTTCCACAAATGCCCTTCTCACACTGGGGCAGGCTTGGGGGTGTGCTGAAAAAGTAGAGGGCACGGAGAGCTGTTGGTTCAGTGCTTAAAATCAGGAGGGTTAGATCAGCGGTAGGGTGCTAATGCTCCTCCTTTTCTAGGACCTTTCTTGCTGTGCTTGTGCCCTTTACTTGTGCTTTTCCATCGATAACCAAGAAACGGCTCCTTGGCAACTGTGCATAGATTAGTCTGTCCACAGTCTCTTTTGGTCTTCTCTCTTTAACTAATTTGAAAGAGACAGGGAAAATGACCAGACAAGACCACTCGTATCAGAGAGCCAATCACTGATTGCAAGGCCTAAAATCATTGCCCATCTGCTGCAGATGACCCTGAAATCTACCAGCAGATCCAGGTTGACCTGCCCACCCTTGTAACATAATAAGCTAAGATGGAAGCTTATTTGCACATTGGGAGGGAGCAAAAAGAACTGTTGGAGCTGGACTCCAGAGCACAGAGCTTCTTCTCAATGTGTTTGGGATGCTGAAGTGCCATTCAGCTTTCTGGAGAGTGTTCTGGCCTGAACTACTTCTTCCAAGACTGAGCAAACACTTAGAAGCACTCAGAAGTTGTTGAAAAGTTTGAGGAGCTCAGGGTTTCTACCTGGCTGAAACCACAGAGCTATCAAGAGAGGGAAAGTAGAATTGATGGTCACTCTTCAGAGAAAGAGATCAGTGCTTCCCAAGAAACAGCAAAAGAAGCTGTGCAGACCAGCAGAAGGAAGGTCACGGGGTAGCAGGACAACTCTAGCAGAGCTGTGATTTGCAACAGAAGGCAGACAGAAATCCTGACCTTGCCACAGTTCTAACGCTCCAGGTGCAATGCCCAGCTTTGCATTTGAGTATTTTCCAGCCTATTATACCAAGAGTACCGAAGGAAGAAACAAGCCTCCAACACAGATACCTAGTGGTTCAGATTGTGCCTCGGTCAGAAAATCAGTAGGGTGTCCTTCACTTCCTATCCTCAGTATGGGGATAATTTTGATCCACTTTATATGGATTACTCAGAGCGTATATTGGAAGTGCTTGACTAATATTTGTGTTGTCTGACTTGTCTCTATACCAGAGTGAGATATCCAGCACAGGGAAGCGATGAGAATCTCATTTCTAGCCAGCGCATATTTCTAGAATAAAGAGCAATCTACCATTTTTTTGTTTGGAAATCAATTCCCATTTGCATGAATTTAACAACTTGAGTGCTCCTCCAATTTTAAACTATCTCCGATCCTGCCGTGCAATTTAAAACACTCTCTCTCTCTCTTAGAAATCAACATTTCCTGTACTCCTCAACTAATTCGGCACCCCATAGCATGTGGCACAGCCAGTGCTGAAAGACAGGAAGTATTAATCTGACTAGAATTAGCCTAATTAAGTTTGTTGTTAAGCTTTGTGCAAAGTAGAAGCGTATGAAACAGCAGGTGGCAATTACTCAGGGTTTAAAATAAAATAATGTCTCGATTGAGCTACAGAAAAGAACTTTCAGATGGCAGTGATGCTAGTAGCTCTTCGGGTGACATTTTGAAGTCTAATGATGCTGAAAAAGTTCGAAAGGTTAAATGTTTCACTTGGAGTCCTGCTGTGGGTGTTTCGTGACTGGCTGCCTGGCTCTTGGAAGCCCCCTTTGCTGGCATGGCTCATGCCGCCACATGCAATGCTCAATTAACACAATTTCCTACCCTGGTATCCTGTTCCTTTTCTTGCTGCAATTATCTTGGTGTCCAGTCTGGGTACTGAGACAGTGTTCATCAGATGGGGAACCCAATTCTGGATGCTCAAGAGAGGCATCAGTTGCTGAAATTGGTCAGTTTTATATCTGGGAAAGGTTTTCACTTCTACACCCTACACACCAGCCATGGCACTGTGGAACAGAGTGGGTTGATTTAAATTGCCAAGGAAAGCTGACTGAAAAGAACTGATTTGAGTAATTTTCCATGGGCATATTCCATGTGCTTTCTCAGTCATCCTGAAATCCGGAGGAAAGGGTGCAATTCTGTTGTCTTCTGCCCCACAGGCGGCTCAGAGCCTCCAAACTGGCCACTCGCAGCCTTCTAGAGAAAACACCCAGACCAAGGAGGGAAGGTGAAGGGGGCTGGAGTGCTGATGGGAATCAGCCCCACCTCTCCCTTCAAGCGGGCCTCTCTTCTGCTCGCCAAGGCTCGTTGGCAGCTGTGCTTCTTGCTGCACAGGCTGTGAGGAAGAGCGGTTTGGGGCTCAGCCCAGCACTGTGGTGGAAGGACATGGCGCTGGTTCCTCAGACAACACTGGGAGACGATAGGATTCCATCCTCTATCATGTTAATGTACAGCTCAATGCAGTATTATTTACACACTTGTTTTATTCTTACACTCAGGTCTTGCACCTCCTTGTTGTGCTATAAACCTTTTGCAGGTGTTCTTTTTCTTCATTTTTCTCTTTCTTTTTTACAAGAAGAAGGAAGGTTTTTAAAATATTCTTTTGTAACAGTACCCATGACTTTTTAAATGTTAACTATGGAAATATCAGAACCTGTGCAGTGAATGGTTTTGTCTTCTTTTTCTTGCAACATTACTCTTTTCAGTTTCACTTTGCCTTGACCCAACTCCACCTTAATGAAAATAAGACAGCAAGCAAAAACAAAATGTTAGAAACTGTGCACAACTGTTCTATGTTTCACCATACCACAATGGCTTGTCATGTTGTCTGAACCCAGAAAAATTGCCTCTAGTTTCTAGGAATTTACTCAAAAATTTCAGTTGACTGGTAGGCCCATTCCTGTAGTGATCAGATATGATTCCATCCTAGGAATATTAGGCAGAAATGAATCCTGGAATTCCCATTGTACCAGGAGTTGTAGTACATGGCTGCATTTTTGCCATGTAGTACTGGCTGCCATTTGCCGAAGCACGCATGGATTGCTCCGGTACTTCTGCGTGTGGCTCCCACAAGAGCCGCATGCAATTTATTTTGTCCCCTGCACTTGCTGGACTGGTTCTCTTTGGTGTAACAGTGCCATCATATGATGCCCCATCATGTCTTGGCTCTGTAGACAACCTGCAATCTACTCCCTGCTTGAAAATGGTTGAAAGGCCAGTGGATGCTAGAAAATGTAGTGCTTAAAAGGCAGCAAAATCATTCAAAACCAGCCTTGAAAAGAGGAGACAGCCTATTTGGTGAAAGGTGACTTTTTATGGGCTAAAGGTCCTGCATGAAAATTTGGTGGAGTCCCACAGCATTAAGAGAGCATTCCCTCCCCTCCCCTCCCCTCCCCTACCCCTGCATTCCAGCTGTCTTTCAGAAAAAATGTATAATTGATAAACAATTTTTCGACTGCTTTGTGCCTTTTCTGCCCAGTTGTAGGTCACACATCTGCCACCCTCTCTGTGATGGTCGCTGGGTTTTTTGAGTTACGCAGGAAACATTTCCCTGTGGTGGAACAGACTCTCTCAGGAAAAGATCTCCTTGTTTCCTCCATGCCGTGCGTCCATCTGGCTCCACAATACATCTTCCTTGGTGTGGCAGAAGCTCTGGTGGCTCCTTCCTGTAAGAAGACCATTTTGTTTCATTTGAGGTCTCAAAAATCAACTAACTCAAGCATGGAATGACATCCGTTTGAGCAAGAGATGGGTTGAGTAGCTTTCATCAGCCGCTTCAGCCGGGGTGCTCTTCCACGGCTTTTCCTCATTTGTTTTCCTTGTGGTTACTGCTCATGGAACAGGGATGTTCTTTGCAGTTAGGAGCAATGTCTGATTTGCCACCCTGGGGGGCTCCCCATCCTTTAGCTATGGGAAAGGCACTCCAAACCGGGCCTCTTTGCTAAAGGGAGAGGCAAGTTCCCAGATGCCAACCCCAGCACTTTATGGTCAACCCGATACCCCTTTTTCAAGGATGGAGGTCCACACAGGGGAAGCTCTGCCATATCAAACAGTAGGGAGACCCAAGCCCTCTTCTTACAGCACGAGAAGCAGGGCATGTCAGAGGCTCTCCCAGGCCTGCTGACCTGCCACCACCTGAAGGGAAGTCCAACTCGTCTCAGTCAAGAACAGAAGTTTATGTATGATCAGGAGCACCACTCTCAAGATAGACAGATGTCACATAGGTATTAGATAGATGCCACTTGCACATGAATACATATATGTATATTTGGTCTGCCTCCTTGGAAGCTTATGTATAATTTTTTCTCTTTATTTCTGTCTATAAACTTTAATTGTGTGTGTGTGTGTGCGCGTGCGCACTTACGTAAACACACATATATATTTCGTACCTATTAGTTGAAACTGATACAGTTACATTTCCCTTTCTTTTTACAGTTTTGTTGAAATTGCCATAAAATAAATGAGAAAAGAGGCAACTTCAGAAAGGAAGCTATACCTGCATTCACTTGAATGAAAGTAGAAATCTTCATGGGATTGAGCACCGTGTTTTCCTAGGGTTACCCACTGCATGTGGGGATTTCTACTCTCATGCAAGTAAATATAAATAGAAGCCTTCTTCAGACAACCCCAGCAGGGACTGAGGAAGTAGAACCAGTGGTGCTGAGCGCCACAGCGTCTTACTTGCATTTACATCCCTTTTTGATGGTCAGTGAGGTTTAAGATCTAAATTAATCTCTAATTAATCCTTCTATTTAACCCAGGGGACTGCACCCAAAGTGTCTCACCTCTCCCTCCACCCCACTGGAGTTAGAATTCATGTTAGAATATAATGGCTGCTTCAGGTCGTTTTGATACAGCCTAAATGGTCGCCGAGCAAGTAAAATTACGGGAAATACAGTAACTCCTTTTGCCCTGTGAATGTTGCATTGTGAAACACTCCATGCGTGCAACCTTTTGGTGTCCCTTCACGCCTGTTTTTTCTTTTTTTAATTTTCCTTGCTTTGAAAAGGTTCCTTTGTGATATTCAAGTTCACACCAGGCAGAATCCGTGGGATCGCCTTGCACGTCTCCACGTTGTTCAGTGGCGCTGGCTGCATGATGGGAGCTTTTCTTGTTCAAGTGGTTTACACGGCCTCACAAGGTAAAAGGATTCTTATGCACAGCAAAGATGCCAAGAGTGGGATTTTCGGCCTCTTCCTATTGGCTATTAGCTTCCATCAGAAGCCTATAACTAGCTCTGTGTGCCAGGAGTTTATTGATCTCTCTTCCCTGATTAAGATAGGTCACTATGTTTCAGTGGGAGTCATCAAAATGTAATGAATCATACCTATTTTGACAGGCCGAATAATTAGTATGTGGTATCTTTATAGGGCTTCTTTGTCTGGAAAAGGGGTAGAAATCATCCAAGATCACAGGCTGTTGTTTTTCCAGCAGAGGCGAGGAAGGGGTTAAAGAAAGAATATTTGCCACTGGGTTATTCAAACAGGATTGAGCCTGGGGCAAAACCCAGGAAATGTATTTTATTTGTTTATTTTTAGGAACATTTTTACCTTTCAGCACATTTTTCCAAGGTGGTTTGCAGTAAGTAGATTTTAAACAAAAAGAACAACAACCGTGTGTTTAAAAAGAGCAGCATAAAGCACATAGCAAATAGCACAGAATCAACACTATTGTATATTTTAAAAGTAAATCAAGAGAAGTATTATTTTTAAAAAAATCCTTAACCAAGCAAAGTTAAATTAAACACCTTGTTAGGGTCTGGAACTAAGGAGAGAACCAAGCATAGTTCCTAAGGGAGAGAATTTGAGTGATATGGGGCCACAGCTAAAAATCCCCTATCTCATGGATTCACCGATCTGACTGAATTCACCAGGAGATCTGCTGAGCAGGGTTTTGTGGCCAACTGTAGGGTCTGGACAGGATCATATGGGTGCAGGCAGTCCTTGAAGTCCTTCAGGTTTGATTGCAGTGTTGGCACTTTGCGATAAATAAGTGGGTTTTGGGTTGCAATCTGGGCACTCGGTCTCTAAACGGTTCGCCGTCCCTGGGACAGACTAACTATTCTGATCAATCAGGTTCAGAATCAGGAAGCTTTTCTCCTCAGTTTATTGATGGCCAGTTGGCAGTGCTGGTTAGCTCAGCTGTGAGAAAAGGCCGATGGCAGTGGATGTGATATTCTTGTTGTTGTGGCTCCAAGTTGCTTCGCATCTACTTTGGAAATGTATGTTTAAACAAATATGGATTCCTTGCTCTAAGCTCTACCTGACATTCCTAAAACACTGTATCCTCCACATACATTTGCACATTATTCCACATAGGTTGGTGCATGCTTTCCAATTTAGTTTGAAGACATAAATCCACTTTCTCAAACCATCCCAGCATTTTCTAAACAAAACAGTCACAAATGTTCTGTCCTTTCCTCATATAGGAGTTGCTTCAACCCACTGACCATTTTGGTGGCCCATTTATGGTGCCTTTCCAGGTACACCATCTGTCTCCTCAGCTCTCAGGAATAGAACTTTACTCATGCTTCCAAATGTGATTGTACCATAGATTTATATAAAGTGTTTGGACCTCGAAGTTCTAGGATGAATTGATCTTTTTCCTGGGAAGCCAGACAAGGAAGGAATGGAATGGGATTATGCGTGGGGGAGAGTTGTTTTTTAATTTGTTTTCTGGCAGGCTTTTTAAATATTTGGGAATTAATGTCAAGCTCCCTATTCGCTTTTTAATTTTTTTAAAGATACCTCGTTGCTTCTGACCTTGACTCTCTTTTTTCTAAATTAATCTATCATTTTTACTGCTCTCCTCTTTGCTAAATGTTAAGGTCAAAAACCTCCCTAGGGCGCCAAGAAATCGTAATGCATTCTGCTGGTAGGTGTGGGCGTTGGAGAGTGATTGTGTGTGTGTGTGTGTGTGTGTGTGTGTGTGTGTGTGTGTGTTGCAAATTTTAAATGTGATACTGTGGTATCATTTTACTGGGCTGAAAAAGTGTCAAGTCATGTCATGAGATTATTTTTCCCGTTTGTTTATGCGTTGGGGAGGACACCTGAAAAGGGAGGGCTCTTTTGTATGTTGGGGGGTTGTTTCAGAGTGTACACAAATGCCATTGTGGCACAAGGATTAGAAGAGCCTTTTCCAGCTGCAGTTCCCATCATTCCTGGCTGGCTGCCCAACATATTTGGAGTTGCAATGCAGCAGGTCTGAGGAACACCAAGCTGGGGAAGCTGGGTTGGAATGGGAGGCTGCGGCGAGAGAGAACTGGGTCATATCCCAGTGATTCACAAGCTCACTGGGTATCTTTGGGTCACTCACCAACTCTTTGCCTACTTTTCAGGGTTATTATGAAGATAACATGTTGGTGTATGTAACAGGGAAGAATCCTATACATTTCCCTTGTAATGCAATGGGATAAAACTATAATGCAGTAAATACATGTAGATTCACATAGATTTCTTTAAAGGGAAGTAAATGTGAAGTTGCATATTACCTAGCACAGACCCTGACTTTGATATTTTTTCGCCTTAAAGTTGAACCCAGTGACAGCTCTAAAAAATCTTAAATCATGCTAAATTGCAGCATGAAGAATCATTCCTTTATTCCATTTTATTTTTGAAAATGTATACATCTCATTCAGGGATGATTCATGCTTTATCTTCTACAAAAGATTTTTAAAAATATAAATTCATCAAGGAAATAAAACAATGAAACAGTACAGCAGGATAAAAATTTCCAATTAATGAAAGGTTTAAAAGGGTTAAAAATGTTAAAGGGTTAACAGTAAAAGCACGGGGAAACAAAAAGGTATGTGTCCAGCACAGGTGAGCTTGGCATTGCCAGCAAGTGCCATTGTTGTGCATCTGTTGATTTTGTGTAGCACAACGTCAGGAGCCCTGGTATGTGGACTCTGTTGGATGCTTTGCAGTATCTCCAGTTCTAACCATTGGATCTGAAACCGATCTGGGAATTGGGACCAAATCCAGAGTGCAACAGGATATGGAAGAATTTTCAACTAGAGTATTTAAGCCTCATTTTTATCCCATAGCATCTTGTTTCTCTAAAGTTGCGTTTTGCTGGCAAAGTAGATAAGATAGTCACCCAGAGCCTTAAGTGGCGTTAATCATTTTTTAAAAAATGCATCTATGAAGGATGGTGTGAATATGATAAAATAAGACTTCTTGGAAATTTGATGAGTGCAAACAGATGACGGGTGACAGTGATATTTTCAGTACAAGCAGAGGAAACTGATTTCTTAAGGCTCTTTATACCTCCCTTGACATTTTAATGAGACACATGACAAAACCTATCCCCCTATGAGACTTGTTATGGGAATAAGTTTATCTAAAAGTTGTAGTGCAGCTATGCATGGTGAGGTTTGGCTTGGTGGCTGAAAGCAAGAGGGACTGGGCTGAACTCAGTGCCCTGCTGGGGTTCGGTTTGTACTCATCATGAGATGGCTCTTTCCCCGTGTGCAGAGATGGTAACAGTTGCAGAGAAGAGAAATCTAAGAGAAATTTTGGTGGCAGTGAAGGGACAGGCTCCAGGCAATCTCATTCATTATAATGTCTTAACTTACGTGCCAAGTCTAACTTCCAGCTTGGATTTTTGTTGGTCTCTTTCGCTTGTTATAACAGATTTATAACAGATAACAAACCTTTGGATGCTTCAGGTTTTGAGCAAATCTAACCATGATTCTCTACGTTCCACCCATCTCTCCCATTGTCCCACCTACAACTTCCCTCTCTGTTTCGCAGTTTTGCATGGTATAAGTTCAGTTCTCATGGAATCCTTAAGGGGGAAGAGAGAGAGGAAGCATGGAAGGGAATGTGATAGAGGAAGGAAAAGAGAAGAAAGAACAGGAAGGGATGTGAGGTAGTTGTTGGTCTGTGTGGAGCAGGATTTGACAAATGCATGGAGCCTAGGTTCATTGGCAGCTAGGCAAGCTGACACTTAAGTGGAATCACCATGTACAAGGGCAGTGTTCTTCCCAATACTAAATGCCGGGCTTGAACTATTGAGAAAAGGCATCCCTCGCGAGCCCTCCATGTGAGGTGCGCAGAGGCACCGACAGGCCACTGCTGGGAACCGAATGCTGATTTAATTGGACCTTAGAGTTCTTGTCTTCTCATTCAGCTGGGCTTGGTTAAAAAGCCGTTCTTCACTGAGTGATTCATTTGCAAGATCTCTTCAGCTTAGGCCCCGTAGAAGGAATAGTGGACCTTAAAAGAGCAACAAATACTTTGCTTTGCCTCCCTGCCACCTCACTCCAGGGTGAAGGCGGGATCTGTTGATTCTTATGTAATCCGTCAAACCCAGACACGGCATGCACTGAGATTTCAACTTGGAAGCGATGAACATGAAATATGTCGGGAGTGAGCTTTCATAGCACTTACTCAGAATGCTTTGTGGCTCATCTGCTGGGGCGAGGCTTGCAAAAATCTGCTCATCGTTAAAATGGGTGTTTAACCATTTGTCTTTGCAGAGAGGCATGTTGAGAGAAATGTATACAATATGGTACCCATCTGGAGGCTGCTGAGAAGTATTGCTCTGAGGTGGCTGTACCATGTGGTAGAGATCTTACCATATGTGTTATCCCAGTGACATGCAACATCCACGACTTAGCACTGCATCTCCCTCTGAAGCAGAGAGGCCACTTGTGCATGCCAAGGAAGAGGAAATGCATTGCCAAAAGAAGATGCCAATGTGCATAGCATTTGTATATGTAAATATACATGTAGAGGTGCAGACTGAAAACCGTAGCTTGCATAGAAATACAGGGTGTCTCACCACAGTGGAGAAGACTGAAGAACTGAGGTGAACTTATTTGCCTGCTCAGTTTGCTCTCTAGGTGCTCACCAGATGGTCAAATCCAGGCTTCTTCTTCAGTCTTCCCTCCCAGCAGTGCTTGGACTTTAACTCAAAGTTGGATTGGACACTTCATCAAATACAGGGCACTTTCCAATGGAGGCCTGTCCTCCGTAAGGTGGGAGACTTGGCCACCCTTACGGGCAAGCCAGGTATGATTCCTCTTTCTCGTCTTCAGAGCTCTAGCCTAGGTAGGGAAGCCTGCGGCATTCAGCCCAATCTTAGGTCACCCTTGGCCTAAAGTCTGGCAGCAGCGGTGGGGATGCTACAGGGAGAAAGTGAGGGGAGATCTGAAGCAGATGGGGTGGAGAAAGAAACGTGGGGAAGCCTTCTGCAGGCAATCACTTCAATTCACTAGCAAAAGTGATCTGTTCCTTCTTAGCAGAGAAGAGACTAAATGTGGAGGCTGGTTGTGTAGGAAATACAGAGCAAGAGAAGGCACGTGCAAAGCAGCGGCCCTACAGAAGATTGGCTCAAGACCTGACCGATTTCCTCCACACACATGCACACAAAGGGAATGTGTCACTCGACAGAGAAAGAGATTCCCCACTCCTTTCCCCATGAACCACAACCATGGGATCAGGCTTTGTGTCGACATTTGAAGCCCCCAAGAACTTAGGACATGTATATTTCAGAAGAAACGGGAAGGTGATGTGGTATTTCCCAGCCATCGTGGCTCAAGGCCTCCTCCACATATGTCCCATTTAAAATCTCCAATGTTCATTTCCCGGCTTGAAGAAATGTTACGAATCTTTTGCACTGAGGGTCGTTGATTTTAATTTGGACAAGTTGGGGAGTCTGTTTATTTTTTTAAAAAAAGCACTTTTGTTCTCTCTGCAATTATTGCTCTCTGCACTGATTGGTTGCTTTCTTGTTGTGGATGTTGACCAATTGTGTTATTTTAAACGTGATTCTACTTATTGAGAACATTTGTGGGTTATTTCTAAAAGCAAACAAATCCAAAACATAGTGATAGACAACACAGGAAACACCTGAGAAAGAAAAAAAAATTCATGAATGCAAGCCAAAGCAGTGTTAAACCTGGCAGCAAAATAATAATAATGATAATAAGTAATAAAATCAGTCATTCAATTCATGCTTTTTAAAAGGCTGACCCCAGTAACAACCTTTTGACCTGACAGTGGTGGGAATACACTGTCAAAACCTAGCATATATTTCATGCTAATAAATTCAGCAGAGTAGGTTGATCCTCATCACATTTTACCTCAGTAAATGAGAGAAATATGGAGGAAAGACTCAACTGCCAATCTGAAGGCTCAATATGGTACACGCTTTATTGGTTGTCTCGGTTTTGTTGAATAAGGCAGGAGATATATTTAATAGTCATTATAAAATTGCTTCCAGCAATAACGTTCGTCTATTCCTAAATGCAGGTGACGTTTAACAGGGTTAGGAGCAATTTTGAGTGTTTGGGGCCAAAACAGAGCCTGAACTGAAAGGGTCTTCTGTCCAGTGGAGGTTCATGGTAGGGTATGTCTGTTCCAGGTCGTAGTGCGAAATTTTAAGGAGCTAT
>NW_025336481.1:40722322-40748474 GCF_004798865.1 Varanus komodoensis | reverse complement strand
ATAGCTCCTCTTTGTTCAGAACCATGGGTAGCTTCTTTAATGTTCAGGCTAAAACCCACACCAGATACTCCACCCCATTCTATGAGAGCCATGAGCTTCCACTGGTCCTGCCACCCAGCAGAAATAGGGAACGAAGTCAGGAGCAGGTTCCCAAGTACATGTGCAAATAGTCCCCATTGACCTGGCTTTTGCGTTCTTTCTTCAACTCGAATTGTTTTCTGTTGAACTCTGATGCGAGGGCTCCTTGGAGGCCACATATATCCAGCTTCTGCTCCATCAGATACACTTGCTCTCTCCTTGAGCCCTCGCAGCCGCTGGGACGTGTAAAATGAAAGACTGCTTGATTGTGAATGAAGGCTCTAAAACTTTATAAGCTACTAAAATGGAGGTTTATAGTGCCTAAGAGCTCAGTCAGCGGACAGTCTTAAATGATATGTTTTAAGCCCGGCTCTGGGAATATGCCACAGACCTGAATCATACTTGAGAAGTTGGATGAGGGGAGTGACGGCGGGGATGGGCAGCGGTGCTGTGGCACTTTCTGACAAATGAAACCCGGTTTTGTCTTAGGAACCAATTCATGGGTGAGAGAAATTTGTACTGGCAGGCAGCTGGTGAGAAGCAGACAGCTTATTTTTGTGGACCCAGAGGAAGGCATTTGCTTAACAATTGAATGCTGACAATCCTCTGTGAGACAGACAGAAGCGTTTTCCTTCCTTCCAACATGCACTCTCCTATTTTCGCTGGCTCATTCTTCATAAGCTGCTGCGCTAAATCAGCTTGCATGCATTTTCAAACCAGAGGAAACCCCTGGAATCTCTCCTGACTCTGAGGGCCAATTCACACCTCAAATGGCAAGTGTGTTTTTTATGCATACAAAAGAGCTAAGCACCATTAAGCGGTGAGGAGGAGACATGCGCCTCTCTATGGAAAGAGATGCACACAGTCGCCATTGCATGTCCTGGAGGAGACATGGATGTTCAGTTCTCCTTCAGAGCTTTACAGCAGCCTTCCCCAATCTGGTGCCATCTGGATGTTTTGCATTACAGTTCCCATCACTCCCAGCCACCATGTGCAATATCCAGAGATGATGAGAGCTGGAGTCCTAAACACCAGGAAAGCACTAGGTCAGGAAAGCTACAAAGGTTGGCATGCTAAACAACAGGGTTTGTGTATCTATTAGGTATGAGTCAGCCTGAAGTTTGCACACTCATATTTTGGTTCTCTCTTTCCTTCTTACTTGCTAAGCAGAGTTTAGACACCCCCTACTCTGGTTCAAGGAAAAGAGGCTGAACTACCAGCTCAGTGCCCATGCACATAGCCACTGATCCACTGGTAGATTTCTTGCAATTCTCCCTTCTTCCTTCCCTCCCTTTCTATAATATACAAATATGCACACTGTTTTCTCGCATAGGTGACTGGTTTCCAAATGTGCTAAATGAGGGGAAATTGGAGAGATTTTACTTCTTCCTGGCCTCACTGATGATGATTAATACTTTGGGCTTCTGGTTCATTTCACAAAGGTAAGTCTTAGGATGTTCATCATCTAACATCTCAGCATGCATCTCTCTCTCTCTCTCTCTCTCTCTCTCTCTCTCTCTCTCACACACACACACACACACACACACACACACACTCACACTCGCTTCTGCTTCGGCTTCTTGTCCCTTGCCTCCTACCCAGAGACCAGCCAAGGAAGGAACACAGTGCACTTGCCAGAGATCCTGACTGACTGCATGCAGAGGGGCTTTTCAAATTAAGCAAAGGCCCCAGTTCACCCACTGTAGCTTTTATCAACCAGCATCAGCTGCCCAGGGCTTGAGACAGGGGAGTTTCCCAGCCCTGCTGAGAGATCTCAAGAACTGAATCTGGGACTTCATGCATGCATTTCTGAAAACACTTGGAAGGAATAAAGCACCCAGGGTAGATGGATGCCAGTAGAACACTTGCATACTGCAGACACTGAATTGGTCCAAATCTGGCCCACAGACTGGGAACATTCAATATGTATTCCAATATATATCCCCAGAAAGGATATGTAAAAGTGTGCAGCAACCATTGCACTAATTTCCCACACAAGCAAAGTGAAGCTTAAGGTATTATAACAAAGAATTTTACCCTAAATGGGACTAGAAATGCAGATGTTATGAAAAGGAGCAGACAGTCAAGATCATATCACAAATATAAGTTGCTACTGGAGTACACCAAAGAATTTCAGAAGCATTTGATTGTCCGGATGCATAACCTGTATCATGCACAAGAAGCTACTGTTAGGACAGAATATGGAAAAACAGAATGGTTTCCTATAGGCAAAAGTGTTGGACAAGGATGTATTTTATCTCCCTATCTTTACACAGACCTTATCATAAGGAAAGCTGGATTAGCATCAGAGGAAGGAGTGCAAACTGGTAGAAGTTCCATCAATAACTTAAGATATGCAGATGATACCATATTACTAGCAGAAAGCAGCCATGAATTGAAACAACTCTTAATGAAAGGGAAATAAGGAAGTACAAAAGCAGGACTGCAGCTGAACATTAAGAAAATTAGAGAAGGATTACAGAACTTCTCAACAGTGAAGAAATTGGAATTATGGAAGATTTTGCATACCTTGACTCAGTCAAAGGGAGGTTGCAACCAAGGCATTGGAAGAAGACTGAGGCCTGGAAGGGCTACAGTGAATGAACTGGAAAAGATCGTCACGTTTAAGAACACTTTACAGGAGATCAAAGCAAAGATCGTCCATGCTATTGTATTCCTGATCACTCTGCATGGGTGTGAAAACTGACTGGAAGAAAGTAGATATGTTTGAAACATGCTTTTGGAGGAAAGCTTTGTGAATACCCTCAACTGACAGATGAACAAATGGGTCCTGGATCAAGATAGGCATTTTTCCCTGGAAGCAAAAATAATGAAACTGAAACTCTTGTACTTCAAGCATATCATAAGAAGGCAAGACTTACTGGAGAAGACAATAATGCTGGGTAAGGTCCAAGGCAGGAAAGAAGAGGAAGACCAGCTGTGAGATGGCATGGTTCCATAAAGGAAGCCCTAGCCTTGAATTTACAAAAGCTGAACAGGGCTGTCAAAGACACGACACTTTAGTGAGCATTCATTCATAGGGTCACCATAAGCCAGAGGCAACTTGATGGCACACAACACAAAATACCAATGAGCTACAGCCTAGTGAAACTCTGCCTTAGTTTTCCTCCTCCAAAGAGAGGAAAGACTGAATAAAGCAGAGACCTTTCCCAGGCCCAAATCAATGAATTCCAACTGCGGTGTTTATGTGGATGGAGGCTCTCATGCCTGAAATGGACTTATAACATCAGAGCACAGGAGCTCTGCTGGATCAGACCAAGGGCCCATCTGGTGCAGCGCTGTATTCCAGTGCAGCAGCACCTCCTGTCCAAGCTTCCAGCAACTGTTGTGCATAGAAATGCTGCTTCTGATGCTTTCCTTTCAAGTCAATGGGAAGAAACAGTTGTAAGTGTGCCGTGTTTTGCAGAATGGCTTTTTTTAACCAATGAATACTGAAATTAGAACAGGGTGGGAAACTTTTTTCTTCAAGGGGCATTGCCCTGGCAACCAGCTGGTGGTAGGCACAACCAAAAACAGTCGTGGTTGGGGCTAGATCCACAAGTGAGTAAGTCGACCTTCTCTTCCCTCTCTGTCACTCCCTCTCCCTCTCTCTGCTGAGCATCTTTCCCAAAAAGGATCAGACTCTCTTGCCAAAGGTCCAAACTGACAGCAAGCAGAGGAGGTTTGAAATGGTGCAGAAAGCAAATCCAGTATGTGTGCTCAGAATATACAGCTTCAGTAGCTGGACTTAAGCAAAATCTTTTCAACTCAAACTTACACACGCAGAAATTAAGACATGTTTCACATATCAAAGTTTTCATCTGTAGAATCCCCATCTTATGTAGCAGGGCTGGGGAAATTCTTGTGAGCCTTATGGTGTTCTAGGCCATGTGTGTGAGATTGGGGAAGTGTGTGTGTGGGGGGGGGGGACAGTTCTAGGCAAGAGTTTGGGACAAATCTGCGTTGCACCCTGAACAACTCAATGGGGAGCTCAGGTTGGAGAGGCACCCATGCATTCAATGGCTAGTATGTTTCTTCAGCAGCAGACAGCTCCACCCAAAGACCGACAGGTTTCTACTGACTCAAGGAGACTACTCAAGTACCTTCCAATTAAAGGGGAATTGTCTTACTTCAAGAACAGTTGGCTCCAATGCTACAGGGGAAATCATGCTGCACTTTGGCTTCTGGTCCAGAATCCTTGGATCCAGAGAGTGGATCAGACAGAGAAGGTGGTATGAAGAAAGGTTCCTGATGCAGGGAGTTCTCAGGGAAGTAAAGTCTTCCTGGGCTTTACTCTTTCTCAATCTAACACTTCCCCTAAGGCCATAGCTTCAGTCACATCATGGCAGGACTCCCTGGGATCATGGCTCATACTGATTTGGATGCACCAGCTTTGTATAAGTCAGTTTAACATATGCCTCTCCCTTTCTCTGTGAATGTTTTTGGGATTAGACTTTGAGGACATTGGGTGAGAAACTGAATATTATATTTTATAGTACTACAGAGGGTTTATTTTTTTGCTTTTTAGATTCAATACTCTGCAGCAAGATGATAATGAAGGATTCAGAGGGAGTCTTCTTCAAGAACAACTTTTACAGCATGAGAAATCACTTAAATTTTATGACAGTATCCTGGATTGTCCATCCTTTTTGTCCCCTGTGGAGACTCTCCTGTGAAATCTTGCTCTGAAAATGACTGGTTGAGAGCTTGGTGTAGTCAGTCATTGGAGTATTGTCTGTCAAATTTTAATGATACGTCCCTTTCTCTGTTTATGAACCGACTTAACAATAATGGATTGTTGTTAATCTTTTTCATCTCTTGATATTTTTTAAAATCTCTGCAAGATCTCCCAGACTTAGGCCCTGTTCCTTAGCTGTTCCCTACATCTCAGCTCCCTTTACTGTTAATGAGACCCCCATGAGTGACAGAGCCTTTTAATTGGGCAAGAGCAGTTCTTAGCACCATGTTCCATATGTATGCATGAACTTGTGCTGAAAGGGACTTTTGTACTTAATAAAGTCACCTCCAAACACAATCCTGCATTATGCCGTACGAGTCTCTTGTTCAGCCGGCTCGGAATCTGTGGTTGTAGTTGAGGGACACCACGGCTGATGCTGAGCGCAATGTATCACAAGAAGCAGTGACAAACACAATAGAAATGGAGGCATATAATGCCACATGGGGCAGTTTAGAGTAGAACAACATGCAAGCACCCCATTCTGTGGTGTTTCTGAAGAAAGTGGGATATAAATGCAATATAATAATGGGGTCATAATATACAAGGCAGTAGTAGCAAAGGGGTTGCTTGTACAGAAGAAGCCCCAGGGGAAAGGGGGAGTACTTGACTCTACCCACCCTCTATAAGCTATCCTTTGACTTTTATCTGAATGTATGCTGAATATTTCTCAGCACCCAGCCTGAGTGCAGGAAAAAACCCCTAGAGTTGGCTAAGAATTAAAGTCTGTTCATTCTGTATAACAGTTGGCCAAAATTCACAAACTGCTCCATATTTGGGGCACAAAGAACCTGAGGTGTAAAGCGTGCAAATGTGAGAGAAAGCAAAACTGCTATTTGTCTATGCAGCCCCAGGTTCTTGCCATCTTTGCTCTGAAACGCCTGAGTGTGAAGCCCTTTGCATGCACTCATGACAGTGCTGGGTTTAAGTTGCCACCTCTTTTTCCATGACAGGCACCTCATCTGTAAGACCTGCACGGCAAACGGGTATATCACAGTTTTTTTCCATTCTGAGAATATCTGTACCTGTTGAATCTGGTTAGCGAAGGCAATTGAGACTGCATTTTCATGAGTTTTTTGGTAACAGTTTTCAAAAACTGATTTTAAAAAATCAAATTCTAGACAAGGCAAAGCTCCCAGCCATCAATTCTCATCCAGATTTCTCAGCCTCTAAACTTGTTTTGTGCCGCAGGAACAAAGCTGGCCTTGAAACTTCCATGGGCAATGCTGTAAATCTCATGCCAATCCTATGCTATTCAAAGTTCTAAGATTATTCTTGCTGACAACCAGAAGCTGAAAACTTCCAGACACCAACTGAGTTTTTATATCACCTAGGAAGAGACCATTGATTGCCAGAGCTCCACCCCTCCATCCGGCTTCAACAGATCTACAACCAAATCTACAACCATGCATACCCACATAGCTTTTAGAAGTGCAAACACAGAACACAGAAGCCATGCTTCTTCAGTTGCTCATGGGTACATTGGGAGTCTCTGAAGGAGCTGCATTTCCACATATAAGGAGCTATATAGGAGTTCAGAGGAGTTTACAAAGAGTTTCTTGAGAATCATTCTTAGGTAGATTCTGAGTCCATGGGTTGGCTTGGGCCACAGTTCCAGCCAAGGTTTGAGATTTTGCAAGGAGAAGCCATTACGAGAGGTGCTTGGGTCCCCCATCAAGGCAGAAAAGTAGATATATTCTAGTGCAAAAGCCATTGAGTTAGGAACTGCTGGAATCTGAGCTGAATATCTGTGGATCTGTGCACATCTCCCTGTCACCGAACTTCGGGTTGCAGCCTCCCCGTAGGCCGAGAGTGTGGGACACATGTGGTTTCAGATATTGCTACAGTGCAATTCTTCTCAGCCCCGTTCAGCAGTGTTTACTTGTAAAGGCTCTCTCACCATTGGCACACAGGGGTTTTTATGTTCTCCACCCAGCAAGATTAGTACAGGGGCAATCCCATGCATGCTTAGGCAGAAAAAAGGCTTACAACTCCCAGCATGCCCCAGCCAACCAAAGAATTGAGAAACGTGCAGCCCAGCACATCTGAGGGCATCAAGCTGGGAAGGGTTGGACTGCAGGTCATTCCATCATATTCCTCCAAAGAATCCTGGGCATTTTGGCTTTGGTGAAGGCACTAATAATTCCTGCTTACACAAGTTCCCATTGGAGGGAATGGATTCCAAAATTCTCTGGAGAAAAGAGAAGGGGATTCAACTACCTCACAGCGTCGGATACCAGCAAGCTCTGGCATCCCAGTGATTAGATGTTAAATGTCTTCAGTCTGCACAGCAACAGACAAAGCAAACGTACTTTTATTTCACAGCGAATGACCAGGGATATTCTGAATGAGTTAAGCATACCTGATTGGGGGGGGGGGGGCGGATTGAACCCTTTCCCAGGTACTAGAGGGAAGACAAACCACATGGGACATGGTTTCAGGTAGAATGCTGGGAGAGCAGCCATGGAAAGAAGGGATGTAGAGAGAGATCAGTGGCAGGGATTAAGCAATCCATCTGTTGAGTTTGCTCTGATGATGGAGCGCATGCTCTCCATTGCAATGAGATGCGTTAAAAGAGCATTTTTCATTCCCAGAGCCTAGCAACAAAGTCATTCAGCACCTGCAATAGTTTAAACATTAAGCATAATTGGCTTTGCTTGACATAAATCTGTAGTTTTGTAAATAAGAACAGGGTAGTCTTATCGTCATACCAATTAGTGGGAAGGAATACTTTCTTTACTGATGCCTGCTGGTTTTGGAGAGGATAGATGGCTCTATATATTTATTTGTTTCAAATGTTTCAATATTGCTCCTTCGTCACCAAAGGCAATTCCAGTGAGATGGATACAAAATGATGAAAAGCAATATAAATTAAGAACAATAAAAACTGAAAGCTTAAAAAACATAAAACCAGCAAACAGAAATCATTCAATTGATCTAATCCATTTTGGGCACAATCCAATTGGAATGAGCAACAGCCTCCAAACATGGAGGTTCAAGCTCATCCAGTGCAGACTGCAAGGGCTGGTGGTGGCCATCTTTGCCGTCCTACTCCTCCTGTTATGCATTTTGCTAGATAAACCTTTTTGTCCATCCACCACTGGAGCAACTCGGAGGGGGAAAGAAGAAGATTAGAGAAGCCAGTCCAGTCCCCTCCCTCCTTCAATCCCTCTCTGGGGTCACTTTCCCAACCTCAGTGTACAGCCAGGTTGGTTCTTCTGAGTTGGCTACAAAGGGGCAGGAGAGGAGTACAGGGGCTCTAATTCTCTGCTCCTCAACTGAGAATTTGAACTGCACTGTGCTTCCCACCCTGCAAGATGCTTGCTAGGGGCCATCAGGCTATACTGTTAGATTGTATTGCATTTACAAATTCTAACGTTCATCAGCAAGGCATACTTTTATCTGGCAGCAAAAGCAATACCAAACTTGTGCCAACATTATATCCCTTGGGAGGGCTTTGCAGAGTTGGCATGGCATATGATGTGCTTCTGCTGAAGACAGTGCACAGTGAAAGCCTTTCTCTGAAGATCTCGATGCATGGTCAGGCGCATGTGAGAGAAGGCTTTCCTTCAGGGATTTGGGTCAGACACTTAAGAACATCAGGCCAAGCATCCCTCTCATCCGGTGTTCTGATCATACATTGGCCAAGCAGTTGCCCACAAGAACCTGCAAGGAGGACATGAATGCAGAAGTATATACCCATATTCCCCAGCAGACATACTGCCTCTTCCACTGGAAGAAGCACCTATCTAGCCATGCCTAGCAGCCATTGATAGCCTTCTCCTCCAAGGAACGTAGCCAATCACCTTTCACAGCCATTCAAATTGGTGGACATCGCTACAAATTACAGAAGAAAATCCCATCGTTTCACTGTGTGCTGCATGAACGAGGACTTCCATTTAGCTGTCCTCAATCTCCCACCCTTCAGCTTCATGAGTTGAGCCCGAGTTCTAGTATTATGAGAGAGGGAGCAAGATGTATCCTTCTCCACTTTCTCCACGCCAAACATAATTTTGTAAACCTTCCTCCTGTCTTCCCTTACTCACCCTTTTTCTAAGCTAAATAATCCTAGATGCTGTAACCGTTTTTCACACAGAAGTTGCTGCACCTTCTTGAACAATTTCACTGCCCTTTTCAGTAGTTTTTCACTGCACCTACACAATGGGCTGGCCAACATTTTTATCAAGATGACCAACACAATCCCAAGATCTCTTTCTTGTTCACTCACCAAGCCTTGAGGGGATGCAAACTCTCTTCTCTGGTTATAATTATGATGTCTGGAATTTACTCTTTGACAAGGCGATTGTCCTGCAAAATATGTTGAAGGCTCTGTATGGTGTCTGAAGGATAATAGGTTCTAGAGCTGTCACAGAACAGAAAATAGCAGCTCAAAAACTAGTGCTGAACCTGAAGGTCTCTTTTGATTCTTCTCTCCCACTTCCAAGCAAATCAAGACTACGGCTTTCTAACTAAAGGCTTTATCATATTAATGCTGACCAGCCAGGATGGCTTTAAGGTACACATGAAGAGTACTGCAGAAGACAATAGCAAAAGAAACAGAGCAAGTTAGACTACTGCCAATTAGGGAAAAGCTGCCTAATGATGCAAAGTTGATTCCAAACTGCATACCTCTCCTCTCTTCCAGACCGAAATGAGCAAACATACCTTCAGAGAAGGTCCTCTTGATTAATGGCTCGATGCATCTGATCTGTCTCAGATGGTCTGCCTTCTTTTCCTGAAGTTGTACTCTGGGATTATTGATGGTGGATCCACCCTTCTCCTCCTTAGCATGCGTACTAAGCTTTCCCACAGTGTTAGAAACTGACTGATTCTCAACATCCACCAAGCTTCGCTCTGAGTTCTCTGGCCTTGGAAGTCCAGCTGTGGATCCCAACCCCACTTCCTCTTCTGACACAGAATCTACTTTAGATGGGCCTGATCCATGCATTCTCATCAATACAAGTGTCCCACTGAAGGCCATAACCACAGAGAGACTTTCAGTTGAGTCGGAAAATGAATGCACCTAGAGCTATGGTCTTGCCACCTCTTATTGAATGGGACCCCAGAGCATCACTGCTCTAGGGTGACTAAACAAGAGCATGGACTCAAAGACACAGCTAAAGCAAGAGAGCAGATGTGGCTTAAAGGAAGCCCCTCAGAGGCCTCCAAGCAATGCTGCTCAGCCCATCCAGTCCCTGATGGTGAAGATCTGAATATCTCTTTTAAAGTGACATTTTTTATGTGATAGGCATGGTCTGAGAAGAGGTATGGCACAGTTATGTAGTCTTCTTTGTACTTGACTGCTGTCACATTTGTATATTCATATATACTGCTACCTAGTTAAGCAGCTGATCCAAATAATATATGATTAAGGTTATGACAACTGAGGGGAAGGAGGAATCATCTTAATGTTCCACTTCTTCATCTTATTTCTTGCCAATTTCTTTTAAGAAGCAATGTTGTTCTTTATTCAAGTCCATTTTCCCAACTGCACAAATAATTTTCCAATGGCCCAAAATGTGTCCAGCTGCACATGAACATAAACTCTGAAGCCTGGTATGAAGGTAAAGAACCATCAGAAGCCAGGAGAAGAGGACCCATCAACAACACCTGGACAGCAGACGGAGCACGGCACGACCACAGATTTTCCCTCTATCTCAAGATGTAGGCTCCCCTATTTAAATTATAATAATTCTTTGTAAACTTGCATCTATGCATATACATTAGCATATGCAATTTTGATGCAAGTTCTCCCTCTTGGCAGTGCATCTGCGTGTGTGTGTGTGTGTGTGTGCGCGCGCACGTGCACGCGCGTGCGCAAGTGCATGTATGTGTGTATGCAGTTCCTCAGTGGCCTCCCTAGGGACTGATGAGCAGTGCTATACCAGCAGAATCCCAGATCTGTCTCTCTGGCTGGACTGGTTGGTCTGCTGGTGAGCGTGATGAATTTCTTCTGGACAATAATGGCACTCCCTCCCCCATTAGTGCAGGTAAATCCACACAATCTACTTCCTTCACCTGGGTTTCAGTTATACATGCCAGGAGACCGTCTCGTTTGTGATTCAATCACAAAGCCTCGTTGAGGATCCGCCTGGCAGTTCACAGCAGCACTGCAAGGCTAGCTGGAATTTCTACGGGCCTCTTCATCATGAGGCTTCCTTCATGATAGCTCCTCGTGTTGCACTGAGTTTGCTGAGGAAACCTGAGGAAGCTAAGCAAGCCAAGGCTTCCACACACCTGCAGGAACACCTGGGGTACATTCATGTTGGTAGACGCAGCTGATGTTCAGAATGTCTGGTATCTCAGGGACAATTAGCCATGACTATAGCAAGGTAAACATGGAGAAGGACGTTGCCATAACTACTGCTTGTATTCATTCTGTACCTAGTGTCCTTCATAAAATGAATCTAAGGATGAAAGCTGGCTTGAAAATTCCAAAAATGTATCTCTTTCTTTTTACCATTTGTTGGGTGTGTATAGGTGAACTCATCCCCCCCCACCCACCCACAAGACTGTGTACATGGGAGGGGAATATCTCTGAAATTTCAGGTGGTTATGTTCATGATTACTTTCCAAGCCCTGCACAGTTGCTTCCAAGATAAAGGACCACCTTTCCTCACCTCCTGACCACACATAAGCCAGTCTGTGCCCGAAGATCAGGTGGCGAGCACCTCCTCTGAGTTCTCGTAGAGGCCCAGTTGATGGGGCAAGAGAAAGGACTGTCACAGTTAGTGCTGGGATGAAACTCAGCCGCATTTGTCCCTCTAACCTTCACGGACTTCCTCCCAAGCTCGTCCCAGTCTTGGAAAACAAGCCAAGCCGAGTGGAAGTCTGCAAAAGCTCATGAAATGAAGTCTGTGCAACCAGTGGCCTCCTTCCATGCGCAGGCTGATCTAAGTGGTGCGGAAGAGGGACGCTGCTTGAGCAGTGCGTGGGGCTTGATGCTGGTGATGGTTAGAACAGTACGACAACGAGATCCTTTACCTAGGGAGCCATTCAAGAGGTTTTTGGAGAGCTATCTGAGAGACTGAGAGGGATGGTTTCAATCTGAGTCCTGCATTGAGCAGGGTGTTGGACCCAATGGCCTTCCTGGCCCTTCCGAGTCTGCTATTCTATGACTTCTATTTTATCAATTGTTTTAATATTGTAAGACTCCCTGGGAGGTGTGCTTTTAAAGCCATATAAGATCTATTTGGCTATTCTTGCTTGTAGGAAAGGAGTTCAGCAGACACAATTGGTGAGCTTCTCATGAGGCCTTAAGAACAGGTAGCACAGTTCTTAAGAAACGTATGTTCTTCAGAGATGGTATTTTTGACTTCATCTTCCTCCTTAGCATCTTTGTCATTCATATGCTAACTTAATGTTCATGAAAATGGTTTGATACAAAAGGATAATTGTTCTTTCTGTTCATTTTGTTTTGTGAGAAATGAAGAAGAAATTTTAGAAACCTCCCTCGGTTTTATTTAAGCAAATGATTGTGAAGGCAAAGGTATAACTCTCCGATCTTCACAATGAGTTGGGCTCATGGGGCTTTTTCCCCTTTAAAAAACACTTGAAGACTAAGTCCCAATTTAAATTCTGCATCAGACTTGAAGACATAAATTGGGAGTGAAATCTCAAAGCTTCTGGTGAGGGTCTCTGGCAGGTCACCCAAATCCAGTCACTCAAACATTTTGTTATTGCTTCCCCTGCACTTACGTAAGTGATGCTGTTTGACACCTCGGAGACAATTTCTCATGTTAGATGGGTTGTAAACGAGCACATGGTCCAGAATAATTAACAGCAACACTTCAGTCCTTTTCTGACAAGAGTGGTGTTTCTTGTGTGCTTTGCGCTGGTCTGTCTACTTAACTGCAACCAGCCATGCCTGAACGGCAAGAAAGAACAAGATGGACAAGGGTGTCACTGATCAAACCTCTTTTGCTGTAATTAGAAGTGTACAGGGAATAAATTATTCTCACACTCAAGCTGTCCAGCTTGCACTAATAATAACACAACCCAAGAAGCAATCTGTTTATACCAAGGCTGAGCTGAATTCGCAACCAAATGTTTTCTGCTGCCTGACTAGCTTTCCTTGAGTTTATCTGATAAACTGCTCTATTTCAGGATAACAGAAGAGTGTTCAAAGAAAAAAAGTATGCAATTTGATAGATGACTAATATTTTGTTTAATATCCCTTAAACTCTTTGGACCAAATGCAGTACTGGCCTAATTGGGTTAAATGTTATGGCATTCAAATGGGTTAAATTAAACAAATGGAAGGGGAGACTATAGAATAAGTTAATTCTAAATATTTTAAACACAGAACCAGTGGGTTTAAAGTATTTGCTTTAAAAACAGGAGGGAAGAATGAGATATAATGGAATTTATGTACCTCCCTTTAAAAAAAGCATTGCTGTGTTAATGAACAGATGATCATAGAATCATAGAATAGCACAGTTGGAAGGGGTCAAGAAGGCCATCAAGTCCACCCCTCTGCTGTCGCAGGACACCATGTTACACCATCCCACTCAGATTACTGTCTAGTTTCACCTTAAATGTTTCCAGTATGAGAGAGCCCACCACCTCTCTAGGCAACTGGTTCCACTGTTGCATTGCTCTGACAGTTAGGAAACTTTTCCTGCTATCCAACTGGAATTGGATTTGCAGTAACTTGAGTTCATTATTATGTGTCCTACACTCTAGGATGAACAGGCAGAGATCTTGTCCTTCCTCTCTGTGACAGCCTTTCAGATACTTGTAGAACGCTTTCAAAGCCCATCTCAGTCTTCTCTTCTTGAGGCTGAACATGTCCAGTACTCTCAGTCACTCCTCACGGGGATTCCAAATCCTGGATCATTTTGTTGCCCTCTTCTGAACCCTTTCCCATTTTTCTTCATCTTTCTTAAATTTTGGTGCCCAGAACCAGACACAGTATTCTAGATGAGGTCTGATTAGTGTCAAGTACAGTGGAACTATTATGCCTCATGATTTGGAAGTGATACTTCTGTTAATGCATCCCAAAACAGCATTTGCCCGTTCTGATGCTATATTGCATTGTTGCCTCATATTTAGCCTGTTATCCACCATAACTCCGAGGCATTTTCTTTTTCAGTGCTGCTGAGCTGAGTATTGGTTTGTTTTTCCTAGGTGGAGACTTGGCACTTCTTCCTATTGAATCTCATTCTGTTGCTTTCAGCCCAGCATTCAAACTTATCAAGCTCACCTTGAATCTTCACCTTGTCTTCCAGGGTGTTCACTATTCCATCCAGCTTTGTATCATCTGCAAATCTAATTATTGTTCCTTGTCTTTCCTCATCCAAATCAATATTAAAGATGCTGAAGAGCACTGGGCCCAGGGCTGAACCATGCAGCACCCCACTAGTCACCTTTCTCCAGTTTGAGAAGGTGCCATGGATGAGTTCTCTTTGAGTCCAATTTAGTAACAAATTTTGGATCCACCTAATGGTTGCTCTAATCCACTTTTTGCTAGTTTGGGGCACAATGTCAAAAGCTGCGCTAAAGTCAAGCTAGATTATGTTCCTAGTGTTTCTGCTGTCCATTTGGGATGTTACCCAGCCAAAAAATATTAAATTAGTCTGACAGAATTTATTATTGATAAATTCGTGTTGGCTTTTATTAATCACTGCACAAATGGAACAAAATTAACAAAATTTAGACATCCCTGATCACCTGTGACCTGATCCTATCAACTAGGTCTTAAAAACAGAAGACCAAAGTGGGATCAGGCCAAGGGTCCTTCTAGTCCAACATTCTGTTCACACAGTCGCCAACCAGAGGCCCATGAGGAACTCATAACTGGGACGTGAGTGTAACAGCATGTTCCCACCTGTGTTCCCCATCACCTGCCATGCACTGCCATGCTCCCTCTGATGCTGCAGGCGGCATGTAGCCATCAGGACTAGTTACCAATGGTAGCCTTCTCTTCCATGAATGTATCCAGTCCCCTTTTGCAAACATCCAAATTGATGGTCGTCAGCCCATCTTGTGGAAGCGAATATCATAGTTACACCGTGCGAAGATGGACTTCCTTTTACCTGACTTGAATCGCCCACCAATCCGCTTAATGGGAAGACCCTGGGATTGGTTCTTTGGCATATATTCTGCTATGGAGCGATGGAACCGTACGGAGTTCCTAACGGCACCTTTCAGCAGTCCAATCTACATGCAGAAGCAGCTGTGTATCTCCATCCTAACCTGAACGCTTTGCCCTCCATACGTGCTGCATGGATGAGAACAAAGCACAGAAATCGGTTTCCCACACGGGGTCTGATTCCACCCCTTATAGGTTGCATTTCACCACTATGGGAATACAGTGATGCCTCTTTTGGGGTAGGACTTATTGTTTTATGAGTGGTGAAATGCAGGAAAGGCACACAATACAGACAGCAGTATAAGCAACTGGACATGCATGCTTAATCGCGCCACAGCACAGGGCCTTGTATTTTACTAATCTGCCTGTTCCCTAGCATGGTGAACATGAAGTTTAATCTGGCTTTGCTGAACCTTGTAAAGATGATGCTGCAAACACAATTCGCTGTCATCAGAGAGGCTTGAAATTCTGAGCCATTGCACAATTCAAGGCAGTTTTGTTTTAATGTATAAATAAACCAAAAACACTGGGATTTTAAACTTACGCTCTACCTGCCTACAGCATTCAGGCATGTGTGCAGAATATCAATTCATTCAGGAGGTAAGCAAATAGTTGATGAGGAATCAGTTCCCTCCTCCCTAGTTTTGGAGGAGTGGGGCCTGACACAAGCTTTCTGGCCACCTGAAGCAGAGCATGGGCCACTGCTGCAAGATGCCATGGGATATGGCTGAGATCTCATGAGATATGATGGGAGATTACTGAGCTCACTCAATGGATCCAGAGCCCCATAGGAAAAGAAAGCTGGCTGCTGCTCTGAACAGACCTGCTGGTTGCAGCCAATATTCTGCAGGAGAACGGCTGGTGGGGCTCTCTGGGGCACTCGCTGGAGGGGGCTGTCACCAAAGTGGAGCACAATTTGCCATTCTTCCAAATCTACCGCCTCATGTGGGCATTTTATTGTGCACTGACCCTGTTGGTTAGGAGTACGCAGTGGTGCTTATGAATTGCCTCAGTCTGTTAATGTACTGAACCATCCACAAAGTACGTTTCCCATTTGAGGGAGTTCAGAGTGCCACGACAAAGGAGCGGTTGGATGTGGTTAAAGTGGGGGAAAGTGGAAGAAGAGGATGAGGTGAAGTTCTGATATATATGCCTTACCTAGGTTTGATGGCAGATACCTGTAGCTTTCAGGAGAGTGGGTTTGAGGAACCATTCCTGAGGCTGTTATCCCAATCCATGTACCTGGAATTAAGTAGGACTGACTTCAGTATGGGATCCATCTGAACATCAGATCATAGAGTTGTGCCTTTACCTGCCTCTAGGTAAAAGGTAAAGGCAAAGGTTTCCCCATGGCATTTAGACCAGTTGTGTCTGACTCTAGGGTGCAGTGCTCATCTCCGTTTCCTAGCCGAGGGAGCCAGCATTTGTCCGCAGACAGTCTCCGTGGCCATGTGGCCGGCATGACTAAACACCGAAGTGCACGGAACGCTGTTACCTGCCCACCGAAGTGGTACCTTTTCATCTACTTGCATTTGGATGCTTTTGAACTGCAAGGTTGGCAGAGCTGGGACAAAGCAATGGGAGATAACCCCATCATGTGGACGGGAACTGCCAGCCTGGCAAGCCCAGTGGCTCAGCGGTTTAAAGCACTGTGCCACCCATGTCCTCTCTACCACCCAATAAATCACAAAGCTGGTTCACATAATCAGAAAAATGGGCATTTTCAGAAGTTCTTTTTGGAAAGTATTTAGGGCACAATCCAGTGCATGTTCGGGTAGAAAAAAGCCCTGCAACTCCCAGTTTTGCAGGACCTTTTTTGTCTGAACAAAGTTAGGATTGTGCCTTTACTATCCTGAATTAGCCATCCTTGTTTCCATGGCCAGGAAATCTACTTTATCTTGGAAACTGTTTGCATGCAGTCATTGAATAATTAACACTTCCAGACCCCGCTTATCCCCACTTATTTCAGAAAAAGGCAGTCCCATTTGATGGGCTCATGCGATTCAAGAAGCCATGGCACAATCTTAACAGTTGCGGGCCTGTTGTGTTGTCCTGACCCAGTTCCAGAGTTGCTGCAGGGTAGGATTAATTTTCAGAAACCACAGAGAGAATCCTCATTCTGGTCTTGGGTTTCCACTCTTCACTCTGGCTTTTCCAGCTGTCCAGATCCACGACTGCTATTTTACTGTTGTTGGTATGGAAACACCACAGAGTGTCCTGGCAAGAGTGGCCATGGAAGTGGCCAATTGCATCCTTCGATCTTTACTGCCCTCAGTTTCCTAGCAACAGATGCATCCTTGTTCACTTTATTCCTATTGACCAGGTGATGTCTCTATTACTTCTGGAAACATGGGGACAGAATGAAAATACATGGAGGGAGAAGGGGGAATCACAGCAAAACTGATTATTTTCATTTATTAAGAAGTTACATGGGTGCTAGAGCTTCTGGGAAGCACCACACACATCCAGGTGCACTCAGCTGGGGGACAGGGAAAGCCAGCTCAGGATCACGGTCGGCCAGCTGGAAGGAGGAAGCTGCAGTCTCTTGGCAGCCACGGGGAAATTACAGGGTTTTGTGTGCCGAGGCTGCTAGGATGCATGGCAAGGCCAGGAGGATGGAGTGAGCAGCACCAAAACTATGCAGTTTGGGTACATCTAACTTGCAAATTCAGGCAAATATGCATGGCCCAGAAGCAGCATCGTGTTATTTGCTGTGTCACGAACCCAAACGTGGCATATGCCAAAATGACCCGCAGAAGTCTTAAGTGCCCCTGAATATCTGGGGTCTCCATTTGCTCTCTTTCAGCTTCTTGTGGGTTAAATTAACCCTTTCACATATATTCAAATGTGAACTACGGAGTAGGACATTGGGAAGGTGAAGCAAATGAGAATAATCTTGCAGCACTGACTAAGCCTGATGGATTTCAGAAGGCAGCAGATAAAATGATTCAAAAGGATGAGTTATTTTGGAACCTGCAAATTGTCCGACACATCTATTAAGCTTCAAGACATGCATTAATGACTTCTCGCTTCCCTTCCTACTCCCCTGGCTTTCTGACTTTATATTACTTTGTTTCAATGGTACTGGAAAAGAAGTCATAGACACAAAGCAGATTAGAGTGTTGTTTAACATGGGACTTCCAAAGATTCCTCCTACATCTGTTTAGGATTTGATTTTTCCAGTCCTGCCTCTCATAAGAGTTCTTCAGAAAACAATGGAATATGAATGATGTGTAATGAGAGTTAGCAAAGTAGAAACCAGGATCTTTGGCTTGATCTATACATATTTAACATACAGATGTTCCTGTAAGTTTAAAATAGTATAGATAGTTTTGTATGTGGGGGGGGGGGTGTGAACAGACATGTGCATATTTATAGATATTAAATTTATTTATATATCAAATAAAGCATGTAATGGATTTTCATTTATGTTTAAGAAGCTGTTGATGTTTGCCTTTTTGGACTTTGCTTCATTACCCACCCAAGTCTCCAGTCCAATTAGGGTAGGTTCTGAGGTTAAGCAGGATCAGATAAACTATAGATATTTGAGTATCTATTTAGGGTACAGCTTAAGAATTCCCAAAAAAGAGGACACACACCATAAAAAAGAAGACAAAAGAGGGGCAACGTTTCGAATAAAAAGGGCATATAGTCTTTATATTAAACAAACAAACAAACAAAATACAAGGACATGGATTTTAAGGTAACTATAGTTAATATAGAAAGATACTGCATCTCACCATAGTGAGGAGCTTTGTGACTAAGAGGTCCGCAAGCCTACCTCTTCCTCCTGCTGTGTAGCTGTGGGGGGCAATCATTCCTACGGTTCTTTGTCTGTAAGCCAGAATTGGATAGACAGCCTTCCAAACAGAGGGCACCTGCAAAGGGAGGTGGGGTTGTGGTTATGTGCCAGCAGATTGACCTCTGCCGGGGCACAGGTCTTGAGAAACACTGTGGCTTGGTTCAGGGCCATTTCATGAATGGGATGCTTCACCCAAGGCATGAGGATGCAGTGCAGACCCCTGCTGGAGGAATGGGGTGGGAAAGTGGTCCTCATGGATTCGCCCTTCTCCCTGCAGCCCCTTTCAGGCCATTCCAGGGGGCTCCCAGCCCTCCACTACAACCTTCCGGGGAGCTGCAGGAAGAAAGGGCAACCACAAAGATCATCTCCTCATTAAGGGCTCCCATCAAGTCGGTTTGGAGGGGAGCCTGCCACACAGCAGCAGAGGCCCACTGAAACAAGCCCTCCAAAAACGCTTGCCTCTTCACCACAGCAGCCTGTGGTGGGGCTCACCCACCTCTCCCCCTGGCCCAGGCCATGGTGGTGGCGAGAGGGAGGAGGCATGGATGACACAGCTGGCTTGCCCTCTCGTGTGCTGCCTGTCAAGCAAACACGTGTTGCGGTGCGGGGAAAGAAGTTGAGGAGCCACAGCAGCTGGTGGCAAAGGTAAGAAGGGAGACCCACCAAGGGAGGCAGCCTGTTGAGGCATCTTGCGCAATGGCCTGGAGCAGGCCTTATTTGCACCCCTTCTTCCATTATGGTACGTGAAGTACGTGAGGGGGTGGCACATGGAGGTGGGTAGAGGCCTGTTCTCCCCTGTAGAGGAGAGCAGGACATGCTCCAACAGAGCAAAGCTCAGGGAGCCAAGGTTCCATTTGGATGCCAAGAAGTGCTTCCTGACAGTTAGGACCCCAAGGGTATAGAATGGGCTTCCATGGAGGTGGTTGAGGACCCATCACTGAGGATGTTCAAGGATAGGCTAGACATGCACATGGTGGGCATGTTGTGAGCAGAGCCTGCTAGAGCTGGGGGTCAGACTAGATGGCCTGGGAGACCCCTTCTGACTCGCTCTGTATTTAAGTACAATTCTGGGCACAGCCCATTATCTTTCCTCTCTTACCCAAGCCACATTAGAGGAACTGTCAGGACATCCAGCGGTTCCGTGGATTCATTAACTGCAGCTGGGTTCTTCAGTTGTATGACACACACTTTTTAAGGGCTATATCTCTGACTAGGGCACCAGGCCACGAAATGCTATTTGGCTTTTCAGAGTGCCAGTTTTCCACCCATACATGAAACCTCTAAACTGAACCTTTTGGACAAAATTGCAGGGCACACATTTCAATTTATAACTCCACTGTAAGGTAGGGAATTGGGAGAAATGTAGAGGAAAAGAGTGCAGAAAATACTCCCCCCCCCTTCTGGCATGTGAAATATGTAAAAAAAAAAAAATACAGGGACAGTTGGTAGGTAGAAGTTACTGCCTGCTGGCTGTGCGACAGCTTACTTAAAATGAGCCCGTGGTGCTGAAATAAAATCTTACAAAGCGGTGCTCGTTGGCACATAAGATGATCTGCCGGATCACACGAATCTTGCAAGCTGACTTTCCGCCTGACTCGGGTGGGATGGCTTTGCTGGGGAAGGGCAGGGACCAGTGCTGCATCAGTCCCAGTGGCTGGTGGGTTCGGCAAAAGCATTTAGCAGAACCACTTCTGTCCTGTTCAGAGGGCAGGGCCACAGTTGGATATCCTCTTTCACTGGGGACACCCTTTCTTGGAAAGGTTGCCATGGGCCTGTCCTGTATTTTGAAAGTGTCCTCTATCTGGGGGCAACCAAGCCCAATTCCGGGTTAAAGCCAGAGACCCATAAGAGGATAATACAAGTGGGAGATTTGCAGTTGGCCATTAAAAAAATCTGGAGAACGTGCCTGGGGCATGATCTGTTGGGAGGAAGAAGGATGGCAATCTTGGGCAATCATTCCCACAAATTGCCGGCTGTATTCCAGATGATCCAGGAGCTGAGAGTGCAACATGTTTCCCTGAGACTGGGGGGGATGGATTCTGTCAGAGATGCAGGAGGAGGAGGAGGTTATCTCAAGGCCAGATGCTTTGCAGATCCAGGAATTTCCTGGCCAAGGTGCAGAGCCAGTGGGAGGGATCCCTGAGGATGAGGAGTTCTCAGTCCCCAGCCAGGCCCCACTGCTCTCATCCCCATGACAAGGCCTTAGCAGAGATGGGAGTCATGCAGAGAGCAGGCATGTGCACCTTCAGAGCTCCCCCCCCAGGGAATGGGGCCCAGGCATGCTCATAAGGAGAGTTCCTGGAAGTAAGCACTAGATTGGGTTCAACAAACTGCTCTGTGCATGCTCAGAGGAGTGTTTTGGGTGGTTTGTACATGAAGTTTGCAGGGCAAATGGTCTGTGACTGGTGTTTGAAGGAGAAACATCGGCTCACAACGCGATCACACAGCAATAGCAATATGGCTACGTGCATGAACACCTGTCCTGTAATTATGCTCTGCTCCCATCACTGAGAAAGCGCTACTCTTATCAGAAATTTCCAATGACACACATTCACATGCATTTGCTTTTCTTCCTGTCTCTTCCTTCCCGTCCACAGAAGACTATAACAATAATTATGGGTAAGAGATACTGCTAAGATATGCCCCCCTCCGTGTACACACACACACACACACCACTCCGTTTTCTTTAGCTTTATTCCCCCCACCCCCTTGAAGTATAACTTGATTATGCATTCATTATAAAGACGAGGGAAAGCAATGATTAAACAAAAGCATCTTTGGAATGCAAAGTTCATTTCAACCCATTTGGTTTTGTTACACACAAATTGGATTTGCATTGCAACCTGCACAGTAGGAATTCCACTTGAAATCAAAGACAGATGCTTTTATGGGATTAGAAAGAAGTATCTTGGGGAATGGAGAGAGCACCTTATTTTTGCATGGAATAATGGCACCCAAATGAATAGTGATCGTTTTTTGTTATTTTATCCACCTAGAGCATTATACCATTTTTGGGTGTTTTCCTTTGCAGCAATTAAAAGAAATGGAAGGTCCCTTTGGTTACCTGGCTTGTTGACAAAGCAAAAATGTATTTAATTTAAGATTCTTTCTTTTGCATAAATAACTAATGATACCTGAACCTGTTTGAATTTTAATTGTAAATGGGTTGAAGGGAAAATATTTGTGAATTCGTTTGAAGTGGCAATGTGGAATGATTTGCTGGGAAGCAACCTGAGCCCCAGGAGTGCCTCAAAGGGTTTTTCTATTTCTGTGGGTCCAGATTTTAACTCTGTGTAGACCCTACTCCAGAGGTGTTGAACCTCTTTCTGGTGGAGGCAGAATTCAGCTCTGCAGAGACTCTCCAGGGGGAAGGATGAGTCGGGGGGGGGGGGGCTGAAAAACAAAAATGGCAAAAATAGCAGCACATTTTAGCTTAAAACTGTCAATAAAAAGGATTAAGAGAGAGATTCCCATATATTAGGAGCAGAGGTGAAAGGACACAGAGTACAAGCTAGGAAACTACCAAATGTCATTTGTCTAGGGGGAAGGAGCTGGGGTCAGCAGAAAGGAGGGAGGGGTCTGCTGAGGAACCTCAGGATTAGAACTCCAGAAGACCAGTTTGGGTTCTGCACCCCTGGTTGGTGGTGGTGGTGGTGGTGGTGGTGGTGGTGGTGGTGGTGGTGGTGGTGTGTGCGAGAGAGAGAGAGAGAGAGAGAGAGAGAGAGAGAGAGAGAGAGGCGTGCATCCAGATTTAGATGTGTGCAACCTGACTGGGAAAAGCAACCTCCTTGTCCCCTTCCTTCCATTGCAGTCTCTCCAGCCCCCTGAAGATGCTATACAGAGAGCTGGGGGACCCTTCTGGGAATGAGCTGAGCTGTGGGATAAAGAGGGCCTGAAACTTGGGCAGAGACAACCCTGTAAGCAGAGCTCTCCTGCCCATGGAAGGCAGGTTCTGGAGCAACCCAGAAGCTTTAGGGCTGTGTTTACATTGGGTCATGCCTTTGCTCCTACTCACAGTGAACCGCAGTTTTGGTGCAGTAATTTAAATGTGGTTACTCACACTCTGCTGCTTCTGCAGGCAAATTAGCAGCCCCTCCTGCCCAGGCTTCATGTAAATAAAGTGCTCTTTCGACATAAAGTGCTTTGGACTGGGCTGCATTGCATCCTCTTCCTGAAGGAGAAGCCCCATCGAAGGCATTGGCAGTACCTCTGCCTGAACATGGGCCAGGCTCACGTTGCACTAGAGGGTAGGTGGTGATGTGTAAGTTAACTGAATTGTTTTGTAGCACTGTAAATTTTTAATCACATTTCCTATATATTTTGGAACAAAAAAGAAAGTGACGGGATAGGCAGGGGAGGTCATAAATATTTTACACATTCTCCTAAAAATAAAAGGAGCAGCACAGACTGCTTCATGAATTTATGTGTTTGTGTAGCTCAGGATGATTGGATGCATTCATGAGTGTTGAAATGCAAAGGAAAGAGGAACAGCAAACAACAGTTTGAAAGGGCTCCAAATGCCAGGATCACTTATATCCCTTTAAAATGCACTTGTACTTCTTGTGCGTGGGGGAAACAATCAAATGCGTTTCTTCAGCTGGAGCGGAAAGCACTTTTAGAAGTGTCCTGGCCGAGAGTGATGAATAATTTTGCTTGTCCTGTGGGTGAAAAGTGAAGGATTTATTCCTCAGAGCTAGGTCCAGGGTTGAAAGGTCCCTCCAGCATGGTGTCACTGGCAGCCACACCAACCTGTGCTAGATAGCTCTTCAAATAAAGAGTGTCTTCCAAACAGAGGGCAGTCCTTTGAGGAGCCTTTTGAACAGAGGTCTGGAAAAGAAGGCACCTGACCACGCTAGGTCTGGGTGGTGCTTTTCCATACATTTTAATTCAGGTGGGCAGAGGTCAGATCACCAGATGTTTGGCACTTCAAATGGGGAAGCATTTGATCAAGGAAACCTACTTGGATCCCTTGCAAGAGGAAGAAAATGCAGGATAGAAACATAATGATGAATAAGTACAAAAACTAAACTGAGAGCCAGTGTGGTGTAGTGGTTAAGAGCATGGGACTGGGACTCAGGCAAACTGGGTTTGAGTCCCCGCTCAGCCATGGAGCCAACTGGGTGACTTTGGGCCAGTCACAGACTCTCAGCCCAACCTACCTCACAGGGTTGTTGTTGTGGGGATAAGATGGAGGAGGAGAATGATGTAAGCTGCCTTGAGCCCTTTGTAGGAAAAAGGCAGGATATAAATCAGAAAAATAAATAAATAAATAAATAAATAAATAAATAAATAAATAAAGTATGCTTTAAAACCAAGGATGAATGTTGAAACCAGAAAGTAGCATGAACAGTTGAAAGCTTAGTGGAAGAGCACTTTCACTTACTGACTGCAGGAAGTTAAGCAGCAGGCTGGCCTAGACACTCTAGGGCAGAGCTCCTCAAACTTTTTCAACAGGGGGCCACTTGAAAGGTGGCGGAAGCGGGTGCAGGCCGGTGAGGCGGGGGTGCCTGTGGACACGGCTAGTGAGGCGGTGGCTTGCTTGCTCAGAGATCTCTAAGCAAGTCCAAATGATCCCCGAGCGAGCAGGCCACCACCTTGCCGCACGCGTGGCGAGGCGGGTGGCGGTGGTGGGCACGGGGAATCCAAAACCTCTGAGGCAGGCCAGATAAATGGGCATGGCGGGCTGGATCTGGCCTGCAGGCCATAGTTTGAGCACTCATGTTCTAGAGAGTTCCACCACTGAGATGCTTCTACACAAAAGATCCCATTTAGCATATCCAGCAAGCTTACTTCCCTTTGAGGTGGGACATATCACAAGACCTCAGATGATATGTCCGAATTTCAGGCAGACTCCTATGAGAAGAGGTGGTCTTTCAAATTCCCTGACCCTAAGCTCTTTGGACTTTAAGGGTAAGAATGAACTCCTTACCCTTGTCTGGAAACCAAATGGAAGCCAGTACAGTTGTTTCAAAACTGGTGCTTTATGACCTATCAAATTATTATGCTTGTTAATAATAAATATATTTCTATCCTGCCCAATAACTGAAGCTCTCTGGACAGTTTAGAGTAATTGCACATCTGACATCATGTTTTGCACCTCTGATGCTTTCCAGACACTCTTTCAGGGCAGTGCCATGTAGAATGCATTAGAGCAATCTAAACGTGAGACGAAGCCATGGGTCACCATGGCCAGACCCATCTTCTCCAGCAAGGGACACAATGGGCACACCAGCTGAAGTTGGCAAAGATACTCCTGGTCCATAACAGCACCTGAAGATCCAGAAGTGGCACTGGATCTAAGAGCACCCAACCTGCATACATGAGCCTTTGGAGGGAGCGCTACCCCATCCAGAACAGGTTGTACTCTGAATCCTGGGTTGGCCAGTCCACCAACTAGCAGAACCTCTAGAGTGTCTTATCAGAGTCCCAGTCTGCTTGCCCATTTCCAGTGCCCCACTGCATTCAGTTCAGGACTTGCACCGTCTCCTTGGCTTTGCAGAAAAAGGAGAGATGCACCTGGGGTTCGTCAACATCATGCTGAGACCAGACTCCTGGGAATCTCTCCCACTGGATTCAGGTGCAGGCTAGAGAGTTGCACTGGAGACTGCGGAGATACAGGTTCTAGCCCCCACTCAGCCCTGGCTCTCACTCCCTGGGACTTGGGACCAGTCGCTTCCTCTCAGCCAAACCTGCTACACAGGCTGCCGTGAAATGGAAATGGAGTGGAAGACTTGGGTTCCTTGCAAGAGGAAAGAAGGTAGGGTCTAAACTTAATGGTAAATATAAATATATGCACAAACAAATATAATGCTGCAATAATGATAATGACTGCAGCATACAGAAAAGGGCAGACTTTGCAGTGCCGACAAAGCTACTACCCTGTATCAAAATTCACTCTGTAAACCCTACTGAAATGAGGGGTGCTTCCCACTTATTGGACACAAAATGAGACAGGGTTGTGGGGAAGGGGTGCTTCTCTTCCTTTGTGTCAGGACCGACCTGCTAGGCTTATTCAAAGCATGGCAAGGGATGGCACGCCTCGTGGTAAGGGATGGAGGCTGGACAAGCACGTGCCTGTCTCTCTGTTTGAGGAAACAAGCCACCAAGAGGATCAATTATTATTTTTGGATTCAGTTCCACACATGGGGAAGAGATGGTGTGTGCTGAGCTCTGGGATCAAGTTTGAAGAATAGAGGCACAATTTTACACACTCAGGGAGGAAGCGCTGCTGACACACAATTCTGTGCTTAAAGATACTGTATTATTTTCACTTCCATTTCCCTTCTTCCTGTCTTGAGACAGCATAATGCTTTGAAACAGGCTCTGTGCATGTCCTCTCTCTCTCTCTCTCTCTCTCTCTCTCTCTCTCTCTCTCTCTCTCTGTGTGTGTGTGTGAAAGAGAGAGAGAGAGAGAGAGAGAGAGAGAGAGAGAGAGAGAGAGAGA